>NC_071395.1:51074180-51374180 GCF_022682495.2 Desmodus rotundus | reverse complement strand
TGCTTCCTGGCAGTCCCCTCCCCGTGGCTTGTTGACTCTGGCACCCAGGGAGGAGGCAAGACCACAGGCCAGGTGTCCTTCCCAGGCCAGGGCTCCCAGAAATGTTGATCTTCCTTTTCCCCCTTTCCCCATGTGCCTGGCCCTGGCCCCTGCTGGGTGTTCAAGAATTATTTTTGAACACATAAATGAATGAATGAATGGCATTCGATACCCAAGTACTGAAAGGAATGAAGTGTCTTGTGGGACTTGTTTGAGCCTTCTATCTGGGTTTTTGTCAGCTGGAGTGGGGGTAGAGGATAAAGATAAAACTAATATTTCTCCTGTTGTTTCTGCTGAGAGTAATGCTAATCTACCCCATCGCTTGGGGAACGGAGTGGGGGAAAGGATGTTCTCTGAGCACGTGTGAGAGCCTGCTAGTGGCCCTGGTGTAGTCATCTCTCTGCTATGGGGTCCTCAATGGCTTCTGTTTATTGAACAACTACTATGTGCTGGGTACCATGCTGGGTGCTGGGAGTGAAAGCATGACCCGAACGGACCATTAGTTATCTCGCGAGATGGCATTTTTTATCTCACTTAATCCTTCGAACAGCTGTGCTAGGACCAGATGAAATATGGAACAGGAAGAGAGTTTATAAACTGTAAAGTGCTATGAAATGTCAGGGACCATTGTAAAGATGATTAGTACCCTCTCCCCCCACCTCTACAGCTGGCCCAGCAGCCTTCTGGTGCAGCGGTGCAGCGTTGGCACCTACCTTGCTCGGCTCCTTCCTGGCTAATTGGGGAGGCTCTCCAGGCCTGATTTATGCGGACATTCACACACTCACCCACTGATCATTATTCTAATCAGACACCTCATTATTGGAAGCCTGCCTTCTCGGGCTGCCTGGCCAGGGTTATTACAGGATATTATACAGACCATTTGCACGGCCACCTTCAGGTCATTTCCATTACTTTAAGCTACTTACAGGCCCATTTTCTTCTCCATAATATTTGCCTAATTCGATTACTCCACAGCCTCAGCCAGTTCAAAATGGAACCAGGATTTACACCTGGGAGCAAAGTCAACTGGACCCTGACACACCCTCAGCCCTTTGGGGCCTGCCCGGTCCCAGCGGGCCACCGTCACAACCGTGTTTGCAGATCTGAGGGGGCAACTTTTGAGCCTGGTGAGGAGGGGGCTGGGGCGGGGAGGCAGTGACTCGTTGGAGAGCGACTTACAGTGGGAGATGATGCTCGGGAGGCTTTTCCAGTCCTTGAGTCCCTGTTTGCGATTCGTGCAGAGCCCTCTGTCCTTTTCCCTCATGCCCGTAACACGCTCCATCACGACCAGTCGTGTGATACCTGTTTTCCTGCCGAGAACAAGTAGCGTGAGGGCGAGGACTTTGCCCATCTACTTGTTCCTGTGTCCCCAACCTGTAACACAGTGTCCCGTATACATAACTGATCAATGAATAGGTACATGTTTGTTGATTGACTGATTGAATGGATGGATCCTTAACGGTTTTTAACTCTCTCTGCTAGGAACGGGGTACCTAAGACTGCTCAGAGGTTAGTCCTGACTTGGGTCAAAGCCCCTATTCCTGCTGTCCTGTTTACGCCCCCAGCCCAGTGTCTGGTTCTGAAGGGCCCAGTCTGGCACTTCCGCTCACTGACTGGCACTATCTGGGGTGAGAGGCCAGGGAGCACTGACCACCAGAGCAGGGTTCCCAGCTGGAGGCAGCTTTCCCTCCCAGGAGGCCGTCAGCAATGACTGGGGCCATCTTTGGTCGTCGCGACTGAGGGATGCCACTGGCATCCAGTGGCAGGTCGGGGTGCTGCCTGACACCCTATGGTGCACAGGATGGCCCCCCACGATGAGATGGCCCCATCTGAAATGTCAGCAGTGCCAAGGCTGAGGCACCCAGCCCTAGAGTTAGTCCACCACATTTAACAGAAGGGGGAACACCGGGTTTTTGGTGGACAACTGGATTCTTGTGGCATTTGAGGAGTTCTTTATAGGACACCTTCTCTTCCCTGTGCAAGTTCTGAACCAGGAACCAGGCAGAGGGAGGTCAGAATGCGTCCTTTGTTACTGAGAAATGTTGGGGAAGAGGGTGTTGGTCTGTCACCGAGGAGGCTGCTGGTCTGCATGGAATTGGTCCCTCTCCCAGGAATGCCCAGGGCTCTGTACAGAGCCTGCCACAGTCGAGAGAGGAGGAGGGTGCCCGCGGCTTTGAGCCACACCTGTTTGGTCCCTGTCCCCCTCCAATGAGTTCCTCTTTGCCTGAATGGCAGCCAGCGCAGCCCAGACCCAGGTGAGGTGAACGTTGCCTCTGAACGGTGAGGACTGTCTCCAGCAGGGACATCTATGGTTATGCGGTGAGGACCTGTAGTCGGACAGACTTGGTCTCTCATTGGTCTTTGAGCTTTACTTTTCTAATCTACAAAATCAGTAAGATAACATATGAAGGGCCCCCCCAAAACCCAGAATTATCTTCTGCAGGGCAGGCCCATTTTAGTACAGGCTTCCCCCGCTAGGTGAGTGTTCCAGGAGCCCATCTGTATCAGTGTATCAGCTGGTGTTGTTGTGAGAGGCTGCGTTTGGCTTCAGTGAATTTTCTATTGAAGACTCAACACATTTGCCCATTTCACGGTGGCTGATTTATGAGCGCACTGCCCACACTGTGCTGAGTGGTCAGCAGTTTTTGACCAAAACCAGCTTGACCCCCGTGTCCCACCCTCCGTGTTCACTGGATTTCACCCTGAGCAACCTTTTTTGTTTTCCTGGATGAAAAAAGTCCGCAAAGGGAAATGTTGTGCCGGTGTGGAAGAGGTGAAAGAAAAAACAGCAGAAGCACTAAAAGGCATCAAAACTGACAAGTTGAAGAGCTATCTTAAGCCATGGAAAGAATGTCTTGTTAGGTGTATCGCATCAAATGGAGAGTACTCTGAAGGTGACTGAAGTTTAAACATGTGAGAATATACAATTTTTATAAATAAATTCCAGTGTTTTGCCCCCCCCAAATATCTCTCAGTTTTGTTGTAAAATCAAAGGAATCATGATTTTAAAAGTGCTTAATTGTTGTATGGGACACAACCATGCCGAGCTCTATAGTGACCACAGAGGCAGGCAGGGTGCTCTCTGCGGCCCAGTGAGATTACGCGCACGGCCAGCGACAGCCCAGACAGAGGAGGCGTGGGGAAGGCTGACTCCCACGGGCCTTCCAGGGAGAAAAGGCTCCGGCACTCAACTGCGAGACAGCAGCCTGTGCAGAGATGGCTTTGGATTTGGGCCCGGAAGAATGGTAGAGATGTTATTTATTTATTTATTTATTTATTTATTTATTTATTTATTTTCCTCCCCTGAGAACATTTTTTCATTGCTTGTAGAGAGAGAAGGGGAAGACAGAGGGAAAGGTAGAGAGAGAGATAGAGAGAGAGAGGAACATCAGTTGGCTGCCTCCAGTATGAGCCCTGACTGGGAACTGAACCTGTGACCCTTCCGTCTACAGGACGACACCCTAACCAACTGGCCTCACTGGCCAGGGCGAGAATGACAGAGATTTAAAAGTGACTAATTTATTATTTTGATTAATGCAAAAGCAATACATCTCCATTGCAGAAACCTGAGGAAACAGAGAAATCAAACAAAGTACAACCCCTTTAGAATCCCACTGCTCTGAGACAGTCACTGGTAGCATGTTCCAATCTGGGGTAAGAATGGGGTCTCATGTCCTCCCCCCTCCCCCACCCCTGCCTTAGCAAACCCAGCGTCTCCTCCCCGGGCCCTGCCCTCCTCCTGGCCCTGCCCTCCTCCTGGCCCTGGGGGCTTACTCAGGCTGCAGGGGCCAGCCAGCCTGATCCAAAGCTGGGAGCTAGAAGTGGAAGGCCCCTGCACAGGCCGCAGGGACGTCCCTTGCCTGGACTGCAGGGTTGCACCTCTCAGCTCGGACATTTGCTTAGCTGTTGTGTTCGTCTGCTCAGGCTGCTATAGCAAACACCACAGGCTGGGCTGAACCACAGACAGTTACTGTCTCTGGGGGCCGGCAGACTGAGACCCAGGTGTGGGCAGGCCGGTTCTCCTGAGGCCTCATCCCTGGCTGGCAGACGCTGCCTTCTTGCTGTGTTGTTCTCTGTGGTTTTTCCTCTGTGCACACATGTCCCAGGTCTCTCTTCCTCTTCTTGTAAGGACACCAGTCCTATGGATCAAGACCCTCCCTGTGACCTTATTTAACCTTAATTACCTGTTTGAAAGCCCTCTCTCCAGTCCCACTATGGGTTAGGCCTTCAACATAAGTATTGTGGGAGAACAGAGTTCAGTCCGTAATAGCTGTGTCCCCCAAGCTCAACAAAACCTCCGAGTAGACATCCAAACGGGCTTATGTTCCCACGTTATGCTGACAATGTGGCAGTGGAAGGGGACACTCAACCCTGAAGGCAGCTTCCTGCAGTGGGGTTGGGATCCAGGTGGAGGCGGGTCCCAGAGACCTGTACTAGACTCACACAGAGCCTTGGGAGGTGGCTGGAGCTCTGAGGGGGTGGCTTCCAGATTCCAAGAGACAGAGCTAAACCATGTGACCCGGTCTCCCTCTTTAAGTCTGGCATGGAGGGTGTGGAGGCCCCATTCTTCAAACCTGCCCTGCCCTTCCTACCCCCAGTCTGTTCCGCTGCTCCCATAGAGGGAGGGGTATTTTTCCTTTCAGGTAGTGGGGTCTTTTTCCTCATTTCTCTCTGACACACATCATTGTTTGTTGAGTCCTTGCCATGTCTCCCCCCCCCCCCTTTTGTGATAATCTCTCTCCTCTCTAGGCTGCTTCCTGGGGCCACTTTCCAGAACCTGGCCTAGTACATGGTCCAGCACATCAGCATGTGGAAGTGCATCTTCCAGCTGGGAGAGGAGCACGCGGTCATAATGCTGAGCAGAGCCTCTAATTTCGGTGGTGCGCACATTGTGGCATAATTAAGAGGGAGGGCTCGTCCTTGGAGAAGATTCACAAAAAGGGTTTGTAATTGCAAGGACATAGAATTAGTTTTAAGGCGTCTTGACTTTTGTGCTAATCTCTAGGGCTTCTTTATCAATTTGTGCCCAGATGATATTGCTCTCAAGTCATAGGAATTGGCTTATCAGTTCTCTCTGGCCTCTCGTGGCTCGGCACAGCCCAGGTGGGGTTGGGTGAAGCCTTGCTGGTCAGAAATGGGGGATTATATTTATAAAAATGCCCTGGTCTGGACTCAGAGGTCCATAATTGCTTGCCATTCCTGGAAGTGTCCTCGGATGGTGAGTCTGATACCATGGGACAGTTTCCTAGGGGAATTGCCTTGCTTTTGCACTTGTTGCTTTTCAAGGAAGAAAAACTCCATAGGAAAGAAGTTGCCTCACAAAGGCTGGAAGTCATTGCTTTGTTTTGAGGATGAACGCACCACGGATTGCGTGCGCCCTGCCTTGTGGTGGGAGATGCAGGGGAGGGGGTGGCCAGCTGCAGCGGCAACAGTGTGGCAGTCTAAGAAGGTGGCAGCAAGGCCCCACTTTCCATTGCTCTTTGCTTCCCTGAGGACTCCTGGTGGGCACAGGTGTGGGATGGCATGAAAACCTCTCTCTGTGGAAACCAGGGCACTCTCCCGAACATGGCCCTCCCCCTGGCGTGCCCCATGCACGGGGGGCGGTACCTGGCCTGCATTCTAAGGTGCTTAACTTCAGATGTTCCTCAATGAGTGAAAGTTACTTAGGGGTCCCTGGCAGCATTTCTGTGGATTCCTTCTTGGTGGGCTTGGGCGAGGTCCACCCAGAGGGAGGAGGTGACTCAGTGTTGGGCTGGTGTGCGCATGTCCTACTGGTGTAAATACCTCGATCACAGGGCCCTGTGGTCTCCTCAGGCTTATCAAACCAGCTGGCGTCCGCCGCAGCAATATTCACTGAGTTCATGAAATGTTTCCGCATCCCCGATGTAATGATATCCCACGCTTTGTCTTTTCAAAGGCAGTTTAACATTCTGTATTCTAAAGATATGTATTTATTCATCAGACATGGTGGGAGGTGCTGGGGCTACAGCAAGAGCAAGCCAGCCACGGCCCCTCTCTCACACAGCCTCCAGTCCAGTGGTGGAGACAGATAGTCAACCATAAAGCATGACGAGCCCGTGAAAAGGAAAGAAAGGGAAGCAATGTGTGCCTGCTGCTAAGTAGCCTTGGCCCTGACATTCACATGGGCCCCCCTCTCTGAGGCTCGCTGAGGAAGTCTGCTAGCACTGGCCTCTAATTGTATTGTTCTAATGCAAACCTAAGCTTCCGATTCCTTTCCAAGAAGCTTGGCCAGCCGGCTTGGCTTCTCCCAGAGGCGGTTACACTGTGGCCTCTGAGGTGGCTGCTGTAAAGGACACGTGTCTGTCACTGCAGTTTGGAATGAGCAGCCAGCGCTCAAGGGCTGCGCCGAAGGGCGGAGGGGCATGCTGGGGAGGGCATGCGCACTGATGCCTGAGAGGCCCTGAGCCCTGCTGATGGCCACCTGCGAGCCACGCCACCGATAAGCACAACTGGAAATTCGGCATAAGCTTTGATCGTGCACAGCACTCGGCTTTCTGACAAGTGAGAAGAAAGCCCTCTGAATGCCAGGTGACAGAGACGGTGCCTGCAAGCCCTGTACTTCCCCGGGGGGCCTGGGCAGTGAACGCTGTCAGAGTTCTCTTTCCTCCGGAGGACTCTGCCCTCTGAGCCCAAGCTGCAAGCAGAGTGCCGGGGGCTGCAGACACCTGGGGTGGTCACCCCCCACCCTGCTGCCACGCCTGCAGGGCTCTCTGTGCCCTGTGTCGTAGCCATGGGCTTTATAGTGGGAGCCACTCCTGGAATGTCTGTGAGATGTGGATGTCTAAGAAGAAAGTTTGTTGAGGACTTTTTATGTGCTGGGCACTATGCCAAAGCTTTATATACTTCATGTCATCTAATCCTAAAGCCCTTTGATAGAGGCTCCTTCGTTCCTCCCATTTTATAGGGAAGTCCCTTGGGGCACAAGGGAGAGGTTCCTTGCTGTAGGCAGAATAGCCCACATGCGGCTGAGCTGGGACCGCCTGGTAGGTGTGCCAGAGCCCCAAACCCTGATCTCTCAGTCCGTGCTGTGCCGTGTCTGCAGTCTCCCTGACAGGAAGCTTTCCTCGGACCCCATAAATGTCAAGCTTGATTTAGTTAAGAAGTGGCAATGGAGGACTTTACTGCGAATTCCACATTTATCAACCAGGACACCTCCTGACTGCAGTGGGAGACGAACGGCGTGACTCAGGCAGGCAAGTGCTGCAGGCAGAGCTGGGCCCCAAGCCCTTCCCTTCTGACAGGATCCAGCCACTCTGTTCGTGGCAGCCAGGGACTTGAGCGGCTCCTCCACAGCCAACACATGGGCCCTAGGTGAGTCCCAGTGCCTCAGGGTACCCACCTGGCCTTCCTCCAAGCTCTGCTGGGCATAACTGGCCCAGCAGTCTGGCTGTGGCGGTTCAGCTCCTCAGTGGAATGGAGCCCGTCTGAATCCTCGTCTTGTTGGTTGGGGCTCTGTCTCTCTGGCTAACTTTTGCCAGTTGTTATGGAAGCCAAGACTGGTTTCTGTGCCTCAAGCACTAGCTAGCATTCTGTTTAAACCTAGACAGGCTTCTCTGAGCTTAATGAGGACTGCTGCTGGAAGGACACACCCACTGGACCTGTGGACATCAGTAGTAGCTTGATTGGACTCAAATTGGGCTCTGCGATTGGGGCCCAGGAGACGAGTGGGGTCGGCCCTACTGCCGAGCCCCTTCCCTGGGTCCATAATTGTCTTCCACCTTTACTGACCCGCTGATGAGATGCTAACCTGTCTCACATTTGAAGCTCATGGATTCTACCAATTGATTTCATCATGAGATCCAGACTTCTATACAGTTATGATGGCACTCAGGATAAGCATAATTTTAATCATGTCTCAAAAATTTATTAAGTGTCCTGGTCTTAGATAAGGTGAGCTTGGGAGGGTTGTGGGAGAGAAAGCCTGTATAGCAAGTGTCGGGGCCTTCCTAGCAATCAGGAGCACAGCCAACCCTGCTTCTTTTCTGGACACTGTCATCTCTGGACTTGGAAGGCCCTTAACTGGCTGAGGTTTTGCTTCCCAGGGGAGATTTAGTAATCTGGAGGCATTCTGGTATCACGGTAGGGGACTTGCTATTGGCATCTAGTGGGTAGAGGCGAGGATGCGGCTAAATATCCTGCAGAGCATAGGAAAGCACCCTACAGCTAAGAACTGTCCTACTTAGAATGTCAACAGTGCCGCGGTGAAACGCTTCTGAAAACGACGGTGGGCCGTCTATGTGTGAGGCCGGGACCAGCTGAAGTCCACTCACTTGTGTGCAGAGGTGCCCCTCTAGTTCCTGTTTGTGGAATCTTGTTTTCAACTCACCCCCACCCCTCAGCAGCTGCCCCCACCCCAGACTACGCACCTGCCCACCAACTTGGACTTGAGCCCCCAGTCTGGATGTGTAGCAGCCATGTCTTCCCCTTTGTGCCTTACCCTGGAGTGAATATGTTTGTTGGACCATTGAACAGACCTTAGTAGAGATCTCTGCTTTGGGAGAGTGATATTCTATTTTGCATGCATGAAGATAAAACGAAAGCTTATTGATTATGCCAGCCTGAGTGATGTCTCCCCACTCTCAATTTCGTGTCCACCTAGAACTTGTGATTGTGACCTTAGCTTGGAAATAGGATCTTTGCAGATATAGCCAAGTTAAGATGAGGTCATTCTGGATTAGGGTGGGCCTAACCCCAGTGACTGGCGTCCCTACACGCTGAGGGTAATTTGCATGTGGAGTCCTGCACACAAGGGGAATTGAGCTGTATGAAAATGGAAGTGGAAATTGCAGTGCTGAGTCTACAAGCCAAAGAAGGCCAAGGATTGGCAGAAATCACCGGACACTAGGAAGAGGCAAGAAAAGATCTTCCTTTGTTGCAGCAGCTCTAGCACGTGAATGCTCAGACTTAGGAATCCCAGGAAGTTGGCAGGCAGACACCAGAACCTTCTTCGTGCCTCAAGGCCATCATTTGAGGCAGAGGGTCTCCTCGGCTTCCTGGGTGAAGGTCGCTGCTACCGGGGTGGACTTACTGGGCCTGTTGTCATCTGGCCTTTGCAAAGTGCCCACATTTGTTCCCAGGTCGCGTTGAACTGGGATTGTGGTAAGCGGGCGAAGTTCATCGCAAACCCTTGTCAGAACAAGGTGAAGGGGCACGCGTGTGGTGAGGGGCCATCCCCCTGTCTGCAGCTTAAGGAGCCTAATATGTCTTAGTCTGGCCCTGACTTCAGGTTGGGGGACCTTCTGTTTCCTGGCCTCCTGGGCTTCCGGGGTCCCCAGAGCTCGTGAACACCCTGTGTGTCCCTGAGCAGCAGCCAGGGACTTCACAGGCGAGGGGTGCGGTTCCAGCCCGACAGGCGCCTGCTCCCCGGCACTGCAGCAGGTGGGGCCTTGGGTCCCCACGTGCAAGGGTGCATGCAGCTGTCCCCGGGGCTGACAGACATAGCATGTTCCAGGCTACCTGCCCGTTCTAGAGCACTTTCGGGGATGGACCCAAGGCCCAAACCCATGGCCACAGCCCCTTCTCCCAGTTCCCGCCCCCATTTCCTCTGCCCACCTTTCTTTAGGCCCATCCCACAAGGGTCTGCACCCCCTAGCTCTCTGGCGATATACTTTGAGAGCAGACAGGAAGGACCCTGACCCTGAGTCACTGAGAAAGACCTATTGACGCACTCTCCAGGCCAGGAGAGGTCCACTTCTGCAAAACAGAAAGGCCCACGCTGTCTTCTTTGAGGGAGAAATAAAAACACTTTCTATCCCTTCATATGATGCTGAGAAGCATTTCTTGCTGAGGAAACAAAAATGAAAACCAAACACAAATGGAATTCCTGTGGGCTGGCAGGATTCTTTGCTCCGCACTGACGGCGGGCTGCGTGCTGTGTCCCTGGGGCCGTCCAGTTCAGAGGCCTCGTTCTGCACATGGGGAAGTTCAGGCCCAGAGAGGGGAGGTGACTGGCCCAAGGCCACCCAGGTGACTGGTGCCAGAGGCCAGACCAGGAGCCAAGTCTCCTGATTCCAAGGCCACTCGGGGCTAACGCATGGGTGTGAGGGCTCAAGAGACAGAGGTCCTTAGGAAGGTCTCAGCACCGCGAGGCATACCTGTTGCTTCCAGTGGTGAGGAAGGCACTTCTGACCCTGGCTCTGTCGATTCCCCAGCCCGGAATGACGACGCTAGCTCCCATTTGCACAGAGCTTTGTGATGCCTTTTCACACTCGTCATCTGAGGTGAACCTGGGTCGGCCTGTGAAGGAGGCAGGTCTGGGAGTGCTGGTCCCACGTTACAGATAATGAAACCGAAGTTCAGGAGGTTAAGTGACTTACACAATGTCACACATTGATTGCAGAAGGAGTATTAGAACCTAGGTCTTCCCATTCAAAATTCTTGGGGACCCTGACCCGCAAGTGAGCCTGCTGGCAGCTGCTTGTCTCCCTTCCTCTGCTCTGCTCCTCCAGGAATGCCAGGCCCCTTCTTCTTGTGCCTGCCTTCTTCCTTCTCCTTTCCCATATTCATGACAACATCATTCCCTCCCCCAACTCCTCCCTGGTTCCTCTTCCTGCTCTTTTGTTCTTCAGGCTCCACAGTCCTGCTGCCTGATGCAGGCCTAGCTCCTTAGGTGGATGCTGGGTCGTTCACACACAGTAATCTGGGGCTTTGGCTGCAAGCAGATTCCTGGAGTGGGGTAGGCTGGGGAAGGGCCCTTGGATGGGGCTCTGGATGGCCCCAGAGTTTGGGTACTTAGTTCCTTCTCCACTGCCCACTGGGACACTCCATGGGTGGGTCTCAGTTTTCCCTTTTGCAGAATGGAGATGGCTGCTCCCTACTGCTTTAGCATGGGGACTAATTCTGCCAAAAAGGGGTTAAAAATATAGCTGAGCCTAATCCTGATAGACGCCTGGTCTGCTCATTTGCATATAAGCATCTTCTCCGCCCCAGCCTAGCAATTTGCATCTCATTATCCAGGTGTGTCCTTGGTGAGTTCCCCTAGGCTGCTCCTGTCCTGGTTCAGCTTTATCTCCTCTTCGGCCCTAAGCCTTTCTGCTGCCCTTCTGGCCCAGGGGTCTCTTAGCCTTAGCTGCCTCTGCAATCCCAACCACAGGCTGTTTCCCAGGGATTTAACTTCCCCTCTGCAGAGCGTCTCCAGGCCCAGCCAGGGAAATGATGGGAGGCTGAACCAGGGCCGGGGTGTGCGCGTGTATGTGTGTGTGTGTATGTGTTTAGTGGGAGGGGCTGGGATGGTAGGAGGGGTGGCTCCCCAGCCCATGTGTACATGAAAGGTCCAGAACGTGTATGTATGCACACACATACATACTCACACCCACACCCACATACTCATGCACACATACATACTCGTCATGTGTTTTACACATTCCCCTTGACCCCTCTGTTCCTTTGCTCCCACCCAAGGTCATCCTTGTGCAACTTCTCGTTTGCTTTAAGAGAGCGCTTGATGTGCACTTTATGTGATGCCACACAGGTAAAAGGTGGCGGAGAGGGCAGAAGTGCAGGGACAGGTTTTGTGTTTTCTCTGCCCCCTGCCCTGTGCTCCCCAGAGTAGCCCTGCCCTTCCTGGCACTGGTGTCTCTTCGGGGAAGCCAGCCCTGCAGCCTGGGCAGGAATCGTGGTGGTCAACTGCAAACAGACCTGAACAGAGGGCCCTAGGGAATGAGCGACTGACTGGGGGAGCCGGGAGAAGACCCCTTATGTAAGGTAATCAGGGATCTGCCCGAGGTCCCGGGGGGAGCCCAGACTCCTGCTCAAGGGCCTCCCCTGACTGGCTGCATCAGAGAAGGCTCTGCCACGTTGCACAGTTGAGGAGAGGAGAGGTGAGCAGGTGCACAGTGATCACAGAACGGTGGCGTGTGCTGGGGCAGCAGCATTGGGTGGTGGCGGGCAGTGACACCTAGTTCCCCCTGTTCATCATGTGATTGCTTACAGAGCACCTACCGGGGCAGGGCCTCATGCTACTTTCATCTTTGGAGACAGCAATGAACGAGACACGTGATGACTTCAGGGAGCACACAGCCTGAGGGTGACTCAGACAAGTACACATGGCTGAGTCAGACCCAGAGGGAGGGAGCAGTGTGGACCCTGGAAAGGTTGGGGTGCCCAGATATGGGCCCAACACCAGCCTGGATTTCACCGAGAAGACAGTTTTTGGATAATATTGACATTTATTTATTTTTTAAATATATTTTATTGATTATGCTATTACAGTTGTCCCATTTTTTCTCCCTTTTATTCCCCTCCTCCCTGCAGCCCCTCTCCCACCAACATTCCCCCATCTTAGTTCATGTCCATGGGTCATGACTATAAGTTCTTTGGTTTCTCCATTTCCTACACTATTCTTAACCTCCCCCTGTCTATTCTCTACCTACCATTTATGCTTCTTATTCCCTGTACCTTTTACCCCATTTCCCCTCTCCCTCCCCGCTGATAACCCCCCATGTGATCTCCATTTCTGTGATTCTGTTCCTGTTCTAGTTGTTTGCTTAGTTTGTTTTTGTTTTTAGGTTCAGTTGTTGATAGTTGTGAGTTTGTTGTCATTTTGCTGTTCATAGTTTTTGATCTTCTTCAATTTCTTAGATAAGTCCCTTTAACATTTCATATAATAAGGGCTTGGTGATGATGAACTCCTTTAACTTGACCTTATCTGGGAAGCACTTTACCTGCCCTTCCATTCTAAATGATAGCTTTGCTGGGTAGAGTAATCTTGGATGTAGGTCCTTGCCTTTCATGACTTGGAATACTTCTTTCCAGCCCCTTTTTGCCTGTAAGGTTTCTTTTGAGAAATCAGCTGACAGTGTCATGGGAACTCCTCTGTAGGTAACTGTCTCCTTTTCACTCACTGCTTCTAAGATTCTCTCCTGTTTAATCTTGGGTAATGTAATTATGATGTGCCTTGGTGTGTGCTTCCTTGGGTCCAACTTCTTTGGGACTCTCTGAGCTTCCTCGACTTCCTGGAAGTTGATTTCCCTTGCCAGACTGGGGAGGTTCTCCTTTATTATTTTTTAAAGTAAGTTTTCAATTTCTTGTTCTTCTTCTTCTCCTTCTGGCACCCCTGTGATGCAGATATTGGAACGTTGAAAGTTGTCCCGGAAGTTCCTAAGCCTCAACTCAGTTTTTTGAATTCTTGTTTCTTCATTCTGTTCTGGTTGAATGTTTATTTCTCCCTTCCTTCCTTCTGCCTGTTGCGTAGTAAGGGGCAGAGCCTTAGGTATTCGCCAGGGTGGGGCAACCCACGTTGCTGCGTGGTAGCACTGTATGTGGGGAGGGGTCCAAGAGGGAACAGTGCCGTTTGTTCAGCTCTCAGCTGACTTTCAGTCACTTCCCCCGCTACCCACAAGCAAATTGGGCCCTTCTGGTCCTGATTCCAGGATGGGTGGGTTTGTGTACATTCTAGGACCCTGTGGTTCTCTCCAGTGAACTCTCCTGTGAGGCTGGGAGTCTCTCACGCTGCCGCAATCCCATAGGTTTTTTCAGTCAGAGGTTTTGAGGCTTTAATTCCCCTCGCTGGAACCCTGGGCTGCTCAGTCAGTCTCGCTTCCCAGTTGTTCCTCCTGGTTTATCCTCACACAAATGTGGGACTGCTCGCTCAGCCAGCCGCTGCCTTGCTGGCATCCTCTCCACCCTGTCTGCCCATCTCTGTCCCTCCTACTGGTCTGGATGAATGTTTCTTCTTTAACTCCTTGGTTGTTGGACTTCCATAATTTTAATTTTCTGGCAGTTCTGGTTATTTTTTGTTTTTAAATTTATTGTTGTCCTTCTTTTGGTTGGGCAAGGAAGCAAAGTGTATCTACCTACATCTTGGCCAGAAGTAAGATTGACATTTAAATCAGTGGGCTTTGAGTAAAGCTGATTATCCTTTGCAGTGTGGTGGGCCTCAACAAATCAGTCGAAGGCCTCAAGGGAAAAAAGATGGAGATCCCTTGGAGAAGAGGAAATTCTGCCAGTAGGTAGCCTTCAGATTGAAGCTGCAACATCCACTCTTCCCTGGGTCTCCAGCTCTCTGGCCTACCACGCAGATTTTGGACATGCCAGCCTCCACAATTGCATAAGCCAATTCCTGTTTCTCTGGAGAGCACTGATGAATAAAGGGTTCTATGGGAGTGCATGAGAAGGGATTGTGGGCAAGGAAGCCTTCCTGGAGGAGGTAGGCTGGGCTGTGACAGGTCTTCAGCTAAGGAAGAGGGAAGCAGGTCTGAGGCAAGTGCGCCGAGAGGGAAGGGATGGCGTGGTTAGGATTGTGGGAATCACGGGAAAGGCCTTGACCTCTCTGACTTCAGTGTCCTCCATCGTGCAATGGTGATGATGTAGCCCCAGCAACCTCCTTCAGGGCGCATTGGGGGAAAGCAAATGCGATGCTGGAGGTGACCAGCAGGGTGGATGGTGAGGAGCTGAGGGGTGTGCAGGCGTCTGAGGTTTTGGCAGGGCAGCACGGCAGCGGCTGTGCAGAAGGAGGGCCTGGAATACACTGAGCAGCAAAGCCTGGCTGAGGTGGCAAGAGGAGGCTGTTCCCTGACTTGCTGCCTGGACCCCCCAGGCCTCAGTGTTCCCATCTGTCAAATGGGGGTGAAGAACCAGTTAGGTTTGTCTTGAGAATCAAACGAGGTAATGTGCTGAGTGCAAATAGGTTGAAGGTGAATAAAGTGCCCCCATGCAACTTGTGACTGCTGTGTGATTACTGTAAGGGGTTAAAGGCAGAAGGGAAGGGAGCAGGCCGGGCCAGGGCTGGGCCTCCAGGGCCCGACATTCCAGAAGGCTCTGACTGTGTAGTGTGTTGCTCTGTAGAGGCCTTGTTCATCTGTCCCTAGGGCGGGCCCTGGAGATGAGAACCGGAGAGAGAGGAAGCGGGGAGAGATAGAGAGAGACATCGATGTGAGGGAGAAACATTGATTGGTTTCTCATATGTGCTCCGACTGGGAACTGAACCCACAACCCTTCAGTCTATGCTCCAACCAACTGAGCCATCCAGGCCAGGGAGGTGGCCAGTTTGAGTTTCCTGCAGGGAAAACTGCCCCAGGTGACAGAGCCACACTGTCCGGGTGGGGCGAGGTCTCTCCTGCAGCGGTTCTCAGAGTGGGGTCAGACCTGCAGCTTCAGCACCCCCTGGGGGCTTGTCAGAGCTGCCAATTCTCGGCCCACCCAGACCCCCTGAACCAGGGGGCCCAGAAAGCTGCATTTTACCCAGCCTTCCAGAGGGCTCTGTGGCCCCCAGTATGTGAGGCCTGCTGTGCTGTGGCCTGGACCTGGGAAGAGCAGCAGGAGCCTTGTGGGGTGACTGAGACGACTCACCTGCACAAAAACAACTCGCTCCTTCTCAGCTTCCTCTTCCACCACGTGTCCCCTCTTTCTCTGTCTCTTCTTTGGCTTGACTTGGGGAATGGAAGCGTATGGCTCACAGCTTAAAAAAAAAGACCAGTGAGTATCTGAACTTCAGGCAAGTAAGCTCAGCCGAGTCAGACACAGAGGAGGGCAGGCCCCGGCAGGTCAGGGTGCCCAGGTACGGGCCCAACACCAGTCTGGATTTCACCGAGAAAAGAGAAGAGGTGCAAAGAATGAGTGAGAGAAATGTAAATTTAAACACTCTTAAGGAGAAAAAAAAGCCAAAATACGTGTGTGTGTATGTGGAGAGAAAAAAACCTGTGTTCATCAGAATGGCAAAGACAGAAAGGTGGACCAAACAGCATTGGTGAGGGTGTGCAGAGCAGAGATCCCTCCTGAATCTCAGGTGAGCATGTGACCTGTGTACTAATTTTGGAAAGCAATCTGGAAAGTTTAGTGGTATTTATTTTCTTTAATTATTTTTATTGAACGCGCCCCACGTAGAGCTTACTGAGTTTTAGACACTGTTCTAGGCCATTCACAAATGCCAGCTCACACTGTGACTAGCTTATTTCACTGACTATGTGTTGGTCTTACGGGCGATCCCACTGCCAGGGCGGGCTCTGGAGAAGGTCCCCCACCGCGGAGAAAGGGACCTGGAGAGAGTGCATTGTGTTCCCTCTTTCCCGGCAGAGGGAAGCCGGGGCCCCTTGGTGTCCGTCGCGGTGGATGGGCAAGAGGACGGTGGTGGGTGCGTCCTGAGGGGCCCTACGAAGTGTTGGGGTCATCAGATACAGCAGCAGATAGAACTCAAACACGCGTGTTGGCTGGAAACAGTACAGTGTCGAATAACATTCATAACGCAATACCATTAATGAAAATTCAAAGCACATGCTCACAACAGTGCTCTATATTCACAGGCACACGTGCGGATTTAAGGACTGCAGCAAACATTTCGCAGCAGTGCCCGCGGGGGAGGCGGGATCGGGTGTGTTCTGTGGTGGAGGCGAGGGGAAGCTGGACACAGGTTTTAGGACGAGCTGTGCACCGAGGGGCGGCGAGCAGGACTGTCTGAGCGGGCTCACAGGTTAGGGGAGTAAAGCTGCCTTTAAAGCCAAAGGAAAGCCGGCCTAAGGGCGGTGGCTGAGCACGCAGCGCAGGGCGGGGTCCTGGCCAGGATTTGGCTCTAAAATCAGTCACCTAATCTCTGTAAAATGGGAATAATAGTAATAATAATAATAATAATGGTAGTTATGATAGTCGTACCACATGTCCTAAAGTGACTGGTCCATAAGAGGCATTCAACAGGCCCTGACTGGTGGGGCTCAGCGGGTTGGGCGTCATCCTGCACAGCAAAAGGTCG
The DNA here is from genome assembly GCF_022682495.2 of Desmodus rotundus. NCBI lineage: Eukaryota > Metazoa > Chordata > Mammalia > Chiroptera > Phyllostomidae > Desmodus > Desmodus rotundus. The sequence goes on along the minus strand of NC_071395.1, from coordinate 51,357,439 downwards.
CCAGGTCAATTCCTGGCCAGGGCACATCTGGGTTGAGGGCCAGATCTGCAGCTGGGGTGCGCGAGAGGAAACCGATCGATGTTTCTCTTGCACATGTTTCTCTCCCTCTCTTTCTCCTTCCCTTCCCCTCTCTCCAAAAATAAATAATAAAATCTAAAAAAAAAAAAGAGCGGTACATGAGCTCTCCTTCCCTCAGGTTCAGCAATTGTTAACAGGGCAGCAACTGGGGTTTTACTGGTAGAAAGGACCATAGATAAGAATAACAACACCTTGCATTTGTACAGAGTATCAGTGAGTCCTCTACACAAAATCTTCCACACAGAGCATTCCATTCAGAGTGTACAACTACCATGAAGTCGACATTGTTACTCCCATTTCAGATGTGGAGACACTGAGGCTTAGTGCAGAGAAGAGACTAGTCTGAGACCATTCGGCCCTGGGTGCCCTGGCTCCCAGCCCAGCCCCCTTCGTCTGCCCCATGAAGGGAAGCACTGTGAACAGGGGTTGTGCATCCCATCCCTGCCACCCATGTAGTGGGGTGGTCTTGGGTGAGTCCCCTACCTCTGAGCTTTGCCTCTAGCTGGTCCTCCAGCGGCCCCTCCTCGGCCTGGGGAATTCCTGTGCATCCCGCCCCTCTTGGACCTCGGTGCCATTGCTCCCTGGTGTGTCCTACTTAAGGGGAAGTGGAGCAGTTTGATCCAACCCAGAAAGCAGAGACAGGCAGCCCACGCCACCCTGCAGTGCCCCCTCCAGGGCCCAGTGCTGGCTCCCAGCTGTTGGTGGAGAGAAGAGTCCCCAGGAGGTGGCACTGATGTGGGTGGGCTGGGAGAGAGGCCCCCAGCCTTCCCTGGGTTCTCCCTGGAGCTCCTGTGGCTGCCTGGGTGGTGGTAGAGGCCTGGAGGCCCTCAAGGGGAGGGCAGAGAACAGGGAGGATTCTGTAGCTCCCTCAGGGGACACTCAGCTCCCAGTCAGCTTGAGACCAGGTTCCAGGAACAGATTCTGTCTTTTTTTAACCACCTTTCCCCCCATGGTGACCCACTTTTGTGGCTGAGGCCCCAAGGCACTCTGGCCACCTCTCTGAGTTGTTTTTCTGAAGAACAGTCTCCTTAGCCAGTCCTTGCTCCTTCTTGCTGCTGGGAGGCTGGAGGCCGGGACACCAGCGTCTCCTGGGGTGACAAGGCCCCCTCAGAAGTTTAGGGCCATGGAACAAGTGCCCAGGTTCTCCTCCAGTCTGAGGCCTGGCTGGGTCTCTGAGACAAAATGGAATTCCTGCTCCTGCGTTCTCAGTCCCCGGGGCCTTAGGTCAATGGGGCAATTAGGTAGGTGACTGTGAGTGGGACAGGAAGTGAAGGTCAAGGAGATGACAGTGGCAGCCAGAGACACACGGTCCAAGGGTTATTTCACATCTACCTACGCATTGCCCCTCCCTGAACACCCAGCTCTGATCATGGTGGGTGTTTGTAGAGCTGTGGGGGGTAGCGGGGGCTCTTTGGGCGAGGCGGGAGTGTGCCTGTGGCAGCAGAGGTGGAGGACCCCTGTTTTGTGACTGGTGTGGACTGGGGAGCACTGGCACTCAGCAGGAACAGGCCCACTGTACCGGCCTCAGGGACTTACAGCATGGTTGCACACACATGTGCGAATGCACTCGTGCACACAGATGTGCCCACATTGTTACACACACACACACACAGAAGCCAGAAGGACAATTCGGCACGGGGCTCTGCAGCTGTAACTGAGGTGTTCTGTGGAGAGATTAGTCTGCTGGAGCAAATGAAGAAGGTTTGGCGGTGGGACTAGTCAGTGTTTGTATTTTGAACTCTGTGCGGAGGGACGTGTAGGGCCCGCATCCCAGGGAGGGGAGCAGCCTGAGCAAATGGTGGCCACTCCTGTGAGCCTTGTTTGCTCAGAGGGTCCCAAAGAAAGACCCTTCTTCCCTGGGTGGCAGTGTCCCCCACAGTCCACAGTCCCTTTGAGGGGGCGCCACTTGAGCGCCTAGCGGGGGCAGCAAAAGCAGACAGAAGGGGCTGTTTCCAGATGCAGGGAGCCTGGGAGACCCTGGGTTGTAAAAGTCACCTCACTGTGGTTAGTCCGGGAATGGGGGACGGGTCCGAACTATCTGGTCAAGCCCAGAGGCAGGAGCAGGTGTGGGAGGGAGGCCTGGGCACCATGGAGGCTTCTGTGGGACCAGCAGGGCCTCTGTCCTCTGGGTGCTGTGACCCCTAAACGTCTCTCCCCCGCTTCTGCCCCATTGCCGTGCTTGTCGGCTCCTTGTCCTTCTCCTTGGAAAAGGGACAGTGGTGGCTGCATTGCGATAGGTTATTGTGGAGAGTAAATGAGGAAGGCGTCTCATGTCCTAACACAGGCCAGGCCTTCCGTGGGCACCCGGTGACAAAAGCCCTCCTGTTCCGGGTGCCTCCCATCTTCACGGGGACAATGCCTTTGCTTCCCTGACGTTCAGACTGGGGCCTCTGATCTCCGACCTGCCCTGAGCACATTGGCGACACATAGCCTCGATGTGACACGGCATCGAGGGTGCCCCACAGGAGCAGGGCCTACAGCTTGTTTGTTCTCTTATCCCCAGTGCCTGGTGCCTGCCTGGCAAGAGAAGTGCAGCACTGCTTCTGAGTGAATGAGTGAAAATGTGTAAGTGCTTTGTAAATCGGTCAGAACTTACAGATTTACTTAACATGCTTCTCCAGAGAGCAAGCCTTGGGCAAACACATAATGAAGTTGCAGAGCCTGACTTCGCGGCCAAGGCCAGACGGGAGCCTGGCCTGCAGGGTGGTCTGGGGTGGGGTGGGGCCACGCCTGTCGACACCCTCTCCTCCGCAGCCCCTCTGCCAGCCCACTGCCCAGGCTCCCAGGCACCACACGGGGCAGCCGGTAGCAGCAGTACCACCATCCCTTTTTCATGGGGAGTTTGCATTTCCCTCCATTTAATTGCTTGGTCCTGATTATAAGATCAATCATTATAAAGCACTCAAACTTCAAACAGGAAGAAGATATTTAACATCTTTAACCTTATTGGTGAAAAATGCTTTCTGCCCATCCCTGTGCCCTGTGCGAGAGCTGGGGTATGTCCTCACAGACCCTTTTCTGGCTCACCTACTAACTAGTTTGTTTCTGGTAGGAAAGCAGGACCCTGCCCAGCATAGTTCGGCCTCTTCCTTCTGTCACCCAGCAGCACACTGTGGACATTGTGGGCTGTTCTGTACTTAGCCCCACATTCTTTTTAATGGCCACCTAATATTCTGTGCTGTGCGGCAGGTGCCACTTACCCAAGTGACCCTCCACTGACGGACCTCTGATTGTCCGAAATGGAAACCGTGTTTTGGAGGAGTCCTAAGAGGTGAGCCTGATGCTGCATGGATGAAGGCATAATACTTCCAGGGTTTCAGGCATGATGGCTCTCTTCCTTCGTCCATCTCTTCCTCCTGGTACCACCTTTATGAGGGGGCAAAACCACCTATTCCCCCACCCGCTTCCTGTCCCTAGCTCCTCTCCCAGAGGGGGCGTCACCGGCCCAGGCACACCTGGCTCACTCTCCTCCTTTCGCAGCTTGGGGCTGCCCGTCTTCCCTCACCTGGGTCTTGCCGCCCACCTGTATGCTCAGCTTGGGGTTCGGCTGTGAAGGGTCCTGATACTGACCTGAGGCTGGGGAGAGGTGCTGGATTGTGGCAAATAGTGAGACTGGGCAAGATGGGGGAGGTGCGGGAGGTGGCTGGGCTGCAAGAGTGGCAGTCCCTAGATGGGCAGGTCATCCCCTCCTGGGAGAGGAACAGCCAGGGAGGTCAGAGGCTGCTGTTGGTGGTGGTTTGGGGGACTTTGGGTGATGCAAATAAGTGCTCCAGTGACTGTGAATATTCATCAGGACCTCTCCCTTCTGAGCCCTGGCAACTCCTCCTGGCTTGCTAATGACCCTGGCAGGCAAAGAGGGGGCTGTGGTCCTTCTTCAGTTTGAGTTTCCTAGCCCCCAGCCCCCACCCCCCCAGTGCCTCCTGACCCGGGGAGTATTGCAGAGGTGGGACAGGGATTGAGTCCCCTGGCTCTGTGTCCCCAATTTGCAGATTTTGGTCTGACCTGTCTGGGCCTTGAATTTCTCCCTGTCCTCCTCTTCCATGAAAACCGTGAATAAGGCTACCTCTGACCATGGCCACCTCTAGGGAAAAGCCTGAGGCAGAAGCATGGGAGACATATAGGGAGCTGGATGGAATCCTAGGCACTTCTTAAACAGGTGGGGAAACTGAGGCTAAAACTGTCAATGGCTTGCCCAGGTCATAATGGCATTTAAGTGATGGAATCCAAGTTAAGCCCAGGAATTCTTGTGGCTTAACAGGGAGTCTTGACACCGTACCTGCCTGCTCAGCCCTAAAGCCAGAGAGGTCCATTTGCTGAGACCCCACAACCAGTGGATGCCATCTTGGAATCTTTATGTACCTGGGTCTAATCCTCTTCTTCCAGGAAGGCTGCCTGTTGTGCCCCAGCCCAGGGCACCTCTGCTTCCTGGATCCCTTGCCACCCTACTGGGCTAAAACCCTCACTCCACACTTGGCACAGATGTGCTGGCCGCACTGTGTATCTTTTCAGGGCACTTGGTTGCTGAACTGTGGATGGGCCAGGCATAATGTACCCAGAGGTGCAGGGGGACCTACTTCCTGAATCAGATCAAGGCTTGAGGCCTGGTTACTATGACCGTCTTGTAGGGACCACTGGAAGAATGGGTGAAATCAGGACTGTCTAGGCTGGGGCAGCTGGCCAAAAATACACATACGTGGATTAAGCCATGGCATGAGACGGAGAGAAGAGAGGAATCACGGAGGTCATCTCTACGCCAGGGGATTTAAGCTTTTCTTTTTTTTACAAATACCAAAACTTTTTTCCAAGTGCAATCTTACCCGAAGCCTTACAAATAAGAGACGAGAGCAGGGCTGCTGAGGTGCAGGATGAGATGAGAGGCCCAGGTCCCACAGCAAACCCCTCCTCTTGTCTCCTCAGCAGCAACCCCTAAGCTCACTCATCACACAAATAAAGAAACTGAGGCCCAAGAGGGACAGAATTTGCTAGAAGTCACACAGCTCTGCAGTAGCAGAAACAGAAATAGAAACTGTGTTTCAGGTGTCCCTGGGGGGCCTTGTCTACCAGACCCTGAGTTTTTGAGGTGGCCCTTGGGTAAAGTCTGGGTCAGCCAGGCAAGGGGGTCTGCACTCCCCGCCACGTACCCTTGACGACCAGGGCCTTCTGGGTACAGTGGGCTGCCACTTCTGTCTCCGTGGACGTTGCTCAGGTATGCGAGCAGAGCAGAGAAGCTCGTCTGGGCGACAGTGCTGGCCTCTGGGTCTCATTGGGTTCCAGCTCAGGAATGCGGAGAAGGGGGACACAGTACTGCTGGCTCCCCTCACTGAGGTAGGGGAAGGCCTGAGGACGGTCATGGAGCTGAGACCCAGTCCTGCGCCTTTTCAGCCTTGGATGTAACCATTGGTGTGGCTGGAGGATGGCTGCCTGTCCGTGGCTGCCCTCATCAGCTTCCCACAGGCTCCTGTGACCACTGACAGGCCCCATGGGCCTGCCGTGCTGGCCACGCTGAGTGCCTCTGCTCCTGCCACTCTCTCCCAGACTGGGGCCCTCCCCTGTTGTCCTCCTTCCTTCCAGGATTTTTGGGGAATTCCATTTGAAGCTTCTTCAAGGGGCCCTTGAGCACCTGGGGATGCAAACAAGTAAATAGGAAGATGTGCAACAGCCACAAAAGGAGGAAGGACAAATGTCCCTCAGGGAGGCCGTCAGCTCAGCTGTGCCTCAGGGGCTTGCTGAGCCCGAGGGCAGGCAGGGCTGGGTCTGCTGGGGTGATGGGTCCAGGAGCTTTGCGTGCGCCCCTGCTTCCTGGGTTAGCCTGGACAAACTGCCCAAGTGCCCCTCAGTGCCTCGGCTTCCTTGCCTGGACCGAAGGTGGCGTTCTCACCTGCCTTTCCAGCCTGGTGACGGTGTTGAAAGCTGACCTGCTGTTTGTAATCATATCATGGAGGCCCAAAGAGAGCACAATGAATGTGTTTGGACCTACTGCCTGGACAAAGGGCAGAGTGTAACTACAAGCCAAAACGGGGGTGTCCCAACCCCAGGAGCTGCCCGGAGCCTGGACCTAGGGTGGTGTGGAGAGGCTGCCTCAGCCGGGGTGCAGTGACCTCTGAAAATGGAGGCAGGCAGAATAGATCGAGAGTTCCCAAGCAGACCATGATATGGGCCGCACGTGGCAGCCGAAGTGCGCAGTGCTGCCAAACCCCCTCGGCGGAGAGAGCAGCGATCCCTCTCAGTGCCCTGGGCTTGGTGGTCAGTAGCGCTTGCGGCCCAGTGACTCTCTTGCAGCACACCTTTCCGCGGCCCTCTCACAGAGTGTCCCCGGACACGGGCTCCTGTGCATCAGGGCATGGCATTAAATATCCCCCAACACATTTAACTGACTATGCGCCTATATGGAGTCATATTGTTCCTATAGAAACTGAGTGCCTGGGACCACCTAGCCGTGTGATATTGCCTGTCATTTTCTCTCTCTGAGCCTCTGTTTATTCATCTGCAAATGGGAGGGCAGGAGTGATGAGAGGTGGAGCCTCATTATTTCTAAGGATTTCCCAGTTCCATGCTAATGTTTCAAGTCTAAGAATCCTTGCCACTTGCTGAAGTGCCCCGTCCTGCTCTGGTGGTACAGCAACTCTCTGCACACCAGATTCCAAGGCAGCCCACCGTCTCCTTTCCCCTAAGACTCTGCTGAGATGGTGCTGGTGGCTGATTGTGATCCCTGGAGTGATGCTCAATGCCCCCCCCCCCCCCCCCCCGCTGCCCCCCATTCTGTATGGCCTTTCCAAGTCACTTCCACCTTCGCAGGTGGAGATGCCACACTCTTCTATCATCCATCCATACACTCACCCATCCACTTACCCATCCATCCACACATTCATCTACCCACCTGTCTGTTTATTTGTCCATCCATCAACCCACGTATCCATCTACCCACTCATCCATCCATCCATCCATCCATCCACCCACCTACCCATCTATCCATCCACCATAAAAATGATTACTTGGAGTGCCCATTATGAACAAAGTGCTTTTCTAGGTGCTAGACATACAGAAATAAGGATACATAGCTCCTACATCCAGAAACTTACCACATAGCAGTTTGTGAATGGGTAATATATGGGAACTATAATACGAAGCAAAGCAGAATTTTGGAGTTAGCCCTAGATTTGATTTCTGACTCCACCACTCACTTAATAGTTCACTGTGTGATCTTGGGAGAGTTACTTAACTTTTCTGAATCTATTTCTTCATTTGTAAGGTGGAGATAAGAATACCGGCCATATTGAAGGTACAGACCAACCTCAACAAATGATACTCTTCTCTCTCCATGAAAGAGGTACCAAAAAAAAAAACAAAGGTTGCATGGCAACCCAGGACAAGGAGAGCTTCCTGAAGCCCTGAAGCCTCAAGGAAGGCCTCTCAGAATAACGGACATCTGGGAGGGGCACCAAAGTGAAGGGGATTCCTGTGTGGCCCAAATGATGTCACCACACAGCGAGGAGTGAGCTTGCTCAGGGCTACGTGGGGAGCACCAGTGTGAGGACCGAGCAGCGTATGGGGGAGCCAGGTGTGGGGGGCGTTGACTGCCAGGCCCAAGAGGGAACGCTGGTTCTGGAGTCCATGGAGGGTTTTTAAGCAGGAGAGGAGAGAGGGCTCCTTGGTTCCCAGGACAGAGCTAGGCCAGGAGCTTCCTCTTGGAGCCACAAATCAGGACCTGATGATGAGATTGTCATGGGAGAACCCCACCCAGTGTCGGGACTAGCTGAGTGACCTTGGGTGAGTCCCTCCACCTAGTTGGTCCTGATGGGTAAAGGCAGGGGCTTGGATAAAGTCATTCCTCCAGCTTTGAGCTCCTTCATTGGTGTCTTTTTTTTAGTCTCTTTCCTGCCTGTGTTTTCTGACTTTCCCCCCTTCCCTCTGCCTCTTGGCCCGGCTGCACCTGAGAGGAGGGGGCGGGGGGGTCACACCTCCTTCCTGGCTCTTTGCTGTGAGGAACTACTGCCTGTGAGGGTGACCCAGCTCCTGCTGCTGCCTCTGAACTGAAATTAGCACCACCTCTCTCTCCCCTCGGGGACTGGGGAGTGCTGGGTAGGGTAGGGGGCCCTCACAGACCCCCACAGCCATCTGGTTGGGTCAGACAGTGTCCTGCAACTAGGCAGCTGGAGGGCTGTACTGGCCTGAAGACCCTCTGGACCCAGACAGGAGAGAGGAGCTCATTCCTGCCCGGGAGCAGTTGGTGGGTGTTTCCCGTTAGAAGCAAAGCCCCTGCTCCTGGGGGAGGGTGGGCTGGTCTAGCAGCAGAGCCTTCAAGCTGATGCCTGGGACTGGAAAACTTCCATGGCTGCAGGGGTGGGAGGCAGAGACAAGCGATGTGTACCCAGATATCTTTTCTCCCCACCTGGACAGAGCAGGTCATGTAGCCAGAGCTAGCTCGGTGAGTAAGTGTGGGAGCGATCTGCTCATGATGGGTTATTAAAGGTTACAGGGAACGCTTCCCGCCCCCCAGTGTCTCCCTTATTATACCTCAAGTCCCCTAATAAAATGAACCACTCCTGGCAGAGGCCATACCTTAAAATGACATCAGTCCATACTCTCGCAGGGACTTACTGGTGGCCAGGTGAGAGTTGGAGAGGTCCCAGGAGAAGGGAACCCAGATGAGAAGCGGTGAAAAAGACGGTCTGCTGACCACACGACACGCCCACAGCCACCAGGAACCCTCTGGATCTGGCCAGCCTGGGGAGGCAACTAACTTGGAATGGATTCCCCTGGGGCCGAGCCCAGGCGAGGCCCCGCTGGTGTGGGAGCGAGGGGCCATGAAGCCAGGCTTGTCGACCTGGGTCTCAGCGGGCTCCTTGCTCTCTAGCTGGGTAGCCTACCCTTTCCAACCCCAGTGTCTTCATCTGTCAGAGGCTGTGTGGTGAGGAGTGAATGAGAGAACCCGGGCATTTAGGAGAGTGACCACCACACTGTGAGTGCACACACGCACGAGGAATCCCGTCTCAGCCGCAGGGGACACCCGGGGCTCAGGCTGCACGAGGCTCCTATCTTCCCATCTGCTTATCCCTCTGCTGCCCATCAGTCTATCTGACTAAGCTTCTTTTTATTGGTCCCTGTTCTTCCCCTCCATTGCTCAGCTCATCTCTCTATCTCTGGCTGCTGTCAGGTCTGACTCTCTTGTTCTTATCTCCCAATCTCTGTCTCCATCCCTCCCCAGACCCTCCATCCCCACCCTCCCTCCTGATCTGCCTAGCACTTTGCCATCTGTTTGGCAGTCTGGCAAACACTCAGTGTCTCCTGCCCAGTGCTGTCCCCCCTTCACTGTGGCCCTACCTGGGGACCTCCCTGGTTGAGTGCCCCCACCCCATCTCCCTCTCCCTGCTCACCCCCCAAGCTGTCTGGAGCCCTGTCAGAGTCTTTTCCTGGCACCCAGGGTGGGGTAGGGACACAGAGTGGAGCAATGCAGGCAGATGAGGACAGAACGCAGCCTCCCCGCGAGGGCCAGCCTGCTAATTCCCCCGCTCAGGGTGGAGGATGCAGAGGCCTCATTCAATTATGTCACATCCACTCAGCAGCTCTACCCCGATGATACAGAGCAGGCCACTCGCCCTTCCCAGCCAGGGCCTAATGGAGAGAGATCTCCTTTGCCTGGCTGACCACAGGGTCCTCCTGAAACGGGGATGGGCCCTGCCCGTCTGGCCTCAGGGTTCTCAGCCTGCTGTGATTCGCTGTTAACCCTAATTACACCCAACAGTTGGCCTCTGGAGTTTGTTTCTCTCACCTTAATGGTTGTGGAATTGGATCTCAGTGCCTCTCATTCCATTATTGTCCCTCCCAGCACCCCTGCCTCTGCCCCCTCCACTTGGCCTCAGCCAGCAGGAGCCAGGCCAGCCCTGCCTCTCTGGTGAGGTGTGAGGCCCTGGAGGGAGCAGACCAGGGAGGTGGCAGAGAGTCACGGGGTCTGGATCCAGGCCAGGCTGCTTCTCCAATCTGACAGACAGGCCCTGCGCTGGGGTTTGTTCCAGGCACTGGGTCTCCACTGACGAAGGCGACACCAGGTGCTTGGAGAGTCTGGGAGAAGCCCCAGATCCGGGCCCTTTCCATACAAAGCTGGGCCTGAGGAGGGGAGGGCAACAGAATGAAATAATGAAGGGCAGTGCAGCCAGAAATAGAACTGCGTTCAGAGAGGGGAGGATCAAATAACTGGAGATCAAACATTTACTGGGAATTTACTGGGTGGCAGATTCTTCCACGTGCGCTGTGTCATTTCCTTCTCACCAATCCCTGTGGAGGCATCTGTCTCCACTTTCGGGTGGAGAAGCTGAACCCAGATACCCTCAGAGGCTTGCCTGACCTGTAGCACCTGGTCGTGCCAGCGCCAGGGCCCGGGTCCTTGGGGTCCAGTCCTTCCTTTCCCACTGGTGCTCAGCAGGTGTGCGGTGGCTGGGGAAGGCTCTGAGGCAGGACCCAGGGGGCAGAGGGAAGGAGGAGGGTCCCTTTGTCGGGGGGGCAGCTCCAGCAGAGTTTAGTGGAGGGCACTGAGAGGGGGAAGGAGAGGACTGCTACGGGGGAGTGCTGTGAGGAGCAAGGGTACAGGCCCAGTGAGTGGGACAGGGGCCTTGAATAACGCAGGGCAGTCTGGGACTGGGAATTTGCTAGGGGGGCTCCTTCAAGAGAATGACCAGCAGAGCACTGCAGTGGAGCGAATTGTGTCCCCCTAGTGATATGTCCAAGTCCTAATCGCCCCACCCCCACACATGTGTCTGGGAATGTGACCTTATTTGGAAATAGGGTCTTAATTGCAGATGCAATTAAGGATTGGAAATAAGGTCATCAGGGATTCAGGATGGGCCCCACATCCAACGGCTGGTGTTCTTTTAAGAGAAAGACACGGAGACGAGACAAGGGAAGGACACGTGAAGACAGAAGCAGGGATTGGATTGATGCTGCCACAAGCCAAGGCACGCCGGGGCCCCCAGAAGCTAGGGCAGGCGAGGCAGGATTGTTCCCTGGGGCCTTGGGAGGGCACGTGGCCCTGCTGACCCCTTGATTTTGTGCTTCTGGCCTCCAGACTGTGAGAGAGCAAGTCTCTTTTGTTTCCTTCCACCCAGCTTGGTGCCATTTGTTACAGCAGCCACAGGAAACGAGTACAGCCAGGAGTTCACCTGTCCAGCACGGGAGAGTGACAGGCAGTGAGGGCTGCTGGGGAGCTGCTTCCCAGAGGGACTCTCCCAGGGACCCCTGAATCCTAGTGGGGGCCCCTCACACCCCCACACTCGGCTCATAGCAACAGGACTGGCCAGAGATGAGATTCCAGTCTCTTGCCTCTCATCTTTGTACAGGAGGATGTGCTGAGTCAGAGAACGAGGGGCCCCGGGTGGGGGCAGGGGCGCCTGAGGGAAGCAGTTTTAGACCAAACAGGAAGCAGGCCCTACTTACCAGGCATGGGTGATGAGTTTGATGGTTCCGTGAGGTGGGGTGTGAGGCGGTGTTAAAGGGAATGAAGACTCTTAGGATGAGACTGTGGGGAAACGACCCCCCCGCCCAGCCTAACCCCCACCAGAAGTCATCCCTCGAGACCCTTCCTGAACCTGGCCTTCCAGGGTTGGGTCCGCAGGGTTTCCTCTCCCACAGCAGGTTCTGGGTCCTGATTCCATAGTCAGTCCAGTCCAGTTGGCCTGGGAGAACTGTTGCTGTTTAAAAAAATGTCCCAGCCCCACTCCCTCCCAGGGGCCCTGATTGACGCATGAGACGCATGTCTGCCAAACTGCTCTCCCCGGTGGCTGGGGACTCCCTTCCACGGGGCGTCGGGGCAGCATTCAACAAGACAGGCTGGAGTTACACTTCCCGAGGAGTTTGTCACAAGCAGAGACATCTTGTGGGGATCGACGCAGAGAGTGAGGCCTGGGGTGTGTCGAGAGTTAAGGGGATATATCTTAAAATGCTACTTTTCAATATAGGAATTATATTAGATAAGAACACAGAGATCTAGGGCTTGAGCAACCCTTGGAAGTGCCTCCTTCCAGAGGTTGGCAAGTGGACACCTGAGCCCAGGAGAGCGGGTCCATGAGGCTGCTGGGCCATCTGTTCGACCTCAGGCCTCAGCACCAGGAAGGGCTCTCTCCTTCCTCCCTGCTGATGGCCCCTCTCTCTGGTTGTGGTTTTTCCTCTGTAAAGGGTGAGGTGTTTTCCAGCAGCACTCCCCCTGAGTCAGCCTCCCGCACCACAGTCTTCTCCCTGCCCCTCCCCGCTCTCTCCCTCCCTCCCTCCCTTCAGTCCCTCCCCCTGCTGCCAGTCAGTTACAGTGAGGCTCAGACCACGTCAGGCTTAGCCCATCTCCGACCTCCTTCTAGTTAATTTTTCAGACGATCCTCTCACTGAGGGCTGTCTCCATTTCTCTGTCTATAAAGCGGGGACATTTATATAACTTTGTGTGTAGGACTAAAGCAGAAAGGGTCTCCCTAGGTCCCTCTGGAGCTCCTTTTTTTTTTTGCTTGAGAAAGAGGGGAAGTGAGGAAGAGGGATGGAGAGAAGCATCTATGTGAAGCAGAAACATCCATCAATCAGTTGCCTCCTGCACGCACCCAAACCGGGACCGGGCCACAACCCAGCTATGTGCCCTCACTGGGAATTGAACCAGTGACCTTTCATTTTCAGAATGACACCCAACTAACTGAGCCACAGCAGTCAGGGCTGGAGTTCCGTCTTCCTGAGGGGCCCCTTCTTTCCTCCTCAGTTGGGTGGGTGCACACCAGCCACACACGAGAGTGCATGTGTGTGTGTGTGTGTGCACCATGCTAAGCTACCCTGTCTGCTGGTGGGCCCCTTTGCAAGGTCACTGTCCCTCCACTTGCAGCGCACCTTATCAAGCTTTCAGAGCAAAGAAGTCCCAGCAAGGGTGCAAGGGTTTCTGGGCTGCGTCCAGCCAGCACATCTGTCAGGCCCCCACCAGGCCCACACTATGCCCGGTGTCTTACAGCAGCCCCTCCCAGAGCAGTATGCTGGAAGGGCCAGGCCCAGTGGGGGTTCAGGTGAGGGTGCTGCAGCAGAAAGGGATGCAGCTGTCCAAGATCACACAGCTAAACTTGGCAGAGCTGGAGCCGGGGCCTGGACCTGTCCATACCTACGCAGGTCCTATTTTGATGTCCTTCAGACAGGCTTCTGAAATGACATGTTTTACATGTGTTTAGGGTTGGGTGGTTGGAATTGGTGCTGCCCAAGAGGAGCAGCTCCTGTTCCCTGTCCATTCAGTGGAAGTGGGGATCGAGTTACCAAAGGAGCCATGTATAAAGACCCAAGTTATTGGCACCATCTTACTTCTTTTTTAAAAGATTTTATTTATTTTTTTAGAGAGAAGAGAAGGGAGGGAGGAAGAGAGGGAAACATCAATGTGTGGTTGTCTCTCACGTGCCCCCTACTGGGGACCTATCTTTTAACCCAGGTGTGTGCCTTGACTGGGAATCAAACCGGGGACCATTTGGTTCACAGGCCGTCGCTCAATCCATTGATCCATTGAGTCACACCAGCCAGAGTGGTTCAACTCACTTCTTTCTTCCTTATCCCCCTGATGTTTTGTGTCCTTCACAGGTTCCTGCCCAGATGACCTGCCCCTTAATTCAGCCTGGTGGCATGGGAGCTCAGGCCCCCAACCCACCTCCCAGTGATCTTCCCTTATGCCCCAGCTCCTCACTCAGGGCACAGCGCACTCTGCACCCCAGGGACTCCTGTCTCCAGACAGATCGAGTGATCCCGTGCTCACTCCAAGCTCCCTTCTGAGTCCCTGTTACACCCATGTTTCCTCTTCTTCTGGCTGCTTCTCTGCAACTCCTCTTCTCTTCTCTGACACCTACCTCTTTGAGCTCTCTGGATTAGAATCTTCTGTCACGTGTTTTTCCTATTTGTAAGGCTCACTCCTCAGACCTACCCCTTCCCGAATGAGGACAACCACATCCATATCGAAGTCCCTGCCATATTGCCTGTTCTGTGCAGATTCTCTTGTGCCATCTCCTCCCGCCCCCACATCTGCCCTCAGGTGGGACGTGTGGATGTCAGAGGGGCTGTTGCACTTCTGATCAGTGTGTCTGTCGGCCAGCTGCTTTCTCATGAGAGACATGATTCTTTGGCTTAAATACAAACACCCCTGGGAGTGGCCACCCAAGAAGCCATTGCCAGTGTTGGAGTCTTGAAGGATGGGAAGGGCTTTATCAGTGAAAGGAGAGGGTGTCTGAATTTCACTGTGAGCTCAGGTCCAGTAACAAGAAAATGAGCACGGGGTTTGGGGAATCTGTGGCAAGTTCTGATTGTCCCGCACAGGGGTTGGCAAACCTTTCCTGTAAAGGGCCGGATAGTAAATCATCTACAGACAGTAAACGTCTATCTTTAATAGTTGTTGTGGACGACATGGTCTGTGCTGCAACTGTAGCCATAGGTGACGTAACGGGCCGAGTTGTGCCCCCATGTGCCGAAAGCCATGTGCCGAAGTCCTAACCCCTATGACCCTAGAGTGGGACTCTATTTGGACATAGGGTCTTTAAAGAGGTGATTAAGGTAAAGTGAGGTCACTAGGCTGCGACCTGCTCCAATATGACTGGTGTCCTTATAAGAAGAGGAGATTGGGGCACAGACACAGATGTGGGGAGGAGACCACCCTCCACAAGCCAAGGGGAGAAGCCTCAGGAGAAACCAAACTCGCTGACACCTTAATCTTGGACTTCTAGTCTCCAGAACTCTGCATCAGTAGATACTGCTGTTAAAGACCCCCAGTCTGCTGTTAAAGCACCCCCCCATCTGTGATACTTAGTTATGCTGGCCCCAGTGAACTGATACAGGCAGCATGTAAACAAGTGAATGTGCCTGTGTGCTTATAACATTTTATTTATGAACATTAAAATTTGAATTTGTATTATTTTCACATGTCACAAAATATTATGCTTTTGATTTTTTTCTTCCTCGTTTGAAAATGTGAAAACAATTGTTAAGTTGTGGGTTCTACAAAAATAGGTAGCAAGCTGCCTCGGCTGTGGGCTGTAGCTGGCCAAGCCCTGGCTTAGCACTGGGTGTGGCAGCGGTGGAGGGGAATGGAGCTGAGGCTGGGAGGGTGAGCCCAGTCCACGCTGGCAGGCTGGGCACAATGAAAGAGAGGGCCATGCAACATTTTAAAGCTGGGCAGTGACGTGCCTCAAACTGGATTTTCAAGGCAAGGTTCATTGCCTTTGATGTAGGAGAAGGTAGAAGCTTACTAATTCTGCCTTCCTGTGGAAGCCAGAGCTGCCAGTACAGCCAGAAGTATTATTGTGTGCTTGAGATTTCTGTCTTCTCTCTTCCCCCTGGAATATTTAGCCATCACACGGTGAGAATCTTGTCTCCAGGAACTGCTACCCATCTTTTGCAAGCTGTCTTCCTCTTTAGAGCCTCTGGTTGTAGGACAATAACCACCTTTCCTCTGACTGTCTGGAAATCAGGCTTCCAAAAGTCTTTACACACGTCCCTCTGCATCCCTGTTCTCTTTCTGAGCCGCTCTGAACCCCCCGGGCGATGTGTTCACTTTCTTCGAGGCTCCTGTCCGTGCTTGCGTGGTTTCTCTCATTTCCAGTGGTATTGTTTTCCTGGTGGATCAGAATTAAGCTCCTGCCTTTGTTATGTTCTAAACCTCGCAGGATGAAATTGTGAACAAGGTGATTCAAGAGGTTATGAAATGCTCTTTTTTTAGGTTTACTTTATTGATTATGCTATTACAGTTGTCACAACTTTTCCTCCTTTGCCCACCTCTGCCCAGTAACCCCCTTCCTTCCAGCAATGCCTGTGTCCATGGGTCATGCATATAAATTCTTAGGCTTCTACATTTCCTACATTGTTCTTAACATCCTCCTGCCTATTTTGTTCCTACCATTTATGCTTCTTATTCCCTGTACCTTTTCCCTCATTTTTCCTTCTCTCTCCCCACTGATAACCCTCCATGTGATCTCTATTTCTGTGATTCTATACCTGTTCTAGTTATTTGCTTAGTTTGTTTTTTTTCAGATTCATTTTGATAGTTGTGATTTTTTTGTCTTTTTAATGTTCATTGTTTTGATCTTCTTCTTAAATAAGTCTCTTTAACATTTCATGTAATAATAGCTTGGTGATGGTGAACTCCTTTCGCTTTACCTTGTCTGGGAAGCACCTTACCTGCCCTTTGATTATGAATGATAGCTTTGTTGGATAGAGTAACCTTGAATGTAGGTCCTTGCTTTTCATCACTTGGAATACTTCTTGTCAGTCCTTTCTTGCCTATCAAGTTTCTTTTGAGAAATCAGCTGATAGTCTTATAGGAACTCCTTTGTCTTGCTACTTTTAAGATTCTCTCTTTATCTTTAACTGTTGGCATTTTAATTTTGATGTGTCTTGGTGTGGTCCTCTTTGGGTCCAACTTGTTTGGAACTCTGCTTCCTGGACTTGTATGTCTATTTCCTTCACCAAATTAAGGATGTTTTCTTTCATTATTTTTTCAAATAAGTTTTGAATTTCTTGCTTTTCCTCTTCTCCTTCTGGCGCCCCTATGATTCAGATGTTGGTATGTTTAAAGTTGTCCAGAGGTTCCTAAGCCTATCCTCGTGTTTTTGAATTCTTTTTTCTTCTTTCTGTTCTGGTTGAATGTTTATTTCTTCCTTATGTTCCACATAGTTGATTCAAATCCCGGCTTCCTTCCCTTCACTGATGGTTCCCTGTGGATTTTTCTTCTTTTATGCTGCTGCTGTACTCAATGAGTTCTTTGAGCATCCTGACTGATCACCAGTGTTTGGAACTCCGCATCTGATAGGTTGGTTATCTCCATTTTGTTTTGTTCAATTTTGGGGGTTTTGTTCTGTTCTTTCATCTGGGCTGTATTTCTTTGTCTCCTCAATTTGGCAGTCTCCCTGTGTTCGTTTCTGTGTATTAGGCGGAGCTACTTTTACTCCTTGTCTTAGTAGTGTGGCCTATGTAGAAAAGGCACCTGTAAATTGTGAGGGGCAGAGACTTAAGTAGTCGCCAGCATGGGGCAACCCACTTTACCACTTATAGCTTGGTATGAAGGAAAGGCTGGGACGGGGACAACACCGCTGTGTTACTTCTGGGGGCTTGCCTGGCATTTGCCCCAGTTCTAGTCACTTCACCCCTTCCTGTATGAGACCAGCGCCCTTCCAGCTGCTGCCCTGGTGGTGAAACCCAGAGTGAGCAGGTTTGCGTACATTCTAAGTCCACATGGGTCCTTTAAGTGGTGAAAATCCAACAGTTTCTTCTGCCGTCCCAACCCCCAGTGGATTTTACAGACAGAGGTAATGGGGATTTATCTTTCTGGTGCTGGTACCTTGGGCTATGCAGTCTGGCCTGGGGCTGGAATTGCTTGCTCCCAAGGTATCCCTCTGGATTTTTATTACCACTCATAAATGTGGGAACATCTGATCTACCACCACCACCTCCTTTCCACACCACACCTCCTCTTAGCCCTGTCTCCGTGACTCACTCCGTGACTCTGTGATTCATCTGGATGAATGTGGGTTCTTTAAATCTTTGGTTGTTGGACTTATATACAACTCAATTTTCTGATGGTGCTGGGTGTTACTTGTTTTGAGATCTGGTTTTAATTCTTTCCATGGTTGCAGGAGGAGGCAAAGCGTGTCTACCTACATGTCCATCTTGACCAGAAGGGTAAAATGCTCTGTTTTTAGCCAAGTGAGGTTATATGTATTTGAGTCATTGCTAATGTAGATTGATCCCGTGCCGAGTTTGTGATCTGTGTTTGGGAAACATCATTTGTTCTGATATTGTAAAGCTATAGAAGAAGAGAGCAGGATCCAGGGACCAGGGACACTCCCTGTACCCCAAACCTGGCCTGGGGTACCATTTGGTACTGATCTGGCCCTGAATGGTAGGTTGGAGGGAGCAGATAGGTTGTGACCCTCCCAACATCACATGGGGAAGAAGATCTGGCTCAGAGAGGAGGCAGCCTGCTCAGGGCTTTGCAGCCAGTCCAAGCAAAGTCAGAAAGCAACACGGTTTGAGCGTGCTGTGTGCTCCCTATTCACCAGTGCACCTAGAACCCCTGCGGGCCTACAGGATTCCAGGTCCAGAGGTGGTACAGACCCACCTCTCATCAATAGGCATTCCCACCCATCTTTTCTGCCCCACTTTACTGCCCCTCCTGTCTAGACAGAAGGGCTTTCTTACTACTTCCTGTTCCCGTCCTGTTTCTAGACTTTTGCTTCTGGTTGAAATGCTTTCCTCTTCCTCCCGTCTTTCTAGATCACGTCTGCATTTGAGGCCCAGCACAGCCCTGGCTCCTCCACGAAGCCCTCCCTGCCTGCCTGTTTCCCCTTCCTCCACCTCCAGAGCTCCTGTGGTCTGGAGCCCTCGCTGACACTAACTACATATCATCTTGTTATGTCCAGTGCAGATACTCAGCATCTCATAGTTCCCTTGTTTCCATCAAAAGATCAAGGGCAGGAGTTGAGCCTTAAAGGTCTCTGTATCCTCATCACATTTAATACAACCTAGGTGTGGAGGCTGCTCAGTGAGCTCTGGGGGCAGCCAGGAAAGAAGGAAGGAGGGAGGGAAAGCAGAAGGGAGAGTGGGAAAAGGAGGAGTGAGGGAAGGAGGGAAGGAGGGAGAAACAGAAGGAGGGAGGGGGAGAAGGAAGGGGAGAAGGAAGAAGGCTCAGTGCTAAAAGCAAAAGTGCTGTCTCTGGGGAATGAAATGAGTAGGGAATTGGGGGTGGGGTGAGGGTGGGCGGCCAGGGGGCACGCTGGCTTTACATGGCATGGAACTAGGAAGAACCAGCTCTACTTGGGCAGTGACAGCATCTGAGGGAGTGTGTGGGGTGAAGGGAGGGCAGGAGAGGGAGGTTCCCTTCCTCCGGTCCCAGCCTCTGTTGTGTTTCTCTGGGTGGTGAGTGGAGCTGGGCTGGGGTGCAAGGGGTGGTGCAGGAGGTGGGTGTTGATGCCTTCGGTGACAGGAGATAAATGAATCCATCCTAAAGGGTGTCTCTTTTTCTAGAAATGTAGCAGTTCAGCTCTTGACTTCACTGCCTTGGGGTTTTAATTAAACATCAAATATAATTTAGGAAGGCAGTGCTGATGGGTATACGAACATGAGGTCCAAAGCCTCATCTTTATGGGTCTCCTCGGTAGGTACTGAATTGGGGGTTTAAGTGATCACTCTTTATTTGAATGCCACAGAAGAAAACATCTGATTTCCCTTCTCCCCTTGTTCCTGGTTTTGAAAGAACAGTTGGAAGAGTAAGACCAAACAAAACAAATCCCTTGTGTATGTGTTATGTACAGAGAAAGAAGCAGACTGGGACCTGAGTGATGGGAGACCTATGGAAATGTGTATATTGGATCAGCAGTTTCTTGTTCCTAAGCTCGGTTTGAGGGCACAGCTATTGACCAGTGCTCTGCTCAGTGCCTGGTGGCCCAGGACCTTGATAAAGCTGTTCCACCACCTTCCCTGCCCATTTTATGGGGGGAAAGAGGAAGGAGCCCCAACACCTGTCCCGGTTGCTGACTGCAGTCAGTCCCCAGGATTACTGTAGAAAGGGACACTATGTTATGTACTGTTCTTGTGCAGATGAGGATGCTGAGGCCCAGAGAGGGAAGACACACAGCCACAAACCTTGGTGGCACAGCCAGAAACACGCCCAAGGCCTCTCTGAGTAGCTTCAGCCATCCATTGAAGCTGTGTGCACCATGTGAAAATACTGGGGGTAACTCCACTTCAATTCCACTCAACAAGTGTCACATGGCTCTTGTCCCGAGGCTGCAGATGGCACAGAATCACACTGGGCACAGCTCATGGATCACCTACATCTGTCACGGGGGGTAGGCCTTCCTTTATGTGATCCAAGCGGTTATTTCCTAAAACACATATATGATCACCTTCCTCCCTTGTTTGGAGCTCTGCAAAGCTTTCTTTTGACCTCCATTGCATGGCAAAGAGGGCCTTTTCTATTCTGTTCCTAGCCTCCCCTGGCAGCCCCTTTCCCTCCAGTGGCTACTGTACACTCCACTGTGCAGGCACTGAACGTCTCCTGGCCCCGGGCACGACTCACTGCACAAAGGTCCCTCCGCCTGAAGTCTCCCACTTGGGCTGGTTAGGACGGTGTTTGGCTGCAAATAGAGGACATTGGAGTCAATGGAGCTGAAGTTTATGGACCTTATATTTCCCACACGACAAAACGTCACTCAGTGATGCTGTCAGAATTCTGAGTTCCTTCTCTATTTTCACTCTGCCACCTTTAGCCTGTTAGCCTTTTGTCCTCCTGCTCAACACTGATAGTCCCAGGATGGCTATAGTGGCTTTGGGCATCACATTTGCATTCGGGGCAAGAGGCAAGATAGCTACAGTAACAAACCCATCTGTTCTCTTGCTTAGGAAACTAAATGTGGCTCCAGAACCTCCCCCAGCAGAACTTCCCCTTCTTACTGGCCAGAACAGGGCCATGTGACCACTGCTCCCTATGAGGGAGGCTGGAAGGCCAAGGCTGTGGCGGGGGTGAGGATTTCACGAGTGGCTAAGGGAATGGGCTGAAAACTCCCGAGTTCCTTGGCTCAGGGTCTGCTTCCAGGGCGATCCACACTAGGACACTGTCCGTCATCGCTGTATTTCCAGAGGTCAGCACGGGGCTCACTGTAGAGCAGACCCCAGACGTTCTGTGGACTGAATAACTGGGTGGCTGGGCGGAAAGAAAGGTGCACACGCAGAGTTGAGCACGGTTTAGGAACGAGGCAAAATGACTTGTGCAGCGCAGTGGTAGAGACATTCACGGAGCCCCTGATTTTTATGGGCTTCTCTGAATTTCTCATCCTCCTTGCAGTCAGGTGGGGGCCATGTGACAAGGCTTGCCCAATGGCTGGGAGGGGAAGTGACAGGTCGCTCTGTGCGGCCCTCTAACTCTCTTTCCGGCCGCACACACCTGGAACCTGCAGGTCGGCACAGCCGGCTGTAGATGTGATGAAGCAGCCTAGATCTCCGAGCTCCTGTGTGGAGCTGGCCCGGAGTGGACCTCGTGTGAGTGGGAAATAAGCTATGCTAAGCCATGGAGATGTTCTTTTCTGTGATCTCGGAGTGATCTCACCTCAGCTGTGCCGTCCATCTGCGCTAGCACAGGTGAATTCCTGCTATTGGGTTCTGGGTGCTGGGGGGCGAGCTCCTTGTCTCGTCACCCATGCCAGGTGCTGGGCAGATCTGACAGTCCTCGGCCACTTCACACCTTCTGTCCCAGGCAGGAGAGGCTCCACCTTGGCCCCCGCAGCCTTTCTCCACAGCCTCACTCCTGGTAGATTCCTCTGTCGGAGACGCTGGATAGATTATACATTAGTGGTGCTAGTGGGGATGGAAGGCGGTGATGTCCAATATTTAAAAAAGAATTAATCCTCACCTGAGATGTTTATTGATTTTACATCAAGGAAGGGAGAGAGAGAGGAACATCCATCAGTTGCCTCCCGTACACCCCCCTACTGGGGATCAGACCTGAAACCTAGGGACGTGTCCTGACCAGGGATCTAACCTTTTGGTGAACGGGACAACATTCCAACCAACTGAGCCACCTGGCCAAGGCAAATAGCCGGTATTTTTTAAAAAGTTCTGACTGACACAGTGAGAACTATATTTTACATGCATCATTATGTAACACATACGTGTGCATGTGTGTGGGCATGCAGGGATCCCTACTGACCCCTAGCGATATGTTCTGATACTTTGTATTCTACTCAGTTTCCTTAAAGAACACTCGCTGTGGCCCACTGAATTGGTTTCCATGACCCTCTAATGCCACACAGTCTGCAGTTGGGAAGAAAAAATCAGTCTATACAGTAGAGACTGGGCAGCTAGAAAATGGTGGTGAACACTGTAGGCTATGGATGGTCTAGGAGGGCTTCCTGTAAGAAAAGGCCCTTGGCCAGGGTCCCGAAAGGTCAGGAAGGTAAAGTCATGCTGTGAGAGGGGACTGAGCAAGGCCTTGGAGGATAAGCCTAGGTGTCTGGGGAATGGTGATGCCTACCTGTACGGGAGTAGACGTAGGTGACAGGGAATGTGGAAACAGGTAGAGGTCATATTCAAAGTAGCTAATTCCTGGAACAGCAGGAAGAACACAGGCTGTGACCAATCAGAACAGGCATCAGCTGTGACCACCCCCTCCCCCCACCCCAGGGCACTGGTACCAGTGTAAGCCCGAATGTCTTTCTGGAAGCAGGATAGGCAAGGAAATGGGTTAGTTGTGAATAGGGGTGGCGTGCGGATAGAGCTGGGTAGGACAGGGTTGGATCCCAAAAGCCCCAGTGGGATAGAAAAGCATCTCTGCCTTGTGCTTATTTTAAAAGAACAGCCTTATCATCTTTGTGTACAATTCCAAACCTCTCATTCCCAGTCGATGATCCTATTGGTGGAGCCTGGGAGAGATGCAGGACCCAGTGAAGGTCCGGGCAGGTCCCAAGTCAGAACCCCCGTGCGTGCTGGGCAGAGAGGCAGGCAGCCTGCAGAGCAGCCCCGGCTCCCGTCTGAAGATCCAGCCAACAAACATCCTTTACCGCGAGTTTCCAGACCTAATAGGAAGTGTAACAGCACCTGCCCCGCTGACCTCGGAATTCTACTGTGAGCCTGTGATGAGGAGCAGTTAGAAATCACCTGGAAATGAAAAAGTGTTTTATGAGCATAAGCACCACTTTGGGGAGGTAAAGAAAGTGTTTTCCTCCCAACTTGCCCTAGAAGGAAAATTTTTTTGTTTAAATAACACAAATGTAATAGAACTGTCCAAAGTACATGATTTTGGCAGTGAAATTTGTGAGACCTAACTTGTGGTTCTCTCAGTTTTATAACACTGTAAGAATAATACATTTTTCATCAAGACAGAAATAAAAACAACAATAAAAATCGAACATTTATTGTGTGCTGATTATGGGCCAACAGGTACTTTGCATCTTATTTAATTCTCACAACCAACCTGTGTGGTGCATACTATTATCATCCTCACTTTGCAAAGAAAAACGGTGAGAGAGTTGGTGTAACTCAGCTGACAATGGCAGGGGGTTGTTCCACCTCCCCGAGAGAGTTAAGAAGGCAGCGTCCTAGGTTGGCAAACGTTTCAGCCGTGCTGTGCCCAAGCACAAAGGCCAGGCACTAAGGAACAAGTGGGCCAGCCCCTCTGCCCCATTCCCAAGTTGTGGAGGGCTGTGTCTCCCTGAGCAACAACCACTTTCTGCTCCCACCCCATACTCTCTCTCCCCTGCTTTCTGTCTGGGAAGCTCTTAACTTCTCAAGAGCTTGGGTAGGAGTGTGGCATGCGGAGCTGGGTTCCAGTAGCAAAGTAGCTCTCTCACCTTCTCTGATGTCTGGCCAATCCTGCAATCAATCCAGGGGTGGGGAGTGGAGACCGGGGAGGCGGAGCTGGGTTGAGAATCTGTATCACTTCTCTCTGCCAGGGAAGGCCTGTGGGTCTTAGTAGGTCCTCCTTGGGATTCCATCAGTTCCAGGGTCTTCCCTGCCTTCCCAGACCCTTCCCCTTGAAGGCCCACCTCCAGGCACGCCTTTCCCATGAACCCCATCTACAGCCCATATACTCATGTTCTCGATGTTTGGCCACATGGGGTCCCTACTGTGAAGGGCGTGTTGGGTTGATGTTACCAGTGGAGACCCACAGCTGCCAGGACTTCTCCCGCTGGGACACACTCATGTGTCCACTAACCCACTTGGACTTGTTTCTGTCTGCCCCCGATGGACGCTGATGAGAAAGAATGGTGCAATGAGCTTGAATCCCTCATCCGGCGCGTTCTCTCTGCCCCTGGGCAAATCGCTCCGTTTTCTCAACCCGAAAATGGGGTGGGGATAATGATACCTCAGATTAGATGTAATTTATGTAAAGCATGTGCACAGTGCCTGGCTTCACTACATGGCCCCAGGGTAGCAGAATAAACCAGGAGTCGGGAGAACCGTGTGCTTATCCTGGATCTGAGACTGACTGGACTTGAGCAAGTGACTTCTCCCTCCAGAGCCTCGGTTTCTCATTTGTGGCATCAGCAGCTGTGGGTGGTATCGGAGGCCTCTCCTAGTTCTGATATCGTCTCTGACCCAGTCCCCAGACCCCCCGCCCCAAGGCCTGGATGAAGAGGCTCAGCAGGACTTAGCTGGCTCCCAAGAGCTGCATTTCAAAGGTGCCTGCTTTTCCTGGGGACCTGGTCAGCCTCTCATTTGCGACTGAGGGAAGTGGGGCCCTTGGCCTTCTGGGGCCTGGCTTGGAGAGGACAGAGGCACAGGAAGGAAAGAGAAGGGACACAGTGAACTAGGAGTCAAAGCCCTGTTGTCATCCCAGAAGTGACAGGTTAAGGGGTGGGGTGTCTGTCATGCTGCTCTCAACGTTAATTGCTATAATTCTGAGAAGATTTAAGTCTAAGCCTTAGAGTTCCTCCGCGGAAAACTACCTTTGCAGTGCCGGTAGACAGGGGCGTTAGCAAGCCGGCCGTCGACGCCACATCGACTCCCCACACAGGGAGTGCGAGTCGACAGATGGAGGTGTGTTTGTGGCATGGGGGGGTCACAGCCCACCGAGCTCCTCCCTGCACGCCTGGCTCCCCTTTCCCTGGGATCACACGGCGAGTCAGCCACAGTCACAGTTACAGAGACAGGGAGACAGCTATTACCTACGAGAGAGGGCAGTGTGGTGGAGAGAGGGGACAGAGCAATTCTGAACGAGCTGAAAAGAAGGAAAGAGTGGGAAGAATCAGAGATGATGACTTTGGGCATCCTCGCGCTGGACGGCGTGTCCGAGTTACAGACAGGGTATTGCGGGGGTGCCCTGCGCGTGTGAGTGTGCACGTGTACCCGTGTGTGTGTGCACGAGTGCGTGTTCGTGCATGCATGCGATTGTGACAGGGAGGGAGAGGGGAGGAAATAGGTGGCAGGGCTTGGGGCAGCCCAGCTTCCGCGTGCGAATCTTCCTCATTTGTCCGCGTCCAGCTGGGGACTTACTGGTTCCGGAAATAACGATTACACAGTCATTTCAGTGTTGACTCTCGGCAAAAATTCCAAACCAGAGGACTGAAACTGGTGATTTGTGAGTTCTTAGAATAGAAAGGAGATTGCTAGCAGCCAGCACGAGTTCACGTTGACAAAGTCTACCAACCTGCCTTCTGTTCGCTTGGACAGGTGTTAGTTAGACTGACATCCAGCGCAGATGGGGCTTCCTCTGCATGGCCCCGGGGGTGGGGCTGGGTGGGCGAGGAGCTGCCCTTGCCCCAATATTGCCCACGTGGAATTGAGGCATTATGGGGTGGTCTTGTGGCCTGTACTCTACTTATGTCTGTATTTTTATCCTGGATGTCCATAGGGGCAGAAGGGTCCCCACAGAGACGGGGACGGACTCTCATGCCCACAGTGATGTACTGATGGCTGCGGTGAAGGTGAGTAGGCAGGAAAGAACCGCGTGGCCCCACCGGTGGAAACTCAACAGTAGAGAAGGAGAGTCAGGTCTCCAGGACCCTCAGTGCAACATGGGAGGTGGGGGGCAGCTCTCGAGTGGCCCAGGGCTAACTGGGGGCCTGGCGGGCCTGGGGAAAATCTGCATACTTCCAACTGCAGGTGCACATTGTGGGTCCTGGGTGGGTGTTCTGTGCTCCCCGCCACCTCGGAGAGCATCACGGCCCAGCGAACCCCGCAGAGCTCTGTGGCCAGGCCCGTGAGCAGGGCTGGCCTCTGAGTTCTGCTTTCTGTGTAGATCACAGCCAGGTAGAGCCTCAAAAAGGGCTGACTTTTAGACAAGTGTGTGCAACCCTGGTTATTCCTGAAGACATTTGGGAATCAGATGCTTGGGTAAGTGGCTGGGGACTCAAAGCCATTTTAACTTGGGTATGAAAGGAAATGGGACTGCCTTTTATTCTTAGAGGTTGGTCAGTTCTTGAGCTGGCAGCCTTTGAATAAATGAAAAAAAAATGAAGCCCAGTGGATAGCTCACTCGCATGAACTTACTGCTGCTGAACCACCGTCCCAAAGGGGACGGCTTAAGTCTCAACTCCCAGTCTAGAAGTGGGGGGCGGGGGGAGATCCTGCATTATGCCATAGGACTCAGTACTAAATCATATTCAACGATTTCATCTATGACGTGGGTGAAGACACAGAGAGCAAGATTATTAAATTTTTAGATGACAGTTAGAAGGGATAATTGAGGACTGGAGAGATAGCTGAGGGTTTGAAAACATCCTGATAAGCTGAAATGATGCCTGAAACAAACAAGATGAAATTTAACAGGGACAATATTGAGCCCTATATTTAGGTAATAAAAATGAATTATGTAGGTACAGTACAGGAAGCATGACTTGGGAGAATTTTAAATTAAAACCCTGTGGCCCCGGGCACTTTGAGCAGCAGACTGCCTGATGGGGGCAGCAGAGAGCAGCTGCTGCCTGGAGCTGGCCAGGGCAGGGAGCCAGCCACCCAGGTGAGGGACCCTGCCCAGGGCAGCAAGAGGAATGGAGACACAAGGAACAAGAGTGATCAGGCAGGCCCAACGTGGGCAGGTGAAGACTGGTTTGTGGCACACAGGATCCAGGTATGCAGATTGTCTGAATCCAGGTGAGGCCAGGCTCCTCATGCCTTGGGCCAGTTCTGTCCCAGGCCTGCCTGCTGTGGCAGTCCCCTCCCCAGCTGGGGTCTGCCCAGTTTCTGAGATGTTTTTAAGTGGCCAACAGCTCAGTGGGGGAAAAGACTGGAAATGATACGCTTATAGAGATGGAAAGCAGGTGAATTATAGTCTGGGGTGGGGGAGGAGAGAGGGAGGGCAGACATGTTAGAGGAGGCGGAGGAATAGGAAGAGAGGGCAGGATGTCTTCTGAGGAGGAACAGCTCTATGTCTTGATTGCAGTGGCAGTTACACCTGTGAGAAAGTGGCGCAGAACTATAGATACACATTGTGCGTTGTCAATTTCCTGGTTTAGATCTTGTAGTATATAGTTATGTAAATTGTAACTGTGAGAAAATGGCACAGAACTATACACAGGCATTTGTACCTTGTCAATTTCCTGGTTTTGATGTTGTAGAATAGTTATGTAAATTGTAACCATTCAGGGAAACTGCATGAAGGGGCTATCAGGCCAATCCACTATTTTTTACAACTTCCTGTGAATCTGTATTTTTTTAAGTTTAAGAAAACAAAACAAAGCAAAGCTGAGCCAGCCTTTGCAATGAATGCCCTAGGGGTGGGGTGGAGGGGCAGGTCTCCATACATTTCTGGAGAAACTGGCTGTCAGGATTGCCTGTGGGACCTGCCACGCTCCTGCTGCCCTGGAGCCCATTCCTTTTGCATCCTCAGGTACCAAGGAGCCGGTAACAGGTGGTTGTAGATTTTGATATGCTGGTAGCAACTGTCCAGGAAGGACTGTCCAGGGAGCAGGGGAGTGGAAGGACTTGGAGAGATTGGAAACATCAGTATGCAACAAAAAAGCAACTCTAAGGCTCCAGACCAATTAGGGGAGGGAAGGAGGCCGACCACACCCTGGCTAGAGACCGACATACCTGGGAAGGAGGGGTGGAGAGGGACTGTAGGTTTTGGGTTGTTTCTGCTCCCAGAGGTCAGGGTTATGGACAACAACAGCAGGCGCCTGTGTTCATCAGAGAAGAAAGCTGCCTGGGAGGTGGCCGTGGTGCTGGTTGGAGGGGTTGTGCCATCTGCTAGGGGCCTTATGTATTTAGCCTTTATGGAACCTGTGGGGCTCACGAGTTGTTGTTGAGCTGAGCTAGGGAGAGACCACGGCTTGTTAATTCTGTGCCTATTTCACACCATGTGTTGGAGGATGATCAGGGAGGATAGAGATGTGGTCCACTTATGTCCAGGACTGTCACAGGAGCAGCATCTGTGGTTCAAGGCACCAGATCCCACCATTGGCTGCAGGGTCAGTCTGACCTTGGCAGAATCATGTTGCTGGGCCAGGGGGCTGTGCCCACTCTCCTTCCTGAGCCCTGTCCCATACCTGAAGGACTCTTGCGTCCCTGACATCCAGTAAGCTGCTGTGCACAGGCCCTGTGGGGTTCAAGCTCAAAAGCCTTTAGCATCCAGATGGCAGCATAAACTCGGACAGTGGAGGACTGATGCAGGAAGTTATAGTAGAGCCTGGGGTGGGGGTGGCTCTGCACCTCAGCTGAAATCATTCAGACACAAGTGGTTCAAAAAGGCTGTGTTTGCCAGAGAAGATGTATCTGCGCTTAGAAACTGGCGACTGCTGGATCACTGCTGGATCGTTCTTTCCCTCCCGCACTCAGAAGGGACCTTTCCTGGGGCAGTTCCTCGGGGTTCCTCCCACACCAGACTCTGAGGAAAGGGCAAGGGTGTGCATCAAGGCCAGGTCATTAACCTCCTCCCTGTATGACTTGGGGCAAATACTTGGCCTCTCTCTGACTTACTGTACTCATCTGCCAAATGGGTATAATATCCCTATCCACCTTATTGAATGAGGTGTTGTTCTGAGGGTAAAATTTCTAAAATTCATACCCTATTTCAATCCACAGTGGATTTGAGGCAGCTTCTAAAAATACCTGCATATGAAGGGATAAAAATAAATCATATGTGAAATCATTTGGCAATTGTACTGTAAACACATTTCCTTTATCGTCACTGGGAGCAGTGAGAAAGTGATAATAGATATATTATTTCCTAGACTCATTTTCAATTTAACCCTGGCCTTCAGGGCTTTAATGGAAAAGCAGTCCAGCTTGAAAACCTTAGATGCTGAAGCTGGTCATGTATTGTACTTGGCCCTGGGGCTGGTTTTGCCTGAGGGTGCTTGGGGTTGGGTGCTGGTAGTGTCCCTTCTGACTCTTCAGGTTCTTGCTGCTCTGGGTCAAGACGGCTCTACCACCAGCTCTGTTCTTGTCAATGCCAAGCCTCCTTGAGCCTCCCTTCTGCGTCTGACCCTGGCTGGGTGCTCAGACCCAGAGCAGGAAATGCCTGGGTGCTGTCCTGTAGGGGGCGCAAGGTAGTGAAGGCCACACACTAGACTTAGCTTGAGGTGGGAAAGTTGATTAATCCCTTATTTCAATTCTTCGTCCATAAGATGGATATCGTAACCCTCCTCTTCCTCCCTCACAGCGAGGCCGGGGGTCTAAACTGAGCATGCGCTCTGCTAAGAAAAATCGCTGTGCAAGTACACTGAGTCTCTGTTCGGTGCTGCTCCAAAGTGGTTTCAAAGATCACCGAGCTCTCAGGGTTTGGGAGCCGACATGACCAAGAGGGTTTGCCTTTAACTCTTCACCCTGCAAGTGTTCAGGGATCAGTGCGCGACGGGAGCCCATGCCACACGGAGGAGCCCTTCCCCTGGCGGAAATGAAGTGCCCATCCCCTCTGGAGCCCACCCATTGTCTCCTACTCACCCAGCACTGAGGGAGGCAGTGTGGGCTGAGAAGCAGCCAAATTCTTATGTTGAAGTCCTGGCCCCAGTGTCTCAGGGTATGAGCGTGTTGGAACATCAGGTCTTTAAAGAGGCCATTCAGTTAACATGAGGTCATCAGCATGGGTCCTGATCTGCTCTTCTAAGAGTATCTTTATAAGAAGAGGAGATTTGGACACACAGAGAGACCCCAGACATGCACACGCAAAGGGAAGGCCACGTGAGGACACAGGGGGACAGCCGCCATCTGCAAGCCAAGGAGAGAGGCCTCAGGAGGAACCAACCCTGCCAACACCTTGGTCTTGAACTTCCGACCTCTAGCACTGTGAGAAAATGAGGTTCCATTGTTGAAGTCGCTCAGCCTGTGGTGTTCTGTTCTGGCAGCCCGAGCCAACCACGATAGATGGATACAGAAAGTGTGACTTGCTCACTCCTCTAATGCACACTCATTGGGTGTCCCGAGGTGCAGGAGGCATGAGACTGAGTAAGGAGGTGTGTGTCTGCTCTCGGGAAGCTTCCAGCGGGATGCAGACGCTGCAGCTGCCTTCAAGGTGGGGAGACAAGACCAGCACTCAGGGAAGGTACGGCAGCATATATTCATATGTGCACGTGTAAAGTTTAAATTTGGTCGTGTCGACCATGTGATGGAAGCTCCGCGAAAATAAAACTGAAGGGAAGTCCACAGGGGAGGTTTTGTGGTGAGGGGGTTTGAATAATTGGGCAGGGGACGATCTGGCTGCTGTGGACATTTGTGAAGAATTCTCCCGTCAGTGCTGACTCACCTGGAAGGCGTCACTCCCTGGGGACTTCTCAGTGACCGGCCAAGACAGGCTTCTCTCCCCTGGTAGCCGCCACCACCACCCTGTGGGCCCAAAGCTCCCGCTCTCCAGCGACTGGGGCTTGGCCGGCCCTTCTGTGGTTATTTGTTGCCATTTCTCCAGGCAGATGGGGACTGCTGGCTGCTCATCAAGTTAGCAATTAACAAGTAATTCATTAGACACCTAATGAACAAATGATTAACCTGGCAAGCTGTGTCCAGCCTCTGACTGGGGGAAGAAATGGCTATTAATAAGGTCTCGGAGTGGCAGCGGTCGGTTAGTGATTCAGGCAAGGGCTGGGCGACAGAAGACACGTCTTCTGAACCCTTGGGCCAAATCACTTTGCCTCTCTAGGCTGCTCATGGGGTGGGAGTGATAAAACCTTATTAGTAAGCAAATTAGATGTCAGAGACGGTGCATGTAAATGCAAGGCACTGGTTACATAAACTCCAGGCCCCTTCCTTCCAACTTCCTAGGATCCCACCTCCCCAGGACCGTCCCCGGGACCCCGTGATGGGTCAGCTCCCCGACAGCTCAGTATATGCCTGGAGGCTGGATGTACACAAAGGGCCAGGCATGGCAGGGCGATGCGTATAGTGTGTGTCTGCTCTCCTGGTGCTTACGGTTCGGTTGTGGGTCCCAGACGCTCACACACAGCGCACTAACCGTGGAGTACAAAGCAGTGCGTGGCAGGCCAAGAGCTGCAGCGTCTCAGAGAAAGATAACTATAAGCTGGGGTGTGGGGGGCTTGCCGCAGGGCAGGGGCTTGAAGCAGGACTTCATTGTGCTTTTCTGATGATGAAAATAACATGTGCTGATCCCCCCCCAAATCTCCCGATAGAGGAAATTGGAAAGAAGGAGATAATCTGTAATCTCAGCCAGAGATAACTGCTGTTGACATTTTTGTGTGTATATGGGGAGGATTTTGACAGGCAGAGATGGCGGGAGGATATTCTCGGTAGAAGAAATGTCTTGGGTGAAGGCTGTGGGTGGGGGGAAAGGTAGGGGCTGTGGAGGGTCCCTTGGGGGTTAGAGTGTAGACTGAGTGGGCTGGGGGGGTGTCCTGGAGCAGAACAGAATTGGAGGCCGAAGGAGGGGAAATGGCTGGAAGAGGTAGAAGGGGCCAGACTGGTGTGGTGGAGGGGAGTGTGTGTGTGTGTGTGTGTGTGTGTGTGTGTGTGAGAGAGAGAGAGAGAGAGAGAGAGAGAGAGATAGTGCCTTGTGCATTGGACCAGAAGCCCCAGCCAGCAAGCCAGACACTCTGCTCTTCAATCACAGACGTGATGCGCAGGAACTTATTGATACAGCCATCCCACTTGGGAGAAATACTGCAAGAACCTCTGCAGGAGGAATGAAAGAACTCAGCCTATGGCAGAGTTGCCAAAGGGAGTGTAGGGCCAGAGGCCGAGGGCAGGGAGGCCTCCCTCTGGTCGAGGCTGACTGGGCTGTTTTGGGGTGTCAGCAAGCCTCCTCAGGGGACGAGGGGCCTGTCCTGCTTGTCGCCAACCAGCAGGTCCTCATTTCAGAGCCATACCTCGTCCCTAGGGAGTGTCTGATCCATTTTTTGGGGGTCGTGAAACAGCAGAAAAGTTTATAGTTGACAAAAACTCTTTTCCATAAGATGATCTTTTGATTCCTTCAACCACTGCATGAGATTCATCCTGTTCTGTAGTCGAGGGAAGGGAAGTTCACAGAGGGGAAGTGACTTGGCCAAGGCCACACAGCTGGTGACGGAAGCAGGCTGAGAATCCAGATCTTGGGGGTGTGAGTGTGTGTAATTAGTTCTGCTGCTGTGGGCGGTCCTATTCCTTGGTGGTTAAGTAAATGGCTTTTGGAGATAAGATAGTTCTGCATTCAATTTTCTGCTGTTATTTTCCTCACTGAAGAGTAGGAAGTACCTTGGACTTATCTTCATGGGTTGACTGGGGCTAACAATCCCATTTACTTCCCTGGGTCATGGCAAGGCTTAAATGAAGCGATACAGTGATAAGGACTTAGCACATAGTAAGCGCTCGGTGAATGTTAGCTATGATTATTGTGGTTTTACCTCTGGGTTCGCCTGAGTTGCAGAAACAAGCCGCCACGAACAGTCACTTTGGAGTCGGGAAGAGTGCGGGTTCTCCTGGGCCTCACGATTTCGAGGCCCTGAAGGCCAGATGCAGAGTTCCTTCAAGAACCCTCTGGTTGGCCAAACACTGGGCTTCGCAGGATGTAGAGTGTTCTTCTCCGCACCTGGGAAAAAGACGCTGATGTCCACCAGACACTCCATCTCCTTCCCCACACCCACCGGCCCCAGTGCCTTTAGAAGACTGTGTAGTTGGTTCAGGGGAATGGGTTGTGGGGGAAAGTGACCCATGTCATTCAGGCCAGCTCCCTCTCCTCCGGCCTCAGGGAGGAGGCTCTGTGCTCTGGGAGGTGGAGGGTGACAGGGAGTCAGTCAGCAGGATCCTGGGTGGCTGGCTGCGTGGGGCTGCGAAGCTCTACGGAGCTTCTTGCCTGAGGAAGAAGTAAACCTCTGCAGGGCAACCCTCGGAGATTCTGCAGACGTTTCTCTCTGCAGCGGAGCCTAGCTAACGAGTACAACACATCTGGGCTGACTGAGAGCTGACACGTTACATTAGTGGTGAAGCTCATACCTAACACTGTGCAGCTTTCCACAGTTTATTACGGAGCAGCTTCACACCTGTCATCCTTTCTGATCCTCGGAACAATTACCTGTATGGGAAGTCCTGCTGCTAAGAACTCAGGGTTATTTCTTTATGTAATGACTTCTCTAAAATCCCCATTTCTACACATGCCTGTTTTTCAATCAATTGCTGCCCCCCATACTCTGCTTCTTCCACTGCAGCTTCCTCACTTTGTTGCACCTCATTTGTTCATGCATCTCTCTCCCCCACCAGGCTGGAGTTTCCGATACTGTTTTATTCAAGACAGAGGCAGTATTTGTTGCATTAATGATGGCTGAACAAAACCATTGGCGTGAGGTGGGCAGGGCAGGCCTATTTGTCACCATTTTGAGGCCCACCGTGAGGTTGAAGGACCAGCCCAAGGTCGCACTGCTAGGGAGGGGCAGGCCAGGAGTGAGCCCGTCTCCGTCTCCATAACCGGCCATCCTGCCGGGTGCTGCACGGGCAGCTTTGAGGATGCAATGAGGCCTCATGGGCAGGGCACTATGTAGCAGGGGTGTCCAGCCTTTTGGCGTCTCTGGGCCACACTGGAAGAAGAAGAGTTGTCTTGGGCCACACATTAAATATATTATGACACATAATCACAAAACAGTCTCGTAATGTTTTAAGTAAATTTACAATTTGTGTTGGGCCGCATTCATGCCCATCCTGGGACGCATGTGGCTCGCGGGCCCCAGGTTGGACACCCCTGGAACGCTTTCCGCCTATGTTGGCATCTCCTACTTCCAAAAGCCAGTACAGAGCCCCATGTGGTGGTGTCATAGCAGGGAAGGGCCCAGAGCATAGCAAGTCTCAGGGCAGTGCCCTTGAGCAAAGGGGAAGGAGGAAGCAGGTGAAGGAGGCAGGAAAGGACGCTGTACGCTGAATTGTAAAGGCACAGGCTTATGATGGGGGAGTGTGGGGTGGGGACCATGCGTGGGCTCCCTTCCTGCTTGCCCTCTGGCTATACCTCCTGGGGCCCACACAGTGACTGTTCCCTGCCCCTGTGGAAATGCAAGGGCTGGGTTGGCTGCCATTGCGATATTGTGTGTGACTGGCTCGTTCATTGTCACACTTGTGCGGCCCATTTAAGCACTCCCAGATGCTCATTAGCAAACACAACATTGGCGGCCCTTCTGCACTCCTGGCTCCTTATTGGGGCTGGGGGTGGGGTCTGAGGGGAGGAGCAGGGA
This sequence comes from Desmodus rotundus, assembly GCF_022682495.2. Lineage (NCBI taxonomy): Eukaryota > Metazoa > Chordata > Mammalia > Chiroptera > Phyllostomidae > Desmodus > Desmodus rotundus. The sequence goes on along the minus strand of NC_071395.1, from coordinate 51,323,315 downwards.
TCTGTCCTCATTGGCCATCAGATTCCAGCAGGGGCTGATCCTTTTTCTTGACACACCATGCCTCCTCTAATAGACCTCTTTCATGTCCTCCTTTGGGGAGTGGGAAGGCCTCTCTCTTTTGAAAAGCCTTCTGGGCACCCCCACTGGACACTCCTAACAGGCTGGGTAGCCCGAGGTCAGACATAGTGTTACTTTAAGGGTGAGGGAGTAGTCTCCCTGCCACCTCCCAGAACCCCAGCTCTTAGGCCTGGAGGGCACTCAGAATTTACCTGGCCAGCACTGCTGATGGTTAGATGGACCTGTGTGCCCACCACAAGTGCCTGGTCAGGCTGCCTGGAGAGTGGCACTGAGAAGGCTTAGCTGCCATCAATGAACAGAACCTGCCAGTTAGGTGAGGGGAGTGGCACAGGAATGCCGCAGATTCGCCATCTGGGATCTCATCTGAATCCTCTTCTCCTGGTGCCTGATTCCTACAATTAGAGAGCCATTACCTCGCATTAAAGCTTTGTCTCTCTGTTCGCATTTCTTTAAAATGCATGTGTGTTGGAGAGGAGTACCAAGAAGATATTGAAGAATACAATGATTGATTGATTGCATTGATTGCAAGCAAAAAGACCATTATCAGTTTTACTAGTTCTGGAAAACGCAATGCATTGGCAACGCTTAAAATCTATAGAATACCACTTGGCTTAAGATCAGTTTATCAGACTGCCTTCCAGAGTGGCAGGTGGCAGAGGAAATGGGAGAGCAGGTCAGTTTGGTGGGAGGCAGGTTTGGAAACTAGAGGTCCTCCACCTCAACATACACCCTGCACTGGGGACACAGGGGGCCAGAGTAGGAGTGCTGAGCACCTGTGGGAGGTGTGAGACCAACTCTGCCCCTTCCTCTATTCAGACACTCTTTCTTGGGGAGCCTGTGTTCCTGGCACTGACACCCACGGAGGGCTGTGTCCCTGTCACCCACTTCGGGAGGGGGTTAGTCTGCGGGAGAACCAAGGCTGCAGCTGCATTGTTTCTTCAGACTAAGAACTGATTTGGGGGTCACCAGGCCAGAGTGCGGAGTGTGGGGGTTGTACACCAACAAGTAGGAGCGAGACAGTTCATTGTGTTGATCAAGAATTCTGAGTCCCACTCCTGCCATTGGACTAAGTGTTTATAGAATTAGACTCTAAAGCGAAGAGCATAAGCCAATCTAGTTTGAATTAAATGAACTTAAATGGCAAAAAAAAAAAATCCTCTGGTCAGATTTATTAATTTTCCCCAAGGAGAACAGAATGGTAGGAAAGAGAAGCATTTATATATGGGCCAGTGACGCCCTTGTGAGGCTGGTAACAGGGATACAGGTTTGGAATCAGGTCGGCGATCTCAGCTGGAATCCCGGTGCTAAGGTAATGTCAAGTAAGAGGCATCATTCGTTCATTCACTCATTCATTCAACAAGCACTTACTGTTGAGCACCTACGATGTGCCAGCCTTTGACAGCGAGGGATGAGGATGACGTGGGCCCTGTCCACATAGAGCTGTGAGCCTGGTGAGGTGTACAGACAAGAAAACGAGCATTTTCAGGGAGCATGATGCGTGCTGAGCTCTGGAGGCCTTGATTCTCCCATCTGTGGAAAGGGAATGTCCCTTGTTACCATGGACCTCAAGTCACTGGAGCAGCAGGAGCTGTCCCAAGCTGGAGACACTGGGTGGGGTCTGCCCGTTGCTGAGGCAGGTGGGAGGGTAGCACAGAATCACTCTGGGGCGTGGGCTACCCCCAAACGGCATGGCTGTTCCTTGCATCTGCAGAGTGTCCCGTACATTCCAAGGCACTGTCACCTTCAGGGGCTCACTGCTCTTCCTTTCCCTGTGAGAGGCAGGCAGGGTGGGGATTACTGCTCCCCAGGAGCCAAGGTGACATGTGTGGCTGAGGGCAGAGCTGGGCGCTGGAACCCAAGTACATTTTGTCTGCTCATTCCATGGAGTGAACTGGGTGGAAGATGAACTGGGGAGCTAGGATGGGACATGGAGACAAGGGGGACAGATTCCAATAACACGTAAGTCCTCCCTCCCTCCCTCCCCCCCTCCTTCCCTCCCTCCCTCCCTTCTTTTGTTTGTTCTTCCTTTCAAGAGGAAATGCTTACTGAAGGTCAACCATGTGCACTGTGCTACCCCAAGCAGTACTGACAGCTCTATGACCTGCCAGCAAGCCCAGGTCAAAGCTGGAACTTAAACCCTATCCGGGCCTCTTTCCACAATGCCACACTTGAAGCTGGAGGTGTTGTCCCAGAGCCAAGTCAGAGAGATGGGACACCCCCAGGGCTGGGAAGATGGCAGAGCCCTGAAGCTCCCACTGCTGTCAGCAGTGTAGATGCCCCGTGCAGTCCCCCCCGCCCCCCCGCCACCCCACCCAGGAGCAGGGACTTGCCAATTTTGGAGTAGGGAGGCAGCAGATGCCTGGACCCCTGGGAATGGCCCCTCCTGGAGTCTGCATTGCCGTTGTGATGGTGTCTTCCTTGCGGCGACTGGGGCTGGAGAGTAGCAGGTGGGCAGTGCCCCTCCTGGCTGTGGTGGGAGTGGCTTCTGCCTGCTCCACTAAAGGCAAACAGCCTCCAGAACAGGCCTTTGGCCAGGGATATAGAGGGCAGCTGGCTGTCCACGGGTGTGTGTAGTCTGAGGGACTCCTGGAAGACTCCCCATGCTTTCCATCCTTGTGTGTGTGGGGGGGTGGTGTCACGGGAGGCGTAAGGAAGAGCTCAAATATCCCAGCTGTCTGGGACCTTGGAATGTGGGCCCCGGGGAGAAACAAGCCCCTGTTATGGGTAGTGTCTCTGTGAGGTTCTTAGTTTTTGCAACTAACATGTACTTTATTTGTTCGCAGTGTCTGAGCAAAGGACACCTTACAAATAGGGGATGTGAAGTCAGGAAGCCAGGGTTCAGGTGCTCAGTCAGCAACCCACTGAGTCTGTGATGGTGGACAAGTCACTTTGGGCCGGGACTTTAAGTTTTCTCGTCCAAAATGCGCCTACCTCAGAGGCTGTGTGGAAGCCGTGGAGCGCTGTGCCCTCACTGGCTCTTCATTACTGCTGTCCCTGAAGTTTGCTTCCAGCCCCAAGAGCCCATGACGACTGGAATTCTATCATTAACAATTTCCTCCTTTGGGTTAAACATCGCCCCTCCAACTGGGAGCAGCTTCGTTCCTGCTCAGCAGGAAAGCACTTGTGCAAGGGGACAGTGGGGGTAAGGAGGAACGCTGTGGCTGATGGGAAAAGAAGTTCCTGAGACTTGAGGCCAGGGTGAGGGGGCTGGGCATGCAGGTAAATGTGCTCATTTGGCCCAAGTATAGCTTGGGCTCAGGGAGGGCGGGTCTGCTCAGAGAAGGATACTCTGGTCTTCATTTTCTGTCCAGAGTCTGCTTGTGAGCTGCCTTCTAGCCCCTGGACACCGAGATGGGCCCTTGAAGTGACAGGCCATCACAGACCTGGCTCCCATGCCCCACCCACCTTGCCAGGCTTGGCTGAATAAAGACGCAGTCCCTGTGGGGACCTTCTGGGGCTGAGAGCTCTCCTGGGGGCTCCTGGCAGCAGGAGCTGGCTCCCCACGGCTTGGCAGAAGCAATCATGGTCCCCCTCCTTGGATTCTGCCTTTGACCTTGGGTAACCTGGCAGACGGCCAGAGCCTGAGAACTGGGGCAGATGTGGGTGCTCAGGAGAGAGGCTGTGGGGTTGTTCCAGGCAGCTGGGGTCTGCCAAGTACAGCGCTGGCACCAAGACAGCGCTGGGGCGTGGCCGGGATGGTGCCAACACAGGTGGAACGCAGTGGGGAGGAGGCTTGACGGTGAGCTGGGATTTTAAGCTGATAGTAGCTCACCCAAAGGACAACTGCCAGCCCAGCTCCTGCTGCCACAGGGGAGCTGTGAAGGGTCAGGGGAGGAGTGGGGCTTCACCGTTTCCTCAGGGCATCTGTGACTTCTGGGGCAAGAGGAGTTCAGAGAAACAACCCTTCCCAGGGTAGAAACAAAGACAGTGCCCCGAACCATTGGGTGCGGCGCCCCTCTCCCCCACAATGTCCTGGGAGGAAGGAGGAAGCAGCTGTAGCAGATGGACACTGTGTTGGAGAGGAAAAGCCCCAGACCAAGGTGTGGGAGGGCCTGCTCTGCCACTTGCGGGCTTCGCTGTGGCCTTGGACAGCTTCAAGCCTGAGTTTGTTCACTTGGGAAGGAAGGTAACTGTGCCCCGCCCTCCTCCTGGGGATGTGGTGTGGGCTGCAGGCCTTGAGGAGCAAGTTGTGAAACTGGAAGGTGCCAGATCCACTAAGGTGTTCCATCTGTGTTCCAGCCCTCTCCCACCCTAATGGGCTCCCTGGGGCTGGGGGCTCCCTGGCAGGGGTGGGGGGCAGCAGAGAGAAAGAGGTCTCTGAGGCCCCGGGGGGAGCCTAAGTAAAGCCAGATTCCCACCGCCCTTGGTGCCTACCTCTAAAGAGAATGATGAAGCAGGAGAACGCTGACCGAAATCAATTAGAGAGATCAATGCCCCTGAGTGCAGCGGTACGCATTTCTTCCCTCCTAGCCCAGTCCCATCCTCCCGGCCCGGCAACCTCGCTCGCTCTTTGGGGATCAGATGGTTTAGTTAAATCTCTGCTGGTCTCGTTCCAGCCAGGCCGGGCCTCGGGATCTGGAGTGGCCCTGGGGAGAGGGAATGTTGGTGAGGGGGTCAGCCTGTCCCCCGTAGGGAGGCAGGGGCTGGCACAGGGCTGGGGAAGCCTGTGGATGAGCCGGGCACTGTGGGCCTGCATTAGGCTAGACGGGATCTTTTCTAGGCTGTAGACTTGAACTCCGAGGATTAGGCCAAACAACGCCCATAGGACAGATAAAAAGAAATTTCAATTTTCTTGATTTCTTAACACTGCTGCTTTACAGGGGAGGGGGAAAAGTATTCAAGGCGTTCAGAATTGGGACATGAAAATGTATAGAGTGAGAGCTGTCACTCTGCTTACTTATTCAGTCCACCGAGGTTACCAGGGTGGGACCCTGAATCCCAACTGCCAGAGTTCGAATCCTGATTCGGCCACTTAAAATATGACCTCAGGCAACTTAAATCACTTTTCTTGCTTCAGTTTTCTCATTTGTAAGTAGGGCTATTAATAGTACCTACCCCATGGAGTTATTGTAAGAATTAAAGGAACATCAGTGTGTGTCTTGCTATGAAGTTGGCTACTTTACTTTTTCCAGTGACGAAGCCAGAGAGGTCTGGGCTGATCCCTTTATCTCCGCAATTTCCCCCCTCCCTGTCCTCTGTGTGGCCTCTGTCACCAACACCTTGCTGATCCATCTTTACAGTGCCTCTGACAGCCACCTTCGTCCATGCCACAGTCTCCTGTTTGACCCTCAATGCCTCTGGCGGAGATGTTACAATTGCCTCGTCTCCGTCCTTCACAGAGTGGTCAGATCAGTCTTCCTGGAACACCGTTCGAACCCTGTCACTTGCCTGCTCAGAAGCCTTCAGCGGCTCCTAGGGGAGCAAGCCCGAAGACTTCCATGCTTGTCCTCCATTGCACACCCCAATTGGACCTTCCAGACTCTCTCCCTCCAAGCCTCTCCCACCGGTGTGCTCAGCTCCTGCTAACTCTGGACTATTCCTCAGACCATTCTTAGTGTGGCGCATTTGTCTATACTGCCTCCTTCCCAGACTGCCCTCCTCTGTGTTCAGCCACTTTCTACCATCCCCCCGGGTCCAGCTTGGATCCTGCCTCCCCTGCAAGTCCTCCCGTAACTCTTCCTTTCACTTGCCCCAGTGTTTCCTGGGGTTGCTCACTGTTTTCATGGGCCCCTGACCTAATTCTGTCCATACGTGCTTCCAGGGCAGGGGCAGGCCTGCTGAGGGTGGAGGAGGGACCCAGTAAGCTTGTACTGGTTGACTGATTGTGGGAGGCCTGGGTTAGCTGCTGTCCCATAGCACCTCCGCTTGCCGGGTCCATGGCTCCTGACATGTCTTAGCTGGCGCCTTCTTCTTTTTATTCCTGGTAGTTGTTGTTTTTAATCTCGTGGGCAAGGGAACCCTCAGCCTTCCTCCCTCTACTGAAGGAAGGGGAGGGATGAGGTTTTGCGGGGAGCACACAAGTCTGGTCAGTGGCTGTGCAGCTACGTGTGTACGTGTGTGCGTAGCCCCCGGGGTAATGCTGCAACCCTCTCCCCTTCTGCCAGTCCTTCTTCCCTCCCTCTCTCTGCTTCTCTACCTCTTTGCCCTCCAGGGAATCCACCCCACGAGACAGGTAGGCGGGCTAGAGAGATGAGGGAGAAGAAAGAAACTAAAGGTCTAAGTGTCCTCTTTCCTGCTCCTGCACAGGACAACTCCTGGTCTGTGATTGGGAAGGCTGTCCTGGTGGGCGGGGCGCTCGTCTGCTGGTGAGCTCTCAGGCAGCAGCAGCCCATGGGTCCTTGAAGGTGGTTTGAAGGTTTCAGTACCTGAGGGCCCGTGAGAGTGTGAAGGGCCTCAGCCAATCACTTCCTGCTCCCAGATTCTTTGGTTTGCACCTGCTGGCCCTCCTTTCTCCAGTGACTCCCTCTTGCAGGATCACTTAGCCTTGACCCTCTGCCAAGTAGTCTCTGTTCCCCTTGAGCCCCGCTAGCTTTTTCTCTCTGCTTCTCGGTTGTCACTTAGGTTTTATGCCTTGTCATGGGTTCCTAATTCTTCTGGATTCAGGGGGGAAAGGGGGCATTTTATGAGGAACTGTTTATGAACCAGGCGTTTGACTAGCTACTCTGCGTGCAGTACCTTGTCTAATCTCTCCAAGGCTGGGTTTTTCTAAAACCCCCATTTTATAGACACCTGGAGTTCAGCAAAATTAAATTGCCTATGACTAGTAGGGGTTCTGTGTTTCCTCTGCAGAGCCTGGCACAGGCAGGGGGTGGGGCTTATACAGAGCAGATGCTCAGAAAATATCCGTGTGACCCTTGGACTCTGCCATATGTAAAGGCAGCTCAGGTTGAGGCTGGGGTTGGCAGAGAATGGGGTGTAGTAGGAGAGGCTTTCTGTAGACAGGAAGAAAGAGCAGGCCCAGGGTCAGAGTGCCCCAAAGTCATGCCAAACTGGCTGTTGGTCTGGTTGGTGTTGCCACTGTCCTTGTGGAGGCTGGGTGACTCCAAGTCCCTGAAGGGCCACAGCCAGTCACTTCCCGCTGTTAGATTCTGCGCCCCCCCCCCCCCCCCCCCCCCCCCCCCCCCCCCCCCGCCCAGTGTCCCCTGCTGCTCTCTCAGCCCCTTCACTGGAAAGGGGTGGGGCAGGGCAAAGCTCCCGTATGTTTCAGCGGGTTTTCCTCCTTATGCCCTTTGAGGGTTAAAAGACATTTGAAGACATTCTTGGAGGAGGAAGAGGGTTGTGCTGAGCAGTAATTTTGGACCCTGGAAGAGGGAAGAGCTGCCTGGGGTACAAAATATGGGGGAGGTGGAGGGCAGCTGGGCAGCAGGAGGGGAAGGAGGAAGTGTGTGCAGGACAGGCTCCCAGCCTCTGGTCATAGACTACTCAGCAGTACAGCTCCTGCCGGTTGTAATCCTTTCACCTACACTCTTCTGAATTTTCATAGCCCTTCCCTTCAGTCACCCAATGTCTGGAAAGAAGCCAGGAGACCTGTTGGATGTGGACTCATTCCCCAGAACTGGGGAGGAACGACAGAAGGGCAGTCGGAAGGGGGCTCTCCCCAGCTCTGATCCCCATGCCCTATTGGCCTAGTTCCATCACTGGTGGGCTAGGGTCCCGTTTTCCCGGACACCATTCAATGGCCTGGGACAGAGGAGAGCCACGCCCCAGGATGCGCCGATAGAGAAGAGGCAGTCGGAAGAAACCCTCGCTCTGCGCTTCCAAACCTGGAGAAGCCGCGTTCCCGCCTAAATCCGCAAGATGGAAATTGCTCCCTCTAGCTTTTCCACTAGTGAAGGCTGTGGCTTCGTGAGTGACCCCTCCCTCCACACCCAGGTCGATTTCTAGCATTTACTCGCTGTCACAGTCTTGTTCATTTAAAAATGCATCTTAAAAGGCACCATCAACTACACCTTGGATCGAGCTCAGATCCATTTTGGGTAGGGCGGAAAGTTTACGAGGCACTGCGCTTACCCCACCACAGCACACGGGCAGGGTGCGCGCGGAGCTGCAGAACCGAGAGAAGCAGGCGGCGCTAACGTAGTAAGGCTGTGTCAGGAGGCAGCGTGAAACTGGGGTGCCCGGCGTGCGTGGGTGTGTGCACCCGTGTGTCCACAGCCCCACCACCTCGCCCTCCTTGCTAGAATGTGTCCAAAAACCTTACCTCTGCTTCAGCCCTTTCCCAGCCAGACGCTTCCTTTTTGGTGTTTGTGCGTGAATTCCGTGACTAAAACACGCCGGTAAGCCCATCGACATATGGATCAATCGCCCCCATCCCGGCTGGGGGAAGGGGACCCCGCCCGGAGCCTAGGAAGCGGGGAGCAGCCGGCTGCCTTGGGAGAGCCACCCCAGGGTTCTCGAGCTTGGCGCGGAGTCCTGGCCTGGGCGGTCTCCCGGCGCTCCCGCCGGGGTGGGGCGCAAGCCCCCGCCTAACCTCGCCGGCGCAGTTCGGGCAGGTTTGCGGGCCGCGGAGGCAGGGCTCGGCAGCCTTCTGCCCGCGCCGGGGAGGGGAGACAGTAAGGAAGGGGTCTCAAAGGGCTGAAACGATGGGTGTGCGAGGGGCGAGCGCGCCGCGGGCGTGCAGGGAAAGTTCTCGAGCTCCATGTGGAGATCACACGTGTACGCATGCGAGGGGCTAGACCCGAGCCAGCTGGCTGCACGGGGACGCTGGCAGCCAGCGCCCAAGGGGGTCCTTCCCTTCCTAGGCGCCTTTGGGGAGACGCTTGACTTCGATCTCCCTGCCAAGGACACCTTCGTCCGCTGAGGGTGCTGCCCTTTCCCTAGGCTCCGACCACCAAGATGGGGTTTTTCTAGCGCCCCTCCCCCAGCCCCGAGGACGGCTCCTGTGCCCAATACTCCACACCTTTTGGCCTCCGCTCAGCCTGCGGGTGGCCGAGGGGGCGGGGCAGGGGCAATAGGGGTTGTAGAGCGCAGCCTGCCGACGGAGGGTGGGGGACATCTTGGGGGAAAGAGGCGGGTGAGGAGGCATCGTGGGGTTTGCGCCACAGCCGGGGGAACCGGTTCCTTTCTGGCCCAGGCAGCAGGTCAGTCTGAGGAAGGGCTGGCGGCAGAGCTCTCCTCTCGGCCAGCGCTCCCCGGCGCCGGCGCCACCGCCGGCCACCGCCAACGCCGCCACCGCCGCCGTTGCGGAGTGTCGCTGCTCCGCCGCGCGCCCGCGCCCCGCGCGGCCGGCCGCCTGGGAGCCCGAGCGCCGAGCCCGGGGCGGAGGAGAGGGGCGCGGGCGCGAGAGCCGCGGCGAGGGAGCCGCGAAGGGGGAAGGGGGCGGGCGGAGGGAGGAGCGGGAGAGAGGGAGAGGGGAGGGAGAGAGTCGAGCGAGGGAGAGCTGGGGAGAGCGAGCAAAGAGCGAGAGCCGGGAGAGGAGCGAGAGGTGGAGGGTGGAAGACGGACGCGCGCCGAGACCGGGTACCGGAATTCCATTAGAAAAAAGTGAGCCGACCAAGGGGTAGCGGGAGAAGGTTTTTTGATTTTTTCCTTCGTCTAGGAGCGCAAGAAGCGACTCCGGTCTCTCGTCCTCCAAGCTCCCGCTAGATTGTTTCCTGGCGCTCCCTCTCGTCGGTGGATTGCTTTCCTACTTGCGTTTTTTTCTGACCCCGACCCTTGCTGCTTTCTTTCAACCCTCCACCATCCAGTCGCCTCTTCCACCTCCCCAGGCCCCTCCAGAGGAGCGCAGGGGACCGGACCCGCGGGGACCCGAGACTCCAGGACCAGAGGAGGGACGGCAGAGCGCAGGACCGGTGTCGGCCGGGAAGCAGACATCCACAGATACACCCGTGTATTTGATTTGAGTGGGCAGGGGGGCGTCGAGAGGCGCCCACCGCCCTCGTTCCCCCACCCCCTCCAGCCAGAGGCGAGAATCGCAGGACTCAGGATCTTCCTCGGGTGGACTAGCTGGGATCTCTGCATTGGATTTGGGGTTGATTATCACTGCTTGGCTATTATTACTGTTTTTATTATTTTTTTAACCGAAAGAGAAAGACAAAAAAACAAAAACAAAAACTGTGGGATTTATTAACATGATCTTGGCAAACGCCTTCTGCTTCTTCTTCTTTCTAGGTGAGTACCTGCGGGCGGCGAGGGCAGTGCGGCCAGCGGAGCCAGGGGGTGGGGGGCCGCGCGGGCGGCGCGTTCGGGTGCCTGCGAGCAGCCAGGGACACTGGGGGCGAGCGGGGCGCCGGGGAGACTGGCTGGGCAACCCCCGGAAGAGCGCGCCTCGTAGCGAGCCAGCCTGGGCGCAGCCAGCCGAACGGGGCCGGGCGCAAGCCCGGGCTGTCTGGTTACCAGGGGGGGTTGGGAAGGAGACTTATTAGAACACCCAAGCCATCCCCGCACACACGCATGCACACACATGCACACTCGCGACTCACACACAATAATAGCACTCATTTCCTTAACAATAATGGGTTTAAACTGCAGCAACTTAAGGGAAAAAAAAATCCAACTCTTGATCTGGAGGAGGGGAGGGGGGAGAAGGGCTCATTGTTGGGAGAGAAATGTCCATGTCCCACCTTTGTGGGCTCCCGGAGTGGGTTGTGGTGGAGGGCACGGGTTTCTCCAGAAGCTCCTTGTTGGACATTTTTTTGGGGGGAGCGCTGGCAGGCATCCCCCACCACCAGCCAATCTCTGGAAAATGCACTGTTTCCAACTCCTTGAACCCCTTCCCACAGCTCCACAACCTGGAATGCTTTTCAAGTTTCTCTCCACTCTTCGCCCTCCTTGCTGTCCAGGCCCAGCCTGACGGGTGATTAGGAGTGAGGGGCTGTGAACAGTTTTTACCACTTTTCCTTCCTCACCTCTGGGGGGCGGGGACCCTGTAGCTAGCTGGTGGGAAGAGAAGGGAAGGAGGCCAAAGTTTGCTTCCTTGGGTGAGGGAGGAGAGAGGGGTGATGAAAACACCAGATCTGAACAAAGACCACACCTCATTCTGTAAGCCCCCTCCCTCAAGGACAGGCAGGAGGGCCTGCCTGGTGCCCCTGGCTCTAGACAGGCTCTTTCCCACTCACACTTGCCGACTGAGACATCTCAGCTGCTTGGGAAGTGGGTATAGAGAGAGCATTCTGGAAGTGGAGGTGAGGGAAAGAGGGTTTTTTGCAAGACTGTGCTGACTGGGAATCCCCAGGCAGGGCTTGCTGTCCCAGAGCAGGTACTCTAGAGAGGAAGCTGGTGAGGGGTGTGTGTGTATATGTGCGCGTGCACGCGTGTGCATCACATCTGCTTCAGTGTGAGTGTTATTCCTGCCCCCCTGGCCTGCTGTGTAGCTCTGGTGAGCCCAGCTGCCCAGCTGGGTCATGAGTGCCGCCCGTTCTTCCTGAAGAAGGGGAGAGGGGATGCCTGGGGAGGTAGGTGCTGGTCTCAGAAAGATGTGGGTGGTCCCGGTGCCTTCTGATTAGAACCTGAATTCAGTCAGGGTTGGCCCTGGGCCCTTTGTCTGCCTCCTCTTCTTTCCCTTCCCCAGGCATGAGTTCCCGAGGGGACTTGACCCTGCTCTAGGGTGTGGCCTTCACTGTCCCGCTGCCCAAAGTCAGGGCAGGAGGGGCTGAGGTAGGTGCTCTGGGCCTACTGAGGTCCTGCAGCCCTTCCCTGCAGCCCTCTGTAAGTGGACTCTTCATTCTGAAGGGGCCATTATAAAACCTGACCTTTTCTCCTACGGGTTTGAAAACCCAGCTTTCTGGGGCCAAGAAGAAAAGGAAAGTGTGTTTTGTGGAAGAGCAGTCAGGTTGCACCTGCTGAGCTGCACGTCCTCCAGGCCCCCAGGGCTCCCAGGCGTGGGCACCCTCTGAGGTCCTGGAGTGGAGGAGAGCGATACGGGTCCTGGTCAGTCACCTGCAGGCCCTGACCCCTGTGCTGCGGGCTGAGGGGGCTGCAGAGTTGACTCCCTTCTCATGGTGCACGTGTGGATGTGTGAGTATGAGAGGGCGTGCTGGTCAGAGTTGCCCACCCTGGTGTCTGCGACCCTGGAGGCTGAGAGGTGAGAGGAGGGGGTGAGAACAGTGGGAAAGCAGAGGCAGCAGCCCCTTTGGTCAGAGCCCTCCAGTTCCCTTCCGGGGAGAAGCCCCTTTCCAAAACTGGGTGAGAGGTTAACCCAGTGACCATTGAAAAGCTCGGGTTAGGCCAACCAAGAGGAAAGGGGTGGGGTGGTGTTAAGGAAACTTCAGCCCCAGGGCCCCTTTCCTGTCAAGGAGCCCACAGTGGGAGTTGGTTGGAAATTCCACTTGGGGGAGAGGTTTTGCTGGAGCTTTGGTCGGGGCCACAATGGGGCATGTTCCCAGAGCAACGCCTTCAGCGTGCCACTCCCAAGGTTCCGAGGGAGGTCTGGGGTGGGAAGGCCTTACCGGCCCGGCCATCCTGCCCTCCAGTGTGGACATGCCCAGGGAGACAACGAGATGGGGAAAGCCACCGAGGGGGTTCTGGTCACAGGACCGACTTGCACTGGCATCTTAGCTCTGGCGGGGACCCTCGATGCCGGGCAGCGGCTGTAGTTCTGTGTAGTCTCTCAGTCCCCAGTGTCTCCAGAAGCTGTTCCACATGTCTTTCCTGGAAGGATCTGAGTTTTCTCCTGACCTGGAACTTGGAAATGCCAGCAGGATGCTTTCTGACTGTTTTTCCCCCCAGAGTTCTTGGCCCTGAGTTGCCATGATTCCTTCCTCTGGCGGGACTTGATTGCTTCTGGGGCCATGATGTCAACTGGGAGAGTCAGGGACAGGCAGCAGGTGGGCAGTTTGGTGAGAGGACACCCCATCTTCTGCTGAGGGTCTCCCAGCTTGTTGTGTGCTAGTTGGCAGGATGGGGGATGCCTTGCTTTCGGCACAGGAGCCGGGATTCAGTAACGGTCATCCCTGGGGCTCCACATCCCACCTGTAGGGCTGGCAGGGTGAGTGTCCTTATTGCCCCAGTCCGCTGGGCCAATGTCCTGATCCTCCAGCCTACGGAGGGTGTCTCTTCCTCAGTCTACTCCGATACATTCGAGGTGGGAGGGGAGAGGCCTGTGGGGACGCTGGGGTGATCAAAGTCAGTGGAAGGCCAGGGGCTGGTTTGGTCTTCAGCACCAGCTGGCTGGCTGGCTGACTAGGTGGGGGCAGCAGGTGCAAGTGAGGCCAGGTCAGCTCAGCTGCTCCTGAGTGGCCCAGATGCACTGAGTCCTGCTCAAGGACCTAAGAATTTGCTGAAGCTGGGAAATGAGCAGATGCCCCACTGCCTGCGCCGACACTTTCATGCTGGTTTCTTCTCCGGCCTGTCTCTGCCTGGCCACAGCCCTCAGCTCTTCCTGTCCTGAAGCAGAAGTATGATCAGCAGGCGAAGGAAGTGTCAGATGCTCTTGCCCTGGAGGCCTTCTCCACTCCAGGTCCACCCCTTGCTCCTCTTTGTGGTGTGTGGGTAGGCCTGGTCCCTCTAGGAGGTAATCCTTTCCCCTCCTTGGCTCTGCCAGGAGGGACCTGCTATCCGTGCAGCGCTCTGCCTCTAGGTGTCGCTGTCTCCCTGCCGTAGCTGCCCCCCTGTACAGGGCCTCCTGGGGAGAGGGAGGGAGACCCGGCTGTGCCGGGTAGAGATGGGGGGGATGCTTGGGGATTAAGAGAAGGGGACTTTTGGCCTAGGATCATGTTACGTTTTGGGGAAGGATGGAGTGGAGGAAGACTTACAGATCACTCCTCAGGGCTTGGCTCTGGGCCATGGTAGGGGCTTTTTCTGGGGTAGGATCTGCAGTGAGGGGCGTGGAGAGGACAGGGAGACTAGGAAGATGTCGGATGGATGAAACCATTTTGGGAACTTGATTCTGAAAGGTTCAAGTGGGCCTCTCCCCACCCTTCACCTCTGGATCTTCTTCCCTGATGCCCTCCAACCAGAGGACTGGGGGTTTGGACCCTCTGGGGCCATGGGTAGAAGAGGGGGCATCAGATTCCTGCCTGTTCACTTTTGGAGAAGCTGGGTCCCTTTGTGAGATGAGGCCTAGGAAGGACGCTCTTGCCCTTTTGTAATGGACTTCTTATTTGGCTTTTGGGAAGGAGAAAAGAAAGGAGAGACAGAGGGGGAGAGGGTTTCAGAGGAGGATGGGAGGAGAGGAAAGAAAGAGAAAAAGAAATAGGAGAGAGACAGACAGACAGAGAAAGAAAAGAAAAAGAGGAAACGGCTTGCTTAAGCAGTTCCCTCGGTGGGCCAGGGTGGAAACTGCCCCCTGCAAGGTGCTGTCTCAGGTCTCGGTTGCCGTGAGACTGGACTGGTCGTGTTCTGGGGCCTGGCACACCTCAGACCTCAGGGGCCGGCTTGTCTCCCAGCCTTCTTCTCTCTCTCTTTCCTAAATTTTTTTTTTTTTCTTTCAATCATAGAACTCAGAAGGAATAGGCTAGGGGTCTGAGGAGCCTTGTCAGCCTGTGTGCGACCTTGAGTTGTCATCTCTCTTCTTTGGGCCTCAGTTTCCCCAGGGCAAAATGTTGGGGCTGGACTCCATGGTGTCTAATGTCCTAACAGGCTGTGAAAGTTAAATGACTTCCTGCTGCTTTCAGGGCTTAACTAGTGCTTTGGTGGGCCTCTGGCTGGAGCCGAAGCTGACACCCCCCCCCAGGGGGGTATGAATGTGATCCCCCCTGCACAGCCCAGCAGCTCCTGCAGTCCCCAGCTCTCTGCTGAGGCCATCACATTCTTCTGTGGCCTCCTGGCTTCAACAGTTTGTGGTCTTGCTTGAGGGCCTCCTGGCTGGGCCCGGTGCTGGAGGGTGACAAGGTGGAACCAGAGAGAACCTGATAGAGCCAGAGCAGAAGAGCAGCTTGTGTTCTCCTTGATGTTTGAGGAGGGATGTTGGTGTCTTGGGACCAGCAGCCCTTCCTCTGACCTGCTCTGTTGGGGAGGTGCCATGGAGTAGAACTTGATGTGCTTTGGAGTCAATGGGTATGAGATTCCAGGAAGGCCCACCCCTCAGCCCAGCATGTGTGTGTGAGACTGTGGGGGCCCTCACTCATGCTTGTCTTCCCTCCCCACCACCCAGACGAGACACTCCGCTCTTTGGCCAGCCCTTCCTCCCTGCAGGGCCCGGAGCTGCACAGCTGGCGCCCCCCAGTGGACTGCGTCCGGGCCAATGAGCTGTGTGCGGCTGAATCCAACTGCAGCTCCCGCTACCGCACGCTACGGCAGTGCCTGGCGGGCCGGGACCGCAACACCATGCTGGCCAACAAGGAGTGCCAGGCGGCCCTGGAGGTCCTGCAGGAGAGCCCACTGTATGACTGTCGCTGCAAGCGGGGCATGAAGAAGGAGCTGCAATGCCTGCAGATCTACTGGAGCATCCACCTGGGGCTGACCGAGGGTAAGCCTGGTGGGGATGGCCGTGGTGGTGGTGTGGGGGGGGCTAGGTTCAAGGGAGGACTCAGCGATGGAGTGAACTGGCCAACTCTGTCCCTCCCTGCTGGGGGGAATGGGAACGCAGATGAAATAGCCTCCTGATCTAGGAGGGTAGCAGAGGAGGAGAGAAGGCTTAGTGGTGGGAGGAGAGCAAGGCTGGAGCTGTGGGGGGGCCATGGGGGGGGTGGGATGGGAAGTAAACCGGGACAGGAGGACCTATGATTGTGTGAGGTGGTTACAGGAGAAGGTGAGCCAAGAGTGCCAGGCAGATGGAGAAGTGAGGCCAGAAGAGAGAGAAGGGCCAGCCGTATGCACACAGAGATGAGCTTCGAGCACATGAGTCCTGCCACTCCCCCCGCCTAGGCGCGGAGTGAGGGCTGGCCCCCCATGGCTGGCCTGGGCACCATCTACAGGGCTTGGAGCGGCATGAGGGCAGCAGGTCCATATCCCTCCACAGCCTACCCTCAAGTCCCAAGGCAGGACCTGTCACCCCACCCCCCCTCAAGATACTACCTCCCCCATATCACCTCCCTGCAGACTGGAGTGTGGAGGTTTTGCATATATGGTAGGAGGGTTGCCGCCTGGGTCAGACATCCATTTATTAATTGAGCAGCTGTTTATCGAGAGTTTACCATCTGTTAGGCATTGTGGGAACAGTTGAGGACAGGCTGGGGCAGCCTCTGCCTTCATGGAGCTCATAGTCTGGGGGTGCAGATAAGTGAAGGCTTTCTGTCATTTGTGGGTGTGAGTGCTGTGGTAAAACTGAGGAGGGGCGTCTGACCCCTTTCTACCAAATCTTGAGAGACTTCCTGGAAGAGGCAGCCTCCCAGCTGGGACTAAAGAGTGAGCTTCAGTTTATGTGGTGAAGGGCCCTGGGAAGAGTTTGAGAGGTGCAGGGAGGGCCAGGCAAAGGCCTGTGTGGGGGGGAGCCGAAATCGCTTGTGGACCCGCAGGTAACTCAGTACGTAGAGGGGGCATTGGAAGTGGGTAGGGGTGAGCAGAGGCGGGGGTTACGTGGTCTGGGGGCAGCAGGGCGCCTGAACAGTGTTCAGTGACACTGCCCTTGAGCTTGCTTCAGGACAGCGTCCCCGTGGTTCATGAAGAGAGCAGACGGGAGACTGGAAGGCACTGTGTGACATGGGCCAGGTGTCACGGTAGCTGACCCAGCACTGGGGCAGGAAAGGGGGAGGATCTAAGAGCCCTTCAGGAGGGAGAACCCACAGGTCTTGGTGAAGGGAGTGGAGTCAAGGAAGGCACCCAGTTTCTGTCTCGGGAGACCAGATGGGTGGTGGGGTCGGTCACGAGCAGCAAAGGTTTTGAGTGGGGGGAGGGCACGGGGATGGTGAATCTGTACTGCTCATTGGCCATGCCCCACAGACAGCTGGGTGTGCAGCACTGTGGCTCAGGTGGCAGAGGCTTAGGGACTGCTATCGGCCTGTGAGGGGCAACGTACAAGGGAGTGGGGGCCATCACCTTGGGAGGAACATGGAGACAGAGCCCAGGACCTGAGACATTTAAAGATGTGCCAAGGAAGATGGTGGGGCGGGCTGCAAAGGTGACTGAGGAGGCTTGGGGAGAGGCCAGGGTATCAGGAGACCAGGGCCGGAGCTCACCCTCAGGAGGAAGGAGTGTCCAGCAGAAGAGGGTGGAAAAGGGTCCTTGATGCCCTGGGGTGAGTTTCTTAGGGGGCTGCTGGGAGCTGAAGCCTGGGTAGGGAGTGAATGGAAGCCAGGGAGTGGGGGATGATGTACGTGGACAGCAGCTTCCAGAATTTTGGTGTGAAGAGGGGAGAAGAACAAAGAACGGCTTAAAATTAAGATGTGAGAAGGTTGAGCACCTTAAATTCCAAGGCAGGACGGTAGTGATGGAGGTGCTGAGATGAAGGAGAGAGGGGTGCTCTGTGGACAGTGCCTGGGAGGGGGAGGGGCGGGTCCAGGGCCCCTGAGGGCAGAGGAGCAGTCCCCACTCCGGGTGCTGGGAGGAAGGAGGGAACGGATCAGGAGTGGAGGCTGGATGGCGTGGTGCTCCTGACCACTGGCCAAGGTGGTTCCACTCTGCCCCGAATAGAGAAAAAGCTGTGTGTATGTTTATTAATAGTATTACCACCATTAATAACAAAGGGATTCCTCATGAGTCAGGTGGTCACTCCTCCCATTTCTAGCGACCTCAGGTTCCAGAGCTAGAAGTGAGCGGAGAGAGGGGCCCAGGTACCGTGCTCCCTGTGAGAGCCCCAGGCTGTCTCTGGGCACAGGGGACTGACGTCCCTGATTCAGTGAGCTGGGCTGTTTGGTTTCTGGTTTTCTTTCCAGGGTCCTTCCATTTCAACCCAAGGGAGACTGGGCAGCAGGCTGGGGTGGGCGTGCTGCATTGTGCACGGGGGAGGGGACAGGAGTGCCAGCCAGATGAGCCGTGGGTTGCCCGGGAACCTTCCCACATGAGGGGCTCCCCCTGATGTCCCCGAGGGCCCAGGGCCTTCTGACTAGCGCCGGGCAGCGAGGTTCTCGAGGGATAACAATGAGCAGGCATAACGTGTGTTTGTGTTGCCGGCTGCCCTGCGGTTTCCAGGTCCCTGAGACCCAGGAATGCCTGGCAGGAGATGGCTGGGTTCCAAATCTTGAGCTGGTTTGTTGGTTCATTTACTCAACAAAACATCTGTTAAGCACCTACTGTGTGCTGCAGAGGGTGACGGTGTAAAGAAGCCACGGTTGCTCCCTGTGCCATCCAGTGTACAAGCTGGGAGACCTTCCCCTAGGCCCACTCTAGAAAAGCAGACCCCTTCTTTTCTCATTCCTCAAACCCTCCCCCTGCAGCCCCCGCCCCCCAGGGTCCCACAAGCCCCTCCCCCGGGTCTTGGGTGCCAGAGTAGTTTCTGCGGAGGGCTGACCAGGGGCAGCCTGGAGGCCTTTGACCAGCAGGTAATGTTCCGTTAGTAAGAGCATCTACCTGACAGTTAAGTGTTCCAGGCCTGGGGGACGTGGTCCCCCGGCACTTCCTCCCAGTTCCCAACAACATCTAATAACCGGGCTTGGGCCCTGGGGCGGGCGGCAGGACTGGCCTCTGTTGGTGGTGAGACGCCCCTGGACACTGGGTCCCATTGTCTCCCTCTGCCTGAGACTGAAGCCCTCAGCAAGTGGAGGGAGCTGGTGTGGGAGGACTGTGGCCCCGACTGAGCGCCTAGACAGTCCCAGCTGCAAGGACCTGGAGCTGTTCAGTCCCACGCCCATTCTGGTGGGGAAGCGCATGTGCAGGGAGGAGGGGTGGTGTCCCTGGGCACAGAGCAGGCTCGTGGTGTGGCTCTGACGCTTTTCCTGGCCCCTTTCTCTGCTCTGGGGAGGTCCTGGGGCCTTGGGACCCCCCTGGTGCCTCCGGCTTCTGTGTCACCTCCACTATCACTGCTGGTATTTACAGGGTGGAGCTGTTGCTCTTGGCTGCATGGGGGACTTGAGACCAGGTTTCTTCCCTTTCTTAAAAGTGACAGTGAGGTTTAAAGTCACCCTGGTCCTTCAGATGTGAAAAGCAAAGGCTTCTCCTACGAGTCCTCTCCCAGGTCATGGCCCAGCCACCTGATGTCCTGACTTGGCTTCAGTCTGGCTGCCTCGGAGCCTGAGTAACCAGCCTCCAGCCTCGGGTTTCTACTGGTGACTTCTGATGACCTAAATTGTGTGGACCCCTCCCAGGCAGTCCTGGGAGGGCTATTTCCCCCAGCAACCCCCTAGCCAATCACACTGGTTGATCCGTACCCAGGGACGGAGCTGCACCGGGTGCAGTCCTGCTGGACAGGCCCTGCACTGGATGAGTAGTCCAGTGGGCAGAGGCCGCTCCTGTGAGGACTGAGACCCCAGCAGTACTTGTCTCAGAGCAGTTTGGTTTCAATGACACTTTGTTTTTGGAGACTGCATTCATGATGATTAGGTACTTGGACCCTGTCACCAGCTGTCTGGGTCTGAAGCCTGGCTCTGTCACTTACCAGCTGTGTGGACTCGGGCAAGTAACTTAGTGTCTCTGTGCCACAGCTCCTTGTCAGTAAAACAGGGAGACTAACGGTGCCAGCCTTGTCGGTGAGTGCAGAGGAGTCAATGAGTTAGTGCACCTAAAGCACTTTCAGTAGTGCTGGCCTGTGGAAAGCACCGTATAACATTTTTATTTCAAAAATACTTCTGCAATCTTATGTTATTTGGCCTCAACCACTGGCACTGGCTGGCAACCCCACCACGGAGTTTCCCCAGGGCTGGTGGGCAGCAGGGAGGACACAGATCACAGGAAGGTGGGGTTGGAGCCTGGCCCGAAGGGGTGAGTAACGCTCGGCTCAGGTCAGACGGCAAATGCCAGGTGGGCACCCGCTGTGCACAAGGCTGTGTGCTGGGTGCTGCTGGGTGCTGCAGGGCCCGAGGGCTGCTTCTGGGAGGTGGAGCGAAGGGTGGGGCCGTTTCTCCATGGGCATGCATTTCCCACGTCATCTGGGGTCTGCACCCTTTTCTGGGGGTCTGCCACTTTATTCGATAGGAGGCCTTGCCCCATGCACCAGCAGGGGGCTGGTTCTGTCTCTAGTCCTAGCCTCTGGGTAGCCTTGTGGACCAGCTGACCGAGCTCCTCACAGGGATTCCCAGGCCCCAGGTCTGCGTGGCTGGCACCCTCTTGCAGGTGGTCACCGTGGGTGCCGCCTGCACAGGGTCCCCTTAGGAAGGAGGTACCTGCCCACAACCTGGGCCCTGGGTGGGTGGGAGGTTACTGTGTGAGGCTGTGGGTCATCACTGTGTCCCTGCCCCCACCTCACATGGACAGCCTGAGAGATTACTCGTCGGCTTCTTCCCGAGAAGTCTCAGGAGGACGGCTCCTTTCCTGTGAGGCCTCAGTAGAGGGGGTGGGAGTCTGATGAGGTGGTAGGGGGACTCTGGGGCAGCCCTGTGCCATTTCTCTTTCGTCACTCTCTTGCTTTTCTTTTCGCTGAGCCTCTGATGCGCCCACCATCTGAGAAGCAGCAGGTGGTGGGGCAGATAGGGAAGCAGTATGGGAGGGGCCAGGCTGACAGGCCCCTTGGCCCTCCAGCCAGATTCTTCTGGTTTAGTGACAGGAAGCAAACAGGGATCTTGTGTTCCCTCCAGGGGCCTGGGCAGGGTCAGCCTGGGGTGATAGAAGAGAACACGGGAGTGGGGGCCGGGGCGCCAAGTCCAGCTGCAGCTCGGCCGTGAGCAGCTGTGTCATCTCAGGCGGGTCGTTTCACCTCTCTGGGCCACCTGCAAGCCCTGTATTGTGAAGTGAGGACATTGTGCTGAAGGATGGGACCTGGCCTTCCCAGGGCTGTTATGGTGCCACCTCCCCTGTGCCTTGAGCATTTGGAAATCCTCAGAACAGGGCAAGTCAGACTGGGAGGTCATGGCCGAGTTCCTGGGCTATCTGACCTGCTCTGGGGGACCTTCTACTCTGGCTGGAGCGAATGACTTATCCATGTGACATGCCCAACATAACCTGCCCCTCACTTTCAGGAGGGGGCACCTGTGCCTGACCATGCTGTCTTTTCCAGGTGAGGAGTTTTACGAGGCCTCGCCCTATGAGCCGGTCACCTCCCGCCTCTCGGACATCTTCAGGCTTGCTTCAATCTTCTCAGGTGAGTGGGTGTGGGCTGGGCTCGCCGGTTCTCCTCTGGGCCCGGTGGGCGGATCGAGCCTTGGCCTTGGCTCAGGTGTGCGATCCTCAGATCAGCAGACCCTCAGCTGCGTGCGCAGTGAAACATTTGTGGGGACTGCCTGGCACGCGCCTGCCGGGCAGCAGGGCTTGAATCTGAAACCTGAGGTCGCTCTCCTGTTCTGTCACCTGTCTCGCCCCAGTGGGTCCTTCTCCCCAGGTCCCCAGCTTTTCCGTTCCAGCTCTTCAGGCTCTTTGTGCCTCAGTTTCCCCAGCTGTGCGACGGGGAGCACAGCTGCCCCGTGGGTTGTCGTGAGGTCTGAGTGAGCCAGTGGTTGCTGAGGGCCCGGCCTGCTGCGGTGGCATCTGGGTTGCGCCAGCTGTGGTCGTCGGCACTCGTGTCACTGCCTCCCGTTCTGCTCGGCTTCCTCTCTGCCCTGAGGGCTCTGTCCTTGCACCCCACTCTGCCTGCCCCAGGGAGGGGGAAGGCCAAGGTTGAACTCTAGCGTTGCTTGTCCTGGTCCGTGTGTAGGAGCCCAATGGGTTTTTTGGTTCTTTGTTCTCCCTGCCATCATCTGGGGGACCAGTGGGCCCCAGGCAGTGCCCTGCCTGGGCCCTGGGGGGAGGCTTCCAGCCTTGGAACTGCTCTGTGGGGGCTGGGGGTGAGCTCCTCCTGGAGCTGCCGCTGGTGCTCAAAGGTGGCAGGGTGGGCTTGTGCCCTGGGATCCCTGGGTACAAGGCCCCAGGCTTCCAGGTGGTTCGTGGCAGGATGTGAAGCCCTTTGAAGTTTCTTTTGCTTTAAACGAGGGTTTGTCAATGGTACCGCTACTGATACTGTGGCCTGGGTATGTCTCTTGGGAGAATGGCCTGCCCTGTGCATTGTAGGATGCTGAGCAGCATCCCTGGCCTCTGGCCACTCGATGCCAGTAGCGCCCCCTTCACAAGCTGGGACAGCCCCAGATGTCGCCAGACAGCACCTGGGGGCACACGTGCTGCCAGAGAGGAAGCTCTAAACTGTGACTGAAGGCTCTGGTGAGCCCCAAGCCCTTTCACATGAAGACTTCTGTAGCACAATGTTGCTCAAACTTTTTTCCCCATTACTACTCCCAAAGGAGAAAAGTTAATTCTAACTAGAGAAACACTGTCTTGGTCTACACAGTTCTGGAGGCTGGAAGTTCAAGTTCAAGGCCCAGCAGGGTTTGGTTTCTGGTGAGAGCTCTCTCTCTGACTTATAGATGGCCACCTTCTCGCTGAGTCCTCACAGGGTGGGGTGGGACAGGAGAGTTGGGGAGGGTGGTGGGGGAAGGAGAGAGAGAGAGGGTGGGGGAGAGAGAGAATGCTCTTAGAAGGCCACAGTCCTATCGTATTAGAGCCCCGCCTTCATAGCCTCCTTTAATCTTAATTCCTTCCTGAAAGCCCTCTCCAAATACAGTCACGCTGGGGGCTATAGCTCTTTGAGGGGCATGATTTAGTCCATAGCGAAAGTCAAGAAGTAAAGTTTTGTCAGGGTTGGGTTTGGGAGGGCCACAGGCCACTGTAATACCTACTTTTTTTTTTTTTTTTTTTTTGCCGAACGGAGACCCAGCTTTTGTTCCCTCCAGGGCATCCCTGTCCTGGTGGAGAGGCAGCCATCTCCCTCCCCACCAGCCACTCAGGTTCAAGCCCCCCACCCCAGCTCCACTGCGTGGGAGGGGGGCCCTCGGGATGAACTCCCTGAAGGTGAAGGTCAGGACTCCCCACTTCAGTCCGCCCCTGCTGCTTCCCTGGCTCACGTGAAGTGTCTTCCTAGCAGAAAATCTTTATGTAATGGACTTGATGTGCCGTGGGATAAGCATGTCAACAAGACAGACGAGGAAATGACTGGGCCTGCAGGTGCTAGGTCAGCTCCTTCACCTGCTGCCCAGATGCACTGGGCGTGCATGGCCCTGGGTGCCTGGGCCGCGGGGGCCACTCCCCGCAGCGAAGGCAGGGCTTCGGGGTCCATGACAGCTGCCCCTTCCTCGCGCCCATTGGCCCCATTGCACCCACAGCAGCCCTGGAGTGGGTGCCTGTGCGCCGGCTCTGCCTGGGGAAACTTGGGTGTGCTGCTGGTGAGGAGGCCCTGGCCTGGCCACCAGGAAACCAAGCAGGCTGGGGTGGGCTCAGCAGAGTGGAGGCTGGTGGGGAGCTGGACGGCCTGCTTCCAGGGCCTTCTCTGCCACCCGTCAGCTGGATGGCTTGGGCCGGTCACTTCTGGCTCCAGACCTCACGTTTTCTTCCTGCAGAAAGGAGACAGGCATTGGGAGCTATGACCCCCAGCCTGTCCGCACCAGGGCACCCAGGCGATGGAATGCCATGGTGTTGCAGAGCAAGGCAGGGGGTGGTTCACGATAAATTATTACAGAAAGGATTCCCCCTTTCTGTCTCTGGAGGTTCCTTCCCCCCCACGCCCACCTGCTAGGTTCGAAATGCCCGCCACCAGAGGAAAGACATCTCTCAATGCCAGAGACTGGTGAAAAGGAAAGGAATTGTTTATTTAAAAGTTACACAAACTTAGAATAATGACCTAATGTCTTCAATAAGATACTAAAGTCCTTTAGAATACCCACAGATGCACAGTCCTTCCCTCTCCCTGTGCCCAGTCCAGGGTACCGTGTCTCAGGAAAAGAAGTAGGAGTCCGTGATTCAGGCTCCCGGCACCATCAGCTGTGTGGCTGCTGCAATCTCCAGTTAATCCAAGGCCATGTGGCACCTTCTCATGGCCCACCAGCAAGAGTCCTCTCTCCCCTTTCTCTATGGCTGCAAAGTCTCTCCTGCTGCCTAAGCCGCATGGCAAAAAGAAGCACTCCAAAACCACACGGTCCTCTCTACTCTCCTTCAGAACCGCGTGGTCCTTTTCCCCACTTCAGAACCATATGGACCTCTATCTATCTACTTGCTTCAGAGCCTTGTGGTTCTCCCATTTACTTCAGAGCCGCGTGGTCTACTCCTTCCTTCAGAGCCGCATGGTCTCCTCCCCATTTACTTTGGAGCTGCGTGGTCTCCTCTACCCTTCAGAGCCGCATGGTCTCCTCCCCATTTACTTTGGAGCTGCGTGGTCTCCTCTACCCTTCAGAGCCGCATGGTCTCCTCCCCATTTACTTTGGAGCCGCGTGGTCTCTCCTTCCTCTATGGCTGCCGGGCCTAGGTTTAAATCCCAGTGCCCATCTTCCTTTGCAGCCCCATTTCTGACTCCTCCTACAGTCAGTTACACCTGCCAGCATCCTTGTATTCTTCCAGCTTTACTGGGCTGCCATAGTAAGTCCGGGCAGGTGTAGCCCCATGGCATGGAGCCAATCATCTCCAAGCTCTCACGCAGGCCCTGTAACCAGGGGGAGTTGCTTCCCAGTCCCATCTTGGGTGGAATTTGGTCCCATCCCCCTGGCTCAAAGCATGGCCACAGCTACTTAACACATTCATGAAACCAGTTAAAGGTTATAGATATGTTAAATGACTGTGCCAGGGGTTAGCTGCAAAGCTCTTGCTACCCAAAACAGCTCTGAATGGCCCTGTTCCATGTGTCCCATCCCCCCCTGGCTCAGGCCTGTGGGGGTGAGGACATCCTACATACATTTTTCTAATATTTCCTGGACACCCCGAGTCCTGGACCCCTCACAAATCCCTTCTTGGGGCCCTCCTCTTGGCTGCACCCTGCTTCAATGGGGCGCACTAGGATGAGCAGAGCGGCTTAGAGCTCAGGAGGTGGCCAGTGCCGCCAGGCTGCCCTGGGAGCTGAGGGCTCAGTATTCAGGCACACGTGTCTCCTGCCAGGAGCTCGCTGGTGGGAAGGCCTGGCCTGGGTGACCCAAGATCTTGGACTCCCACTTTGGGGAGATAAGCCTGCTGCCCTGTGGGGCTGTGTGGAGCCTCTCCCACTTCCACACACCCACATCTGGTGGCATGCTGCCTCCCCCACCTTGGTGGCCCTCAGTGGGGGCCTCAGGGACTCCGAGAAGGGTGCTGCTGCACCCTTCTGTGTGGGGCTCAGTTGCTATTTTCTCTTTGATGCCTGAGACTTCGGCCCAGTGCAGGGTGTCTGGAATGTGTGATCTCTTTATCTCTCGCCTTCTCTCTCTGGTGGGGTTCTTGGAAAGTCCTCCTGGGGTTCTGTTGGCCAGGAAAGCCAGCAGGGTTCCCCAACACTCTGACGCCAGAGGCCCCAGGGCAGGGGCAAGCTCTCCCCTGCTCTCTGCCCAGTTCAGACACAGGCCCTGGGCTCAGTGACTGGCTCTGGGATTTCTGGTGTCCACTTAGTCCCAGGTCCAAGGCCAGGAGGAGAGCAGTGTGGCTGCACCCAGAACCAGGATGACAGTGACATTGGAGGCATCCAGTGTCCTGCCTGAGACTTATAGGTGGGAGAGGAGATTTCGTGGAGAAGAAATGAGGTTTGTCCTATTCCTAGCAATTCGAGGTGCCCTTGGAAACATGAAACGGAGTGTTCAATGCACCCATCGCCCCTGGCCTGTGGGAAGAGTGTGTGGGCCCTGAGCCACCCAGTGCTGCATTTGAACCCTGACTCGCCCACTTACGGCTGTGTGACCTGGGGCCTCGTTGCGGCCTTTTGGAGCTGTGGTGCCTGTGTTTGTCCCGTGGGAGTGTGATACCTGCTAACGGGGTTGATGAGGAGGATTCACCGAGAGCAGACACAAGGAGAGTGACCGGGAGTTATCTCTCTGCTGACGATGCTCAGGCGAGGGGGGAAGCAGAGACGGAGGAGCTCCAGCTGTTCCCCTCTGTCTCCAAGTCTCTGTGACCTTTGAATGCTGGACCCCAGCTGCTTTCTTCTGTGGGGGCCGGAGGGGATGGACCAAGGTGGAAAGGAGAGAGAAAGGCTTCTCAGGGAAGGAAGAGATGGTCTGGGGGCGGGGGGGGAGACATTGCAGGCGGGCGATGCGGAGAGTGAGGGGAGGGGGAGCAGAGGAGTCCGTCCACCTGCAGGAGGCCTTCAAAGTGAGGACCAAGGGTGGTGGCTGTCCTCACAGCCATGGGCCATGCCTAAGGGACAGGGAGAAGCGACAGGCAGGCGGCCCGCGCATGGTTGGTGAGGGGCGGGCATCTCCAGGGCCTCGCATCCCCTGCAAGCACTTCCGGATGTGTGGGCGTGCAGTGTATCCACGCAGGCGTGTCTTGTCTTTTCTGTAGCTGGAGGTGGACTAGCAATTGTCGAGGCCCACCCTTTCCCCTGACAGAAAAGGAAACTGAGGCCCAGAGAGAAGGGACAGACGGAGACCCAGGTTCAAACCCCGGTTCTGCCTTTGCTGAGGGTTTCCCCCACAGGTGTCGCACCTCTGTGGCCTCCGTCGCGGCACTGTGACTGTGTGCGGAACGTAGGGCAGCGAGAGGCTGGGCTGGGGTGCTTTTCGGGGGGTGGAGGAAGAAGAGATGGGTTGTGTCTGTCTCAGCTGGCAAGCCTCTGGACTCAGCCACCTTGCCTGGACGGAGCCAGGAGAGGCCCAGGCATGCTCTTGTTGGAGACTCTGGTGGGCTTTTTTGGGGGGCTCAGGACAGGACAGAGCCCTTCCTCTGTCATGAAGCCCTGCAAATGGCCTGAGAGGTGAACAGCACCCTGCCCCTGGGTACTGTTGCACTCTGTCCCTTATCACGGCACCTGCTGCCACCTGATGGGGACGTGGGGGCTGGTCTCTGTGTCAGTGCTGCGCCCCTAAGGCAACCGCCCGGAGGATCCTGGGAGAGTGGGCGGGTGTGGGCTCTGAGCCTGCCGGCCCTAGTTTTGAATCCTGGCCTCACCCTACCAGCTGGGGGACACAGGGTGGGTCACTTGATCCTGTTTCTTACCTGTACTGTGGAGCAGGTTGGCCTGCTCTGTGGGGATTGGAGATGACAGATGCACAGCTCTTCCCACGGCGCCGGTGTACGGGACCCCGAGATGCCGCCAGCCATGGCGCCTTTGCTGGGGGCTGGAGGGCACTGATGGTTTAGTGTGAGGTGTTCGACCTGCACAGGAAAGGCGGCGAGAGGCCCAGGCCAGTCTGAGGTGCCTGTGTGAGCTTCGTCAGAGGAGTCCTGAGGTCTGGGAGGGACCCCGGCCAGGCACTCGCAGTGCCCGTGGTGGGGCTGGCGTCTTGGGAGGTGCACTTTTAGTCCAGTAAACGTGGGGGGGTGAGTGCTCAGGGTGTTCCATCAAAGACACTGCTTTAAGTTGGGTCAGAGCCGCCTCCTCACTGTCCAGTGGGGCTGGCAGACACCCACTCGGTGGTTTATTGTTGGTGGCAGTCCAGGGGAAGTGGCGGCGCCTGGGGAAATTAGGAAGGTCCTGGAGGAGGAGAGTGGGACCTGGGCCTGATGTCCTGGTGGCGTCACGGTGTGGAGGCCTGGCAGGGCTCAGGGTGCTGAAGGAATCCCACGTCTTCCGACCACGTGGGCTCCAAGGACACTGGATAGAGACCCTTGCGGCAGGTGGGAGATGGACCCTCTGGGATCTCGTTCCTGGGATGGCTGCCCGGAGCTTATCCGGAAGACAGAGATCAGGGTGACTGCTCTTCTGGGGCGCTGGAGTCCCTTGGGAGGAGCTGAGCTGCCCTTGGGTTGGGGAGGGCTTCAGTCCCCCAGGAAGGCTGCCTCAGTGGCCCTGGTGGGGGTGGGTGGGAAAGGTCAGGTCTGGCTCAGCTCTGCTGGGTGCCTAGGGGTCCCCTGCCTTCCCTGCTGTCCTGGGAAGGTGCCCGAGCCTTTGAGCCCCCCAGTCCGTCCTCCTCTTGGGTTGCTGAGTAGCCCTGTGAGGGTCAGTGGGGTGGCTAGTGCCCCTGGGAGATCCCTTTTTTGAGGCAGTCCCCCTGGGGGGGGTGGGGGCTGGGGAGATGGAGGGCCTTGGAGGAAGTGAAGGAACCGGCCACCTCTCTCCCTGTCCCCCCCCTCCCCCCCCGCCCCCCCCCCCCCCCCCCCGCCATGCTTGGTGGCTCCAGCAGTAAAGTGCTTACCCTCAGGTTGTCTCCCTGAGCCAGTACAGGAGCGTGTTATTTAAATTTCAAAGTCACGTTCTTTTAACAGCTGTCAGAGACTTTTGAGTGTTAACGGAAACTGGGCTTTAGCTGCGGCCCTGTTACCTCTTACACCCCCCTTTCAGAGAATTCGTCCGATGGCCAAGGAGAGGGTGTGGGGTGGGGCAGAGGACTCGGGATAGGGAGGAGGAGGGTGTCTGCGTGGAGGGGCCAGGGGCCAGTGGCTCCCCGAGCTGGTCAGCAGTTGGGACTGACTGGGAGGAGGCCAGCTTCCCCACCACGGGGGCTGAGGCGTCTGGGGAGACTGGAGAAGCCTGCATTGCCCCGTTTCCTGGCGCCGTCCCCCTTTTGTGTCACCCCCCCGCCCCCATCAGTGGCAGGACCGCAGGCCCCTGCCGTGGACGGCGGAATCCGCCCCGCTAAGGTGCGAGCAGGGCTTTGACGGGTCTGTGTCCGGTCGCTTGTGTGTGAGGAAGGAATCGCTATGACAAAAAGGGGAGAACAAAATGGAACCCCAAACACGGCTTTTTAGCGGTAGAATGTCAGGCGTTATGGTTGGGGTGAGGTGTTTTGGGGGAAGGTACCCTTCAAATAACATCTCCCAGGGGTGCCTGCCTGCTTGCTTCCCATCAGACAGGCTGGGCCAGCGGCGGGTCCGGGTGTGCTGAGTGGGCTCTTCCTGCTCTTAGGAGCTCCTGACATGGCTCTGCAGGGCCTGTGCCCTGGAGCGTGCTCCTGGCTTAGCCGGGAACTAGATCCACCCGAGTTATCCTGACAGGAGGCAGGGTGTAAATGACGACCCTGGGGACGCCCCTCCTCTCCACATCTGCCGACGTAACAGTGGAGTGGTGTGTGTGGTTGTGTGTGTGTGGGTGGTGTGTGTGGTTGTGTGTGGGGGATGGTGTGTGTGGAGTGGTGTGTGTGGTTATGTGTGGGGGGTGGTGGTGTGTGTGGTTGTGTGTGTGTGGGTGGTGTGTGTGGAGTGGTGTGTGTGGTTGTGTGTGTGGAGGGTGGTGTGTGTGGAGTGGTGTGTGTGGTTGTGTGGGGGGTGTTGTGGTGTAAGTGTAGGGTGTGTGTGGTGCATGTGTGTGTAGTGAAGGGTGTCTGGCGTGTGGATAGGGAAGGAAGGGGGCAGGGGGGAGAAGAACTGAGTGGGACAGGGTTGAGGGTCCATGGCCCTTCCCCCAGGGGGACAGCTGCTGCGCTGGGCCCCTTGCTCACCTCTGAGGGACGCTGGGGAGCAGGGGTCAGGGATGAGTCCCGAGGGGCGTTCGAAGGTAGGAAGGCCATCTACGCCTGGTCAGCAGGAACCATGAGTGCTCCAAACCTGCGCATGTGTGCTTAGGGACTTCCTACAGTCTGAGGACATGCCACTGACCTCTGAACCTGAGGTCCCCTCTCTGCAGGAGCGGTGTGGGTGTGCCTGCGCCCCCACGTCTTCCCCGGGTGCCCCTTGCCTGCTGTGAGCCGACATAGGTGTGAGAACACGCCCGGAACCAGGCAGAGCAGTCTGTTGCCCTCACGGAGTTTATGTTGGACTGCCCGAGACAGGGACGGACAGAAGACGGGCTGACGGATGACGACACGACGTGATGCAGTGATGACTGGTGCTCCTGCAGACTGGGACTGCCCAACTAGGGCTCCTGGGAAGGACCCTGCCACGGGGAGGTCTGCGGAGTGGCACAGGGGATGGCAGGGAAAGGCCCGCAGGTGAAGGCATGCAGGCGGGGGCAGGGCTTAAGGCAGATGAGTGGCTGGGGCCCATGGCATGAGGTGGGGGCCTTGGTTTGGGAGGTGGGCACAGAGGCAGGAGGGGCTGGATCGTGGATCGTGGGCAGGTGCCGCAGGCAAGTGATGGAGTTTTGATTTCACTCTAAGAGCGATGAGGGCCTTTGGAGGACTTGGACAATTGAGCAGCACAGTGTGATTTGTGAACTTGAACAGATTACACTTGCATCATGGGAGAGTGGGGCGTGGGGTGGGGCAGGCATGGCAGGATTGGCCGCGCGGGAGGGCAGTTAGAACTGCTGCTGTGGCCACACTCCAGGACAGCAGGGGGGACAGAGAGGGCTCTCGGGTCTGTTGTGGGGCAGAGCTGGGACGAGGTGGGCTGGAGGTAAGGACAGCTGACAACGTAGGCTCGAACAGCGACACTGCCTGTTCTGGGGTGGAGACGACGAGAGAAGAAGCGGGATGCGGGGGAGCAGAGCCCAGAGTTCTCTGGGCACATCAAGGTGGAGGTGCTTGGTAGCTGGCAGCTGGCCGCAAGCCTGGCAGTCTGAGAGGTCAGGGGTGGGGTATGGGCCGAGTGGTCGGCACATAGATGGTGTTCAGACCACGGAGCCACAAGGTCACCTAGAGAGCGTGTAGACAGGGGGAGGCTGGAGCTCTCTGTGCAAGGGAGGCCAAGACCAGGGCTAGTGAGGAAGGGGAAACCAAGCCAAGGGTGCCAGTGGGGTGGGGGGCAGAGAAGCACGGGTCTCCAGACAGAGGAGGGGCCAGCTGTGCCTGTGTAGCCCCAGAGGTCAGGTAGGAGAAGTGTAGAGGAGCCATCCCTGGATTCGGCGCCATGTGGGTCCCGGACAACCGTGACTGGCGGGAGTACCCCCCCATGGGGTGGTGGGTTGGAGCTTGACCTGTGTGGGATGGAGGAGAGAAGGTGAGGCGAGGAGGTGAAAATAGCAACCGTAGGTGACTCTTTGGAATTTCTCTGGGGAGGAGACAGTGAAATGGGGGTTGGGGCCCCGGGAAGGCTTTACTTTTTTCTGTGTGTTTGAGACGGGCAGTGATGGCGACTGGTTGGGGGCTGTTGGGGATGACCCACTGGAGGAGGAGAAGGCGAAGGGGCAGTGAGAGAGGTGATTTCAGGACTGATGTCCCTGAGAAGGAGGTGGGGGAGGGGGGCTCAGAGCACCTGGGGCAGGAGCCCAGTCTCCGCAGCAGCAGAGGAGGCAGCACTGAGAGTGGGGGCCCCTGGGGAGGGGAGGAAAGGAGGCCAGCAAGCCAGGTGGGAGGCCCTTCCTGAGGGCAGGCGGTGGGAGTGGTGGGGCTGGTGGCCAAGGTTCCGAGGAGCAGGAACGTGGTGGCTGGTGGCAGGACCCCCACCAGCCCTGGGCCCCGAGGTCGGCTGTCTGTGAGCTGCCTGGTGGGTCCCGGCCTGTAAACTCAGTATGCTAAACGACCAAATCGCCAATTTCACCAAATTTATTGGTTTATCAAAACTTGTTTTTTGTTGTTTTTTTAAAGCTTTTAGAAGTTTACATGGAATTGGGTTTCATGGCTTCCGAAGATTTTCTCAGATGGTCTGTGTGGCTGCCCTCAGGTGTACTGAGTTTGGGGGTCCGGGGCCATGGCTGATGTCTGCCTTACAGTGAGAAAAGTGGGTTCCCTCTCGGGAACAAAACGGGGCCTGTGACGGCGCCTCCTACACTGGGTCTGCTCACGCGGAGAGACGATGCGGGTGAGGGGCTCAGGATCACGTGCCTCGGTTTGGTTTGAATTGTTGTGCATACAGAATTAAAGCTGACACACCATTGTGGGGCTTGGTGTGAAAATGGTAAAAATCCTAAATATTAGAAAAGTAATCCACTGAAACTATATTTGAAAGGACACAGAGCCCTCAAAAGTGACTGAAGAAGTCCCTTCAGATGTGGAATAATGAAATTTTAATCACTAAACACACACAGTTAAGTCAAATAGGCTTTTTGAGGAATTAAAGGAATTCTGACAGTGGTTAAAATGTGACAAGATAGAAAATGATATTCAAGACTAATTGATTTTTTGAATCGATTTGCAATGAATTTGCCATTCGTCAGATTGACTTGTGGTGGGTTGGCCTGCTTCCAAAATGTAGCTGCTCCAGCGAGCGCTGGGGTGGCCGGTGCTGTGTGGGGCTGGGGGTGGGGGAAGGTTAGAAAGGAATCGAGGATGTAAAGGAGCCTGGACTACAACCTGGTCAAACAGGACAGCTGGGGATGAGGGCTGGGGTCCCACGCATCCCTGTGTCTTGACATAGAGGTGGCAGGTAAGGTATGCTGGCGCTGGCTGGTCACCTCTTGGGGAAACTGAGGCACCGCTTGATGCCTGGGCTCCTGGCCAGCCAAGGTGAGAAAGGCCCCCGAAGGCCCACTCTCTCAGGCTTCCTGGATGAGCTGAGGGAGCGCTGAAGGCTGCCTCTTGCTCACTGATAGGGAGATGGGGGGCCTTTTATCTTTTGGGGTGTAGTATGCGAGGGCTGGAGCACTAGGCACTCAGGACAGGCCTGTGCTAGCAGGGCCCTGTGAAAACCAGGACATGGAGGGGAGGACCTTCCACCAGGAGACTAGCTCTTCAATTAGCATCTGTAGCCACCGGGCTGTGGGCTGGAAACCGTGAGCCTTTTTGCCTGCATTTCCCAGTGTCGTCTTTAGTGTGGCCATCCTGCTTGTTGGCCAGGTGCGGGGGGAGCCCCATTATGCAGATGGGGAAAATGAGGTTGCATGCCTGTTCGTGCTTGCTCTGCCCGCCGGCAGTGCAGCCAGGTTCTTCGCCTCTCAGGCCCCTGCTGGGCCGGAGTCCCTGCTATAGGCGTAGCCCAGCCCCAAGCAGGCAGTGGAGATGCTTGGGAAGCCAGGCCAGCGAGCCTCCAGCCAAGGCATTTGCTATTTGATTCTACTGTCCGTTGGCCCTAGAATGTCAGCGCCAGGAGGGTGGGAGTGTGGGCGGCTCTGTTCATCTCTCCAGCACGTAGAAGGTGCTCAGGACGCCATACTGTGACAATCCTGGGCTCTGGCGGGCCCCTGAGGGCAGGAGGCACCGAGGTGTTGGTGGGGGCCGAGACAGCCCATCCGAGAAAGTGGCCCCTCGCTCTCCGTTCCAGCCTCTGGCTCCCGGCCAGGCCTGTGACAGTCCACTCAGTCTGCAGACCCCGTGGCGGGCTGTGCCTCTGCTCCCCCTCCCGGCCTCGTTATTTACACTCAGTGGGCCGCCCTCCTTTTTGAAGCTCCTCCTGGCTTTCATGACACCGTGCCTCCTGCTTTCCACCACCTCATGGTCCGCTCCTTCCCGTCCCCACTAAGTGGCGGCACCCGGAGCCTGTCTCTGCCACCTCGTTTAGTTCGGTGGCTTTAAAGAGCCTCCAATCCCTTAGGCTCAGTTTGTGTCTGTAGCTCAGCCCCCTCTCCTGACCTCCAGGCTCATTTGTCCTTCTGCCTTTTCAACGTGTCCGCTTGGACACCTACTGGGCATCTCAGACTTCAGTCAGAACAGAATTACCTACTTAGCCTGCCTCTCCTTCGTCCCAGATCTTCCTGCTTCACCAGCCGGTTCCGTCCTGCTGGTGCCCGGGCGGAAACCTGGCCTTTTCCTTGCGTTCTCTCTTCTCATCAGCGTGGGAAGAGACCCACCCCGTGGGCTTTGTCTCTAAATACGGGGTGGGGCACGAGCAGGCTTACAGTTGTTCATTTGGGAAATAGCATGGTAGTTATTAAGTAATAACACAAGAATACACTCTGTTTGGTATACTCCTAACTGGAAAGGGGCTTCTGCCCCACACTGTGTGTGCCGCAGGGGCTCAGTTTTCGCCCTCTGTGCAGTCACCACGCCGCCGAGCCACCACTGTTCCCCTGGCCACTGCAACAGTCCACAGCCGGTTTCCTCTGTAGCCTGGACCCCCCACGTGTCCTCTGTCTTCTGGACATGGACCAAAGTCAGTGAGGTCTGCAGACTCCCCTCCTTAAAACTCTCTAGGAACTTCGCGTTTTGGACTAAAAATCTGAAGTTCTTACCCCGCCCTGCAGGGTCCCAAGTCATCTCCCCTGACTGTCCCTTCTCTTCCTTTTGCTCCATCCAGGAAGCTCCAGTCACTTTACCCTTCCTTTTGCCTGTGAACAAGCCAGGCTCCTGGCTGTCTCAGGACCTTTGCACTTGCTCTTCCCGTCGCTTGGAGGTTTCCGACCTGGGATGCTTTGCATTTTCCACTCCTGCTTACCGTTCTGTCTGAACTTGGATGTCACCTCCTGAGACAGACCCTCCCTCACCTGCCCAGTCGTTCTCTTCTGAATTCCTGTTTTATTTTCTTCATAGCACCCACCACACTTTAAATTACCTTATTCACTTATGTGTTCAGTCCCAGTCTTCTTCTCCTGGGCATAAAGGTCCCCGGGGATCGGGGACTCTGTCTTTCTGGTTCACAGCTGGATTTCTAGGGCATGTAGTCAGTACATGAAAATTTTTGCTGACTGACAGCTGTTTGGCTGCTGATCTACGGGTATGAATGCCGAGCCCGGAGGAGGCAGGCGTGGTTGTGAGCTGTGTGTGTGTGTGTGTGTGTGTGGATATTGGCTGTGTTTGCACAGGGCCAGGCTAGAAGTTTTTTAGCCGCTCTTAGAGATGGGGCGGGACTCGGCGCTTTCTCTGTGCAGTGGCAGAGTCTTGCACGTGTGTGTGTGTGGGGGGGTGGGTGGGTAGGTAGGAGAGTCACAAAATGTAGGAGATCGTAGAGTTCCAGGTGAGGAAATGAGACCCAGAGGGGGTCTGGCTTTGTCTGGGGTTTCACACAGCTGGGAGAGGCACAGACGGAATTTGGGCCCAGGTCTCTGACCTCGTCTTTAGTGGGGGAGCTGCCGAGCATGGCCCCAGAGCCCAGGGTGGGCTTGGGGTGGGCACTGGGGCTAGAAATGGGGTTAGGGGAAAGGAACCAGGCTGGCAGGTTCCTGGAAGCCCAGAAGGGGAGCTGAAACACCCGGCCCCGTTAGCTTGGAAGAATCAGAGGTACCGTTGCTGCTTCTGTAGGGAGAGGCCTGCTATTGGTTGGAAAGTCACCTCGGTGAACCTCTTGGTTGGGTGGGGGCATGCTCTAGTGACAACACCGGCCACAAACCACCTTCCTCAGAGGGTGGGTTTGGAAAGTTGTGTGCCGGGTGGGGTGTGTGCCTGTTTGGGGGCTGCACCACAGGCAGCTCGGCCTCTCTGCTAAGTCTCTGGTTCTCCTCCTTTGGAGGGCAGCCTCCGGATAGTGGGGAGCTGGGGAACTCCAGGTTCCTGGGTGCCGGCTGGAGCTCCTGGCACAGGGGGTCTGGGGCGGGGCCTGGCGCCTGTGTGCCATAGGCAGCTCCAGCGCGTCACAGTGCACCGACGTTTGAGAGCCCCAACTTCACCTCCGTCACCTGCCTTTGAGTGCACGCACACCGCGCCTGGGAGGGGCTGTGAGCACGGGAATGAGTGTTCGTTTAACAGCAGCGTGTTTAAACACATACCAGAAAAATTCAGAACTAACGTATCATTTAGGACAAGTCTAGGTGGGTATTGAAAAATTTAAAGAGTGAGTCAAATGAAGAAATTTAATGTTTCATTTAATCTGCGAAGTAAGGGATTTAAAGAGGAAAATAATTAAGTGTAAGAGCAGCAGTACTGGCAACACGGCCAAATGACATAGGCGGTACCCAGGGAACTGAAGCTCTGTGTGTGTCAAACAAATATCTCGAGGGTATTCAGTTTGAAGTTGGAAGGACAGGAGATTATTGGCTCAGGGCAGCACCCCAGGAGGGCAGGGGTGGGCGGGGCTAGGCTGGGGTGAGGCAGCCCCTCTGTAGTTGTTGTCTGTCGCCCCCACCCTGCCCACACAAAGGGACCGGGTGGGGGGGGGTGGGGCGGGGATGGTGGTGAAGAAGCCAGAATGTGACTGAGGGGCTGGAGCTAGTAGGTTTTGGAATGCGTCAGGCGTGGTTAAACCCAGCTGCACTCTCCTGGGGCAGCTGTTACCATTTGCTCCTTGGCAGAGTCTGTCCGTCGGGCTCCTGTCAGCGTGCCTGGGAGACAGACCCACGTGGGCAGGAGGGACGGGGTCTGGAGGGTGGGTCTGCCCAGGCCTGGGATGCATTTGTGGGTCTGGAGCCCCTGGCAGTTTCCTGTGTGGTCTCATCTCTCTGTACAGGGACCGGGTGGGGGGTGGGAGTGTGTGTGTGCCTTTTGGACATCCTAGTGTAGGGTCTGGGGCCCACCCTGGAGAGGCTGCTGTTTGGAGTCCAGCACCTCCTCCTCCTTGGTGCTCCCCAGTGGGGCCTCTTGAAGAGGAGAACAAAGCCGTCTGGGCCTGAGGGAGGGTGCTTCTGTGTGGGCAGGTAGGCAGTGAGGGGCCGTCCCAACCTGGCCCCACACCTCCTCAAGAGGCCTGCCCGAGGCAAGGCCAGCTCCTGGGGCCTGGCCCCACTGTGGAGTGGGGGCCCAGTCATCGGGCCCCTGTACCCACTCCGGGAGGATTGGAAAGGACATCTTCCTGGTAACTAGGCAATCATGAGGACTATTACCACATTTTTCCTTGTGTTTTTTTCCCTAGGAAATTTACCAAGTTTTGGCCCAGGGGTTGACATCTGCCGCCCCCTAGAAGCTCTCACTGTTCAGGCTCCAAATGGAGCCACCGAGGCTATAATTACACCAGCATTAGCTCAGAAACATGCTGAGAGGAGCGGGGACAGAGCACCTGGGGGACCTAAAAGTGGCCACGGGATGAAATGAGCTGCTGTTCCGTTTGTGGTCGCTGCCCTGCCCCTCTCTGGGGTCCCTTTCTGCCCTTGCTCTCCTCTGCCTCGGCCCAGGCTGCTGCGCCCTTCCCTTCGGCCAGCGACCTGACAGGTGCACTGACCGTGAACAAACCACCTGGCTGGTCACGGGGAGCCCCCCTAGAGGCCGTGCTTCCAGAATGGTGTTTGTGTAGACAGCGTCCTCCGGTCCTTGCCTGGCCAGGGGCAGAGTGCTGTGGCAGCAGCTCAGGAAACTGTTGGAGGGGAGGGGTGGGCATGCTGTGTCCGGCAGGTGTCCGTGTCCAGCGAGCTGCCGCTCAGCCTGCGGAGTCACCTCTGCAGGGCCCTCGTCCAGTCTCTGTCTCCAGGCACAGGGCCACTGCTGCCGACCCCTGCCCTGCTGTCAGTTCTGTCTGCCTGGGACCCTTCCGCTGCCTTCCCTCCCCTGCCTCTCTGAGCCCGCCAGGCAGGCTGCGCTCGTCTCTGCTCCCACAGCACCCCGACTTCCCCGTGCACGGCCTGTCCCTTTGTCCCCAGCTGTGTCTCTGTGGACGTGCCTGCACAGAGAAGGCCCTCAGTAAAAATGTGCTGATCGAATGAGTAGGAAAACAAACCTCGATTCCCTTTCTGCCTTAATTCTCCTTTTGTTTTAACAAGAAGGAAGGGAGTTTGCCCTTTCTGCCTTTGTAGGGCTGTTGTGGGCAAGGCGGGGTATCGGGGTGACAGCTCAGTCTCCACCGATTGACTCTGACTTTCGCTTCTGAGCATCCTGGGCTGAGCTCCACATTGATACTTGGCCAGACATGGTCTTGAATGGATCACTGGACCGGCCCCCTGTCAGCTTGGCTTCCTTCATGACGTTAACCAACGCTTCTGGGGCATTTATTATGAACTAGATACTGTTCTAAGTACATTTATGCTTTTATTCATCAAACACTTACTCATCATGCGGGTGTATCAGGCCCTGGGAAGTATGGATGCAGCATAGTGAGTGCAACTGACAAAGCCCCCCGGCCTTCCGGGGGCTTATATTTTGATACAAACGGACAGATGAGTAGCTAGGCGATGAGTGCTGTGGGAAAAACAGAGCAGAGTAGGGGTAAAGGTCCTGACTTGTTACTATGTATGGGGTGGTCGGGAAGGACTCCCAGATAAAGTGACATCTGAGCGTAGACCTTAAAGAAGTGAGGAATGGAGAGGTGTGGTTGCGGGGGTGGGGGAGAGCTTTCTAGGCAGAGAAGCAGCAGGTGCAAAGGCCCTGAGGTCAGGGGACGTTCCAGGAAGACCAAGGAGAACTGTGTGTCTGGACTGGAGTGAGTGCGCAGAGCGGGAGAAGAGGTTGCACAGAGCACTGCCGGCTAACGGAAATACAGGGTGGGGTGGAGTAGGTTACAGCTCGCTCTTGTGTTACCCTTCACTAATTCCGTGTCACTTTCCATATGGACAGCTGTCAACCTGCTTTTGCCCCGCTCTGAATAAGGTGTCACATACGTAATTCTAAATTTTCTAATGGTCACGTTAGAAAAGTAAAAAGAAACAAGTGAATTAATTTTGTAAATCCTCACCTGAGGATATGTCTATTGATTTTAGAGAGAGAGGAAGGGGGAGTCAGAGAGAGAAAGCGAAACATTGATGTGAGAGAGAAACATTGAGCGTTTGCCTCCCATAGGCTCCCTGACCGGGGATTGAACCCACAGCCTTTTGGTGCACAGGAGGACGCTCCAACTGGACTGAGCCTCCCAGCCAGGCCACAAGTGAAATTAACTTTAATAATACATTTGTTTAACACAGTATCTCCAAAATATCACTTCCACGTGTAATCAAAGTAAAATATTATTATTGAAGTGCTTTTCTTATTAAGTAAAAGAAAAATCAGGCGTGTGTTTTCATAATCTGGTGTGGACACTGCGTTTCAGGCTGGCCACGGTTCAAGCTCGGGCACGTGGCTGGTATTGGGCAGCACAGGCGTGGAGACCCATGGGCCTCTGAATGAAATGGGAGGCTGCTGGAGGCTGCTGGGCCCAGGATCCTTTCTCCTCGGCCTTAGGTTCTAGAAGGTTCGTGTCCTGTGATGAGATAGTTGTTCTGGGGTGAGGGGGAGGTTCAGGGCCGAGCAGCGAACCTGGGCTGAAGGGCCCTGCCAGCTCTCAGCGACGGGCTTGGACCGAGATGGAGGCGGTGGTTGCACTGGGATGTGTTTTGAAGGCAGAACCGTCAGGCTTTTCTGACGTGGTGTGTGAATGAGAGAGGAATCCAGGAAGCACCGACATTTTCGGCCTGAGCTCTGGAGGGGTGCGGCCATTTTCAGAGGGGTGAGGGAGACTGGGAGTGGGCGCAGCCTTGGGGGGACATGTGAGGTTTGGTTTGGGGCGTGTCAGGTTTGGGATGTGAGGTCAGCCTTGGAGGGGGGCTAGCAAGCAGGCAGGTGGACTTAGGGATCGGGGTTCAGTGGGGAGGTCTGGTTGGGGATGTAAATTTGGGAGTCATTGCTGGCAGTTAAGGCCACGAGGTGACCTGAGGGCTTTGGGGAGTGGGTGCATGTAGAGAAGGGGGTGAGCCCTGGCACAGCAGCCGAGGGGGGGCACACAGGGAAGCAGCGGGAGGACTGGCAGCCTTGAGGAGAGGTGCGGAGGGAGCGGCCGGCTGTGTCCCATGTGCCACTGGGTTCCTGACCTCTGACAGGTGGGGGACAAACACCAGGCTGCAGTGGGTGATGTCCTAGCTTACAGGAGCGTCCTAGCAGACAAGGAGAGAGAAAATGAGAGATCTTCTTCATGCTCACAGGACACTGTGAGGCAGGGACCGTTTTGAACACAGGGAAACTGAGGCAAAGGAAGGCTCACCTGCCCAAGGCCTCACAGCTGATAAGGAACAGGGCCAGGAGGGGACGGAGGTGGCTCAGCTCTGGAGCTCCTGGTCTACACCATTCTGCTGTTCTGCCCCTTGTTGTCTCGGCTAGATTTATGAGCTCTCGAGAATGAGAGCCCCTCTTACACTTCCGCACCCCACATGGCACGGGGCAGGGAGAGGGCCATGCCGAGGTGTGGTGTGGCAGGTCTTTCATGACCAGAGACCAGAAAACCAGGACCTGTGCTGGCAGATCGCAGGTCTCAGGCTGGCCATGGGAGGGGCTGGGTGTTGGGTGCCTCAGCCGGGTCCTTCCCACCACCCTGCAGGGCCCTGAATGGAGGGGTTGGTGCTCGGTCAGCACTGAAAAGCACTTGCTGGTGGATGAAGAATGAATGAATCTACGGCTCATCCTAAAGCCTAAGCCGGTGGTTCTCACGGGCATCTCATGGTGCTGGCGGGGTACGGGCTCCTCCTCGGCTTTGCCACCAGCGTGCTGGGCGACCTCGGGCAAGCTCTCCACGCACTCAGTGCTGCGGTGTCCTCACCTGTGGATGGGGTGACCGCCCGTCCGCTCGCATCCACATGTCTTGAGGGGGCACCTAAAGACAGGGCTCCCACCTCCCTCGTCCGTCTGTCAGCCTTAGGGTGGGAGCCAGCCGGCATTGGGGTCCAGGTGGTCCCTGTGCTGGGTGTTCCCCTCATGGGGGGCAGCCAGCCCAGGGGACCCTGCCGATTCCTGGGAACCCTGCCTGGAGCCTACAGCAGTGGCATGAAACCCGAAGCTGTGGCTCTGGCTGCGGCACCCCGGCACTGTGGCTGGCGATGCGCTCGCCCCGCAGAGCCTGGGGGTCGCCTTCAGCCTGCCCCTCCCAGGGCCAGGCTCCCCTCCCAGAGGTTGCTGTTAGCTGCTGTGGCACCCCGCCCTGCCCTGTCCCACGTGGGGGCGTTTTGAACTGTGTGCAGGCAGTTCCAGGGGCCTGGTGGTGGGGCTGCTGTTTGTGCCCTGGCTGCCGCAGCTCCCGTGGGAGAACTGTCCCACCCTAACTGCCAGCAGCGTCCCTGCTGGAAGCTCAGACATGCTGCCACTGGTGCCCAGGGCCTGGGCCCCATCTGGGCTTAGCTCCCCCCTAGCTGCGTGGCCGTGAGCCCGTTGCTCTGTTTCCCCGTTTCCCACATGTGTGAACAGAGTCGTGAACACCTAGTTGCTCGCCTTCCCTGCTTGTGATGAGTCTTAATAAGGCTCTGGAAGAACAGCCGTCACGGGAGCAGCCCACTGGACGTGTGCACTCCCTGACCCGTCGTGGGCCTGGACATCCACTCACTTAGCCCTCGCCACCACCTGAGGAGGGAGGGCCTGTTAGGTGACCCCATTTCACAGACAGGAAGCTGAGGCAGAGCAGAGGGAATGCTGGGAGGTGTCCCAGTGAGCGGGTGGCATGTCATCCCCCTGCCTGTGCAGGCCTCTGACCTCTCTCGCCCTCCCTGTCCAGGGACTGGGGCGGACCCGGCGGTCAGCGCCAAGAGCAACCACTGCCTGGACGCTGCCAAGGCCTGCAACCTGAACGAAAACTGCAAGAAGCTGCGCTCCTCTTACATCTCCATCTGCAACCGCGAGATCTCGTCCACCGAGCGCTGCAACCGCCGCAAGTGCCACAAGGCCCTGCGCCAGTTCTTCGACCGGGTGCCCAGCGAGTACACCTACCGCATGCTCTTCTGCTCCTGCCAGGACCAGGCGTGCGCCGAGCGCCGCCGGCAGACCATCCTGCCCAGCTGCTCCTATGAGGACAGGGAGAAGCCCAACTGCCTGGACCTGCGCAGCCTGTGCCGGACCGACCACCTGTGCCGGTAAGAGCATCGGCCGCCCGGCGCCGAAGGGCGCCTCCCTCCCTGGCATCCCCTGGGGCTGCGGGGTGATGATTCTGCGCCCAGCAAAGAGGGTGACTTGGATGTGTGCAGAGCGAGCTGCCCGTCCTCCTTCCCACCCTCCCACTCTTTCTCCAGCACAGGCTAATTTTTGCTTTCTCTGTGCCCCGCCTCGTGCTAAGCACCATGGGGAAACCAAGACGAATACCCAAGAAACTATTTACTTAAATTTACTTAATTTTAGTCTTTACCCGAGAACGTGTTTATTGATTTTAGAGAAAGAGGAAGGAAGGTGGAGAGAGAGAAAGAGAGAGAGAGAGAGACTGAGTCAGAGAGAAACATTAATTGGTTGCCTCCTGTACACACCCAGACCAGGAATCGAACCCACAACCTAGGTATGTGCCCTGCTGGGAATTGAACCTGCAACCTGGTACATGAGATGGCGCTCCAACCAACTGAGCCACTCAGTCAGGGCAGGAGCTTATAATTTAAATCATGGACTGCTAGAAACAGGAAGAGGAAGAGGCCTTCAGTGAATTAAGCTCCACCTCCAAAGGAAACTCCCACCCCAACATTCCTATGAGGTCCTGGCTCTCGTAAGGCACAGAGGCAGGTCCTTCCACATTAAGAACTGAGCCCACTGAGTGCTGGGCTGGAACACGGGTCTGGAGTCAGACAGCTCTGGGCTTGAATCCAGACTTTTCCACTACTATCTGTGTCACTTGGAGCAAGTTTTATAAACGTCCCAAATCTCCGTCCCTTTACCCATGTAACAAGAATAAAAACACCCATGTCCCAGGGCTATTGTGATGACACAATGTACGCCCAACCTTAGCATAGGGCCTGGCCAACAGCATGTATTTTAAAAGCGGAGCTTAATTATTGGGAGGGTTTTGTTTTATTTGTTCATTTTTATGGTGAGTTGAAATTCGCCTCTTTATAATTGTCTTGCTTTTCCTGTTTGTTGCTAAGCATTTATGGAGCCCCTCTAGCATCCAGGGCTGGGGTCTGAGGCCCAGGAGTGCAGAGGTGAACACGATGCTCTCGGAGGAGCA
Source organism: Desmodus rotundus (assembly GCF_022682495.2). NCBI lineage: Eukaryota > Metazoa > Chordata > Mammalia > Chiroptera > Phyllostomidae > Desmodus > Desmodus rotundus. Next base: position 51,280,994 of record NC_071395.1, on the reverse strand, counting down.
TCTGTTCTGGAAAGCAAGCCTCCAGAGCCTTGATACCAGTGCAGTGGGACCTGGACGAGGGCACCCTGAGGAGGGAACATGGCGGAGGGGCACGTGTCCTAGTCTGGGGGTCCAGAGGACGGGTGTTGAGCTGAACCTCTGAAAATGAGAGGAAGAAAGGCAGGGAGTAAGTCAGCTGGGAGAGCATGTGCAAAGACCGGTGGGTAGGTGAGGACCTGGACAGGTGGTGGGCACATACGGAGTGTGGGCCACGAGGTGGGGAGGCCTGGTGAGGCTGTTGGAAACAGGGCTCACGGAGGTGCAGAAAGCGTTTACTGTGCAGCAGACACTGTCTGTCGTGTGGCTTATCCCTTCAGTCCTTGCAGCAAGACTGCACGTGAGGCAGGTACTGTTACCATCTCTGTGTGCCAAGTGAGGAAGCAGAGACGTGGACAGCAAGCTGCCTCGGGTGCCACGGCTCGTGCACTTCAGAGCGGGGGTCTGGTCCACGCTGCCCTCGTCCCAGGCTAGCATGCTGTGCTGGAGCGAGTGCTGTGGGGGTGGGGAGAAGTGTGTCATTCCAGAGGTGACTGGTAAGTGGACCTGACAGGACCGGGTGTCGGGTTGAAGTTCCTGGAGACAAAGCCGTGTCTCTCGGTACTCCGCCCCTGATCCTACACCGGGCGCCTGGCGCCGGTGAGCTGCCACGGGCATCTCTTGAATGGATAAGTGGCCAGTGACCGCTGCATTTTCTGGTTGAACAACAATAGGGGTGATGGAGCTCTTCAGTGTGTGTAGGAGTGTGGGAGTGCCTGGGGCCCGTGTTGTTGGCCTCCGTGGTGGTGTCTGGGGACACCAGGACCTGTGGGCCTGGAGCTCAGTGACGGCGCCACAGTGGAGAGGAGGGTTGGGACCTGCTGGGCGCCTCGCTGGTGATGGAAGCCACAGCTGTGACTGAGCTGCTGCCGGAGGGTTGGTAGAGCCCACAGGGGTTCTACGCAGGGGACGCCTGCATGTTTGGGCATTGCAGTGTTTAGGGGGTAAGAGAAGCCGGTGGTGTGAGGCGGAACTCTGCTGGAAACACTGGGCCCTAGGGGAGGGGCAGAGGAGGAGGAGCCTGCAACAGGGAGGCTGGGTCGGGAGGCTTGAGGACAACTGAGGGGAGCAGGCCAGAATCCAGAAGAGAAGGGGTTCCCCAGGGAGGGAGTGGTGGTGCGTCAGTGTGACACGTGTGAGTGTGTACATGTGAGTATGTACAAGGGAGAGTGTGAGGGAGTTCTGAGAGTGTATGAAAGTGTATAGGTGTGAGTTTGTAGATGAGTGTGAGTAGGAGGGTGTGAAAGTGAGTGTGTGTAAGTGTGTGAATGTGTGTGTGAGTGTGTGGAGGCCAGAAGCCGGGTGCAGTGGGAGGCCGGGCAGGGAGGCAGAAGTGGAGGCAGAGGGTGCAGGCCGCCTCGTTGAGAAGGAGCAGGCAGGCAGGGAGGGACAGGGGCTGCAGAAGGAAAGGGAGGTCTTCTCTGTCCCAGGGGAGCGCTGGGCCGTGTGTACAGGGAAGCAAGGGGTGCACTGCCTTGCTTTGGAACAGGTGCTGCTGGAGTTGAGAGAAGGGCTCGCCCCCATTGCTGGCTGTAGGTCTCAGGAAAGCTGGGAAGAATGGGGACTTTTATCTTTTGCTTACTTAAAAAAACATACCTTATCACAAAACACCCCACACGGATTGAGGCAATTTAAACTCGACCATGCCTCAACAACAGGGAGGTTAGAAGGAGAAACCCAGAGCCCACTAGGGCAGGGGGAGCACAGGCTGCAGGAGCTCTGAGCGTCCTGGTAGCTGGGAGAGCAGAGACTTGCGGGGCAGCTGGACTCCACGCTCGAGGGAAGGGAGGCGCCGATTCTGGGATCAAAACTCATTCTCTCCCTCATCCTGGTGCTGACGTGATGTTGTCAGGCTGCTCACACACAGTGTCCGTGGAATGACGGGGAGCTGGAGGCCAGCCTGAGGTTAAGCCCGGCTGTGACAAGTGAGGCCTTCAGGACCTGGTATATACCTGTGGGCCAGGTGCTCCCACAGGGTCAGTGTGCTGCAGGGCCTGGAGCTGAACCCACCCAGATGTCAGCCTGAGCAGAGGAACGCACGAATACCACCACACCTTTGTCACTGGCGCTGCAGTGAGGGACAATTTCGGTGGCTCCTAAGGTGTCTGTGGCTGGAGTGAGACGGGAGAGCTCAGAGCGAGGCTGACTTTGGTGGCTTGTAGAACATCAATATCTATTTAAGGAGCCAGAGGGGTTTTTTTGGTTTCTTTGTTTTTCTGGAGGTGAGGGAGCCTGAAACCGGAGAACTGGGGGATGAATATCATACCATAGAATGAAAAAGGTGGTGAGATGGGACCCAGTACTAGGAGGGGCAGGGAGGAGGCCTCGCAGGAGCTAAGGGTGGGCCAGCCATCTCTGGTAGGCGCAGAGCGATGCTGGGACCCAGGTTTTTGAACTGGGTCCTATACAAGAAGTGCCAGGTGCTCCTGGCTATGGCCAAGTGAGCTCCTGGTTCCAGAACCTGGGCATTCCTCTTGCCCTTTCTCCTCTCCTCCTTCCTGCAAGTGGTGCGGCAGGTGTGAGGGTGGAGCCTCTATTTAGGATGAGAATGATAGGGCCTGGGGGGTTGTGACAGCACAGCTAAGTGTCCTTTGGGGACTCTGCCTGTGACACAGAGCGGAGGCTTGAGCTGGGGTGGGAGAGGCGCTCTGTGTGGAAACAGAGGCTGGGGATGGTGGGATGGAGGCAGTTGCCATGGTGGCCCTGGAGCCGGGAGACCTGTCCTCTGTGCTGGTTCTGCCTGTCTCTCAGGCGGTCCTGGTTGGGCATTTTACTCCCCGTGGCCTCAGTTTCATCACTGGTCATTCAGGGATGCTGACTCGTCTCCAAGGAGCCTTCCGGGCCTGTGGCTCTGCATCTGCGGAGGCAGCTTTCCACCCTGCCTTCACCCCCTGCGCCTCCACATGAGACCGTGCCCCTGGAGACAGGAGGTCTCGGTACATGGAGAAATGAGATGGCACGGGAGTGTAGGTTTGAGGAGAGGGGCTCACTTCTCACCATGTGTTCGCAGGCCTGACTCACCTACCCACGGATGCTGGGGGGATCCATGGAGGAAACCAGGAGGGGGTGGGTGGCTGGAGAGGGAGGGGCCTCTGGAGAACAGGCTGTTGCCTACTATGTCCCGGGAAGGATCACGCTGCCTTCCCTTCCAGGGTTTCTGGATGCCCTCCCCCCTGCCCATGGGTACCACAGGGGGGAACTTTTACTGTGGAAACAGGAGAGCCCAGTGCCATGGTGTTTGGAGCATGAACTGGGGACCCCTAAGCCTTCCTTTCCTGGACACTCAAGGGACAAAGCTAACCTGGGGGCCTTGACTGGGATCAAGGCGGGAGAGCCTGTCTGGGCTGACTCGTTGGGAGTGAGGCCCTCGTCCTCAGGCCTCTTCCAGACTGCACCCCATGCCCCACTGCTGCAGGGCCCCCTCGTGCTTGGTCCCCCACCTTCTGTTTGGGCATTGGGCCCTCTGGGCCCAGGCTTCTGGATTCCTGGAGAGCAGCTAGGCCGGAATCCACCTCGGCTGGCACTAGATGAAAGCAAGGCTGTGCACATGCTGTCAGCAACCCCAGCAGTGGCCCTGGACACGCCCTGTGTTATATTTGGCAGACCCCCCCTTGTGCTGTCTCATGAGATGCCATTGACCACAGAGTGTTGGCGTTTGAAGTCTGGTTACCCGAGAATATCTCCTTGCTGGGGCCCCCGGGTATTGGAAGCCCTTCCAAATCTCCCGCTTTGGACCAGCAACGGTTTGGGGTAGGAGTGGAAACTACTGCTCAAGCCGTGGTTCCAGCTGGTTGTGAAGGTGCCCGAGCCTGGAAGCCGGAGCTTTCTGCCTTTCACGGTGTCTGGTCTGGTTCCCAACCCACCTGCCTGCAGGGCTGTGGGTGTGAGACTGGGAGAGGCTTTTCCCTTAAAAAGTTCTGTTACGGAGCCTGGAAAGCCCGGAGGAGCTCTTGGAATGAATCCATGGGATTTGGCTGAACTCTCTCGCCCCAGCCCCGCAGTGGGCTAGGACCTGCTTTTATTTTTTCCTTGGTTTCTCCTGTCTCAGCTCACACTCATTGCAAGGATAAGTGTGGAGGTCCAGATTGTGTGTGTGTGTGTGTGTGTGTGTGTGTGTGTGTGTGTGTGTGGTGGGGGACTCTGGGAAAGAGGATTCTGTCGTCCTGTAAACTCTGTCCCCTCTAGGCCTCCTGTGGAAGAGGCCCTCTGAAACACCCTGTTCTGTTGTCTGCTGAGAGGATATAAATAACTCGGCTCTGGCCCCATGCCATGCCCTGGGCTGCTGTGTAACCTCTGGGTGCTGAGGATGTGTATTAATAGATTCTAGCCTGGGGCTTCCCCAGCTGCCTGGACCCCTTTGTGCAGTGGACACTGTCCTTGTCCCCAGGAATTGCAGAGCAGGCAGAAGGCTGGGGTCCCCGCCCCTGCGGCTCTCTGCAGGGAACAGAAATGAACCCCTCCACAAGCCCCATCTAGCCTAGCTGGGGCGTGTTGGGTGTCTGTCGGGTGTTGGGTGAGCGTGGGTGGACAGGTCTGGGAGGGATTCCTCGCTCCTTGGGCCTGTCCCTCAGCTTCTTTTGGACTCTGTAGAATCTGTTGGCTGATGTTTTCAGCAGGTTATCGCTAAATAGCAGCAAACAATTATTTCCATAGTGGTAGGTGGGCTGCAAGGCTACCGAGCCTTCACTTTGAGAAAAGCGGGTGTTGCCCTGCTGGAATCCAGCCAGTGGTTCCTGAAGCCCGTGGGTTACCTGCACAGGAGGAGTAAGGGGCTTGGGGCCATTCCTCTACTCACTTACCAGCTGTTTGTTGAGCATCCACTCTGGGCCACACCTTCTGTTGGGATCGGTGGGTTGACGAAGTCGGTGGAGGTCCTGCCCACAGGGCACTCCCAGTCCCGTCTGTGACAGGACACTGCTCACTGCCTCTGCAGGGCGAGTGGAGCCACTCAGCACGCTGGATGACAGGGTTTCCACTCAGGGTTTCTTGAAATCCCAGTTCTACTTTGCCACCCACCTGCTCTTCCCTGGGTCACCCTGGCAGCATAAGGGGAACAGCCCCTTCTTGGGGAGAGGAGCCTCTCACAGCCTCCTCGTGCACCCTAAGACCAGAGCTGGGTCCAGGAGTGCCCCCGGGTGACAAAGTCACCTGCTTCCCAAGGAAGTCCTGAGCAGCGTGGTTGCCAGTGGAGGGATACTCTGTATGTGGGGGGTGCGGGGCACGGGATCCTCGGCCCTGCCAGACACCCCGAGACCAGTCTTCCCTTTGGGCGTCCCATGCTGCCTCCTGCTGCTGGCCTCCCTCAGCAGGAGCTCCACTCACCCTTGGACTCTGGGCCAATGTACGCAAAGGGGACTCTTCTTAGAACTTCCTGTGGCGAATTGAGATAGGCTGGAATGTTGAACATTTCTTTACTAAAGGCCCGGGAAAGTAAACACAGAGAAGCTGCCACCTAGGTGTCTAGTGTGTAAGACCTGGTTTCTGCATCTTTCTGCTCTGGCCACACCAGCATAGCTGGGCAGAGAGTGCCTTTCACCTTGACCATCCAGGCGGCTCTCTGGGCATCTGGGCTCACCCCCTTGTGGAGGTCTGCATGAGGGCCCACTCGCTGGGGTGAGCGGCAGGAGGAGGATGACTGGCCTGTGTGGAGAGATGCCACCAAGGCCGAAATAATCAAGTCCGAGCCAGTGAGGTTGGTCCCGGCCTGAGCAGATTGTGCATCGCCTGCAGTCGTTGAGCGTGGTGTTTGCTTGCAGGGGGGCAGGGCACACTCAGCTACCCTGAGCTTGCTCTGTTCACCGGCTCCTTGGTCATTTCTGCTTCTACTCATTGCTCTCTCTTTGCTGGTGTCTGAGTCTGCTCAGCTGCTCTAACAAAGTACCGTAGGCTGGGGTCTTAAACAACAATGTTCCTTTCTGATGGTCCTGCAGGCTGGAAGCCCAAGGTCAGGGTGCCAGCAGGCTGGGGTCTTGGTGAGGGCACTCTTCACATGGCCTTTCTTGGTGGGTGCAGGCAGGGAGAGAGATCTGGCATCTCTTCTCTTTTAAGGCATCTGACTCTGTCATGGGGGCCCACCCTCACCTCTCAAAGGCTCCACCTCCAAACGCCGTCCCATTGGGGATTAAGGCTTCAGCACGTCAACCTGGTGGGCACAGCCTTCTCATCCATCAAACTGAGACTTACGCTTCATTCAACGCCTGATTAGACCTGAGCCCTGTCTCAGCCACACTTACCGTGCAGGCTTTCTCGAGCTTGTCTGTGTCCTTCTGTGGCACCAGTCACGTGACTTTCTTTTAATACTTCGTTTATCTTCCCAAGTAGGTCTCTGATACCCTTAATATCCTTATGTTATGTTACTGGTATGTCAATTTACTTATTTAACAAATAGTTGTTGTATGTCAGGCGCTGTGCTAGACGCTAGGGATTTATTGGAGAACTCGGTAGAGCTGGCCCCTGCCACCCTTACTGTCTTATGGAGGAGAGAGACGATAATCAAGTGAGGAGACAAGTCTAGGATTAACATTTTCCAAATGAGCAGGCAGATGTAGAAATGGAGAAATAGGGGAAGGAGGAGAGGCCTACCTAGAAAAAGGGCAGTTGGGAAAATTTTATCTGCAGTGTTGACATTTAAACTGAGACCTGAAGAATGAGGAGCCAGAAGTGAGGCAGAGGGGAGAAAGAACATTTCAGGTGGAGGGCACAGAACATGCAGAAGTTTGGAGGAGGGCGGGGACTTGGCGTTGCTGGGAAGTGACTAGAGCAGAGGGCACTTGGGAGAGGGGTGCAGGGGGCTGGGGACAGGGAGGGCCAGGTCACACAGGGCCTTGCAGGCCACAGCAAGGGATTTGGGTTTATTCTTTTTTTAAAAAAAATATTTTATTGATTAAGCTATTACAGTTGTCCCATTTTCCCCCTTTACTCCCCTCCGCCCTGCACACCCCCTCCCGCCCACATTCCCCCCCTTTAGATCATGTCCATGGGTCATACATATAAGTTCTTTGGATTTTACATTTCCTATACTATTCTTACCCTGTCTGTTTTTCTACTTACCATTTATGCTACTTATTCTCTGTGCCTTTTCCCCCTTTCTCCCCCTCCCACTCCCCTGTTGATAACCCTCCATGTGATCTTCATTTCTGTGGTTCTGTTCCTGTTCTAGTTGTTTGCTTTTATTTTTGTTTTAGGTGTGGTTGTTATTAACTGTGAGTTTCCTGTCACTTTACTGTTCATATTTTTAATCTTCTTTTTCTTAGGTAAATCCCTTTTACATTTCATATAATAAGGGCTTGGTGATGATGAACTCCTTTAACTTGACCTTATCTGAGAAGCACTTTATCTGCCCTTCCATTCTAAATGATAGCTTTGCTGGAGAGAGAAATCTTGGATGTAGGTCCTTGCCTTTCATGACTTGGAATACTTCTTGCCAGCCCCTTCTGCCTGTAAGGTCTCTTTTGAGAAATCAGCCGACAGTCTTATGGGAACTCCTTTGTAGGTAACTGTGTCCTTTTCTCTTGCTGCTTATAAGATTCTCTCCTTCTGTTTCATCTTGGGTAATGTAATTATGAAGTGCCTTGGTGTGTGCTTCATTGGGTCCAACTTCTTTGGGACTCTCTGAGCTTCCTGGACTTCCTGGAAGTCTATTTCCTTTGCCAGATGAGGGAAGTTCTCCTTCATTATTTGTTCAAATAAGTTTTCAATTTGTTGTTCTTCCTCTTCTCCTTCTGGCACCCCTATAATTCGGATGTTGGAATGTTTCAAGATGTCCTGGAGGTTCCTAAGCCTCTCCTCATTTTTTTGAATTCTTGTTTCTTCATTCTTTTCTGGTTGGATGTTTGTTTCTTCCTTCTGGTCCACATCATTGATTTGAGTCCCAGTTTCCTTCCCATCACTATTGGTTCCCTGTACATTTTCCTTTGTTTCTCTTAGCATAGCCTTCATTTTTTCATCTAATTTGTGACCAAATTCAACCAATTCTGTGAGCATCCTGATTACCAGTCTTTGGAACTGTGCATCTGATAGGTTGGCTATCTGTTCGCTGCTTAGTTGTATTATTTCTGGAGCTTTGATCTATTCTTTTCTTTGGGCCTTTTTTGGGGGGGTGGTCTTGGCTCCCCTGTTACGTAGTAAGGGGCGGAGCCTTAGGTATTCACCAGGGTGAGGCAACCCATGACACTGCGGTGTGACATTATATGTGGGGGAGGTGTCCAAGAGGGAACAATGGCAGTTGCTCTACTCTCTGCCTGGGCTTTCAGTCACTTCCCCCGATACCCACAAGCAAAGCGGGCCCTTCTGGTGCTGATTCCCAGGTGGTTGGTTTTGTGTACATTCTGGGTCCCTGTGGGTCTCTCCAACAAACTCTCCCGTGAGGCTGGGAGTTTCTCCTGCTGCCACCTCAACCCCCACGGGTGTTTTCAGTCAGTGGTTTGAGGCTTTATTTCCCCATGCTGGAGCTCTGGGTCACTCAGTCTGTTTCTCTCCCCCGCCTTTCCTCCTGGTTTATCTGCTTGCAAATGTGGGGCTGCAGGGTCCGCCACCCACTGTTTTATTTTGCCGAGAGTCCTCTCTGCCCAGCCGTGTGTCTCCACCCCTCCTACCGGTCTGGATGAATGTGTCTTCTTTAACTCCTTGGTTGTCGGACTTCCATACAGTTAGATTTTCTGTCAGTTCTGGTTGTTTTTTGTTTTTATATTGTTGTTGTCCTTCTTTTGGTTGTGCGAGGAGGCACAGTGTGTCTACCTACGCTTCCATCTTGGCCGGAAGTCTGGGTTTATTCTAAGTACAGTTAGAAGGAAGTTCCTGAAGCCAACTAGTGGCATTATTAAAATTATGATATAAAAAGATGACTCTGGCTACTGTGTGGAGACTTAAGGGAGGAGGCAAGAATGACCTCAGTGAGGCAGGGAGGAGGTTATTTTGGTATCCCTTGATCAGAGATGATGGCAGCGTGGGCCAGGGGGGTGGCTGTGTGGAGAGAGATAAGTGGGTAAATTTGAGGTATTTTGGAGATGGACATCATGTAGCGTGATGTGGGAGCGAGGGGTATGGGGGAACTCAAGGGTAACTCACAGGCTTCTGGCTTGAGCAGCTTAGTGGTGATGGGGCCATTGTTCTGAGATGGTGAAGGCTTGGTTGGGGGGGGCGGATTAGGAATTCCGCTTTAGGCCTGGTGACTTTGAGATGCCTTCAGGACATTCTTGTGTGAGGTTGGCTGGAGTTCCACGTTTTATGCCGTGTGGGCATGCTTGTGGTGTTTGAGGCTCGGGAACGGCAGGATCTCCTAGGGAGAGGCTGGCATCCGGGGACACACAGAGGATGCACCCAGCCCCTGGATGTGCCCGGCGAGAGTTTGGGGGTGTCACTGTGATGCCTTGGGAGTCGGGGGGATTTTTGGAGAAGAGGGAATGGGCAGCTCTGCCGGATGCTGCCCAGTGAGCCAGAAGGACGAGAGTGGCTGTAGGGTTTGGGAGAGTAGTGCGCATCGGGGGCCCCTCCCGCAGCAGTTCGGGTGACATAGTGATTACCGAAACCTGATCAGAGCTCCAGGAGTGTTTGTGAGTTGGTCGGAGCTTCCTGGGGAAGATCCTCAGGGAAAGGGATCTTTCCCGTGTGGAGAAGTCACTCTCCTGTCGCTTCCGCAGATGAAAGGCTGAGAGGAACCCAGCGCTGGCTTGGTTTTGGGGTGGTCACTGCCATTGTGGGCAGTCTGGGGTGCTCCGCCATAGTGCTCTGCAGCTCCACGCTCACACCTTGGCCAGGGTCAGGCTGAGGTCCTGAGGCCCCAGCCTTGGGGGCGTCCCTGGTGCGGGCCACACGCACCTGATGGTCTTCGATGGTGACCTGTACACTGCAATGGGATTGGGACCCTAAATGTCCCCACCTCCCATGTCCCTGGGCTCTGGGAGCCATCATACAGTCGCCATTGACTAGCTTCTCCAGCGACAGCAGAAGAGCCCTTGACCGGTGGGAAGTGCCCTTCTCTCCTCCCCATGCTCTCCTGAGCAGCCTGGATAGCCCCTCCAAGAGGGGACGGCCCGGCCCCCCAGGGCAGCCTGGCTGTTCCTGGAGATGAGGAGACTGGGGAGGGGCCCAGGGTGACCTGAGCTTTCTCTCCCTGGTGGTTCAGGGGCGGGATGTGGAGGCCAGGGAGGTTGTGCTCTCTGCCTTCCTGGGGCCCTGTCCATAGCAGGAAGGCAGCCTGCTCCCCCTGCTCATCCACCCCCACACCGGTCCCTTGCTCAGAGCCCTTTTGGGCTGTCTGGAAGACTAGGAGACTGTTCTCCCAGGTCTCTGAGGTGGGCAAGCTCACCAGACCAGCACTGGCACCCTCCCTCCTCGGGTGGGCTGGGACGTTGAGTTGTACACAAAGACATTGCTCCTCATGTCCAGCGGGAGGGAAATTTTGGAAGGGCGGCTCACACCCTGCCTGGACCATGGTCATTGCTTTAGTGTGGTAAGTGTCCTCCTGAACATGCAGTGCCTCTCTCCCTGGGCCCACTGGGGGTGCTCTCTGAGCGCCGGGAGCCTCCCAAGGAAAGACACCCCCAGATGTCTTCGTCAAAAGTGTGTGAAGAGGCTGGAGTCCCAGTCTTGGCTTCAGGTCCTCGCCTCCACGGCTGCGTGAGCTTGAGTAGGTTCTTTTACATATTGGGGCCTCTGTGCACCTTGTCTGAATAAGGACAGGAGCCGGGTACCCCCAGTCTCCAGGACTGTCACAGAGCCCCACTTCTGTAGGCCTGCCCAGAGCGGCCCACAGACTTGTGTGGGCCAGGAGGCGGAGGGCAGCCCTGAGGCTGGTGGGGGTAGGGCGAGCACCTCAGCTTTGGGGGCTGAACTGGGAGCCTGCCCTTGTAGAGGGTGTGTGTGTGTTAAAAGAGGGGCCTGAGGGAGGGGGGGACCAGCACCTGAAACCCTTACACAGTTTGTGGGGGGTTTGATTTTCTCAGGAAGACAATGGGGAGCTGCGAAATATTTAAAGCAAGAGAAGGACTGGATCCATTCAGTGCTTCAGAAAGACCCCTGGGGCTGCTGTGTGCACAGAGGTCAGAGGAGAGCAAGGCTAGAGTCAGGGAGTCCTGCCGGGGACCCACTGTGGCCGGGCTGAGGCCAGGGTTGGGGGATCCTGGACTGAGACGCCACTGTGGAGACCTGCAGAGAGAGGCCAGCCCCTGGCACTTAATGGGCATGTTCTGTGAGGGTGGGGAGGAGCCCAGGCTGATGCCAAGGTCTCTGGCCCAGTGGCCTTGACGTGAGAGGCAGGAAGAGGAGGAGGAGGTTTGAGCATTAGAAGGAAGATGTTTGATTTTCGAACCTGGTGTTCAAAAGCCTTTTGAACGTGTAAGGGGAAATGTCACCAAAGTATTTGCCTGTGTGGGAGTTCAGGAGAGAGGCTGGGGCTGGCGATTACAGGATTAAGTGAAGTGATGCAGGACAAGCAGAGACTAGGGCTGGCCCCCAGACATAGGGTAAACAGCGCTTCCTTCAAAGCGCTTCCGAGCTCATTTGGGAAGCCAAGGCTCACCCATTGGCCGCAGAGGGCAGGCCCTCCTTGACTGAGTGTTGTAAGGATTAAAGTGCTGGCTGTGGGCTTGCAGGGCAGGGGGCGGATGGCTGGGGAGCCACAGGGGATGCTGGGGAGACAAGGCCTGTCCTGCAGCTGGGGTCGGGGGAGGGGAGGGCGCCCTAGGGGCAGAGCCTTCTGAGAGAGGGGATAGGAGGGGAAGCAGAACCGGCTTGTCCCAGGCAGGGGACTGTCCTGCTTGAAGAAAAAGGCACCAGGGAGAGGGAGGGAGGGAGGTATTGGGGTTGTGATACTCTGGGGAGACTTGGAGCAGCCAGGGTCCCCCCCGCCACAGTGTCCCACCCATCGGTCCCCCACCCCCGCAGGCTCGGGGTTCTCTAAACGTGCTGCTCAGGAAGAGGAAGAAATGGGGTCCGGTGGACAGAACCTTGGGTCAGAAGTTACGCTAAACCCTAACACTACTGCGGCCGCGGTGCCGCCTCTGCCTCTCTCATCTTGCTGGAAACTGGGCTGATGACCTTGGCAGTAGTGAGTTCCCCGTCCTCCGAGGTATCGAGCAGAGGCTGGAGGCCCCTTGCCAGGCCTCAGATGGGTGTCAGGTTGGTGACCTTTTTAGTCCCTTTCGAGCAGGTGTAATGTTTCAGGGTGAAGTGAAGGGAATGGATTAGCGATCCAGGAGGCGGGCTCTCCTCCTTCCCCTCCCCTGCCCTCCTCTTCTCTCCCCCCCTCTGCTCCCCTCCCTGACATCCCCTATCCCTTCTCCCTTTTCTCTTCTTTTTCCTTTTTTCCTAATTGTCAAAATGAAATTCACTTTACCAATTATAAAAACTACATGCTCACTATAAAATGCAAGTCAGACAAGGCTAGACAGTATACTAAAGAAAACAGGAATCACCCGCAATCCTAACACCCCCGAAACAAGCCGGGGTTAGCATTTTGGAGAATACATGTATACCTCTAGACTTTTAAAATACATATGCACGGATTTTAACAAAAATGATGTTGTGCGGTACATGATGAGGGATTTTTCCTCTCCAAGTACGTTGTTACCACTTCAGTCTTTGTGAGCATCTCCACGCGTGCAGGTTTCCTGGGCTTTAAGGCCGTGTGGTTTTCCCCGGGTTTGTGTCCGTCCCTGCGGGTGACATGCGCAGTGTGTCTTCATACACGTTTACTCACTCTTACCATGTGAGCCGCTCGTGTCTGGACAGGAGCCTGACCGGTGGTGGGGACAGCACATCCTAGGCCCTGGAGGGAAGGGGCCACTCAGCAACGAGACCCTCAGAGAGCCTTTGGCCCCTCCCTCTGGGCTGCCTCGAGGTGGGGTGGGGGCTGGGTGGGGTGAGCGGTGATTCTTGGTACTTTCTGCTGGTGGGTTTGGGCTGTTCTCGGCCAGGCTGGGCCACCGGGAGCGTGCGGTCTGTTTCCTCTAATGTCTCGGGCAGTGCAGGGCGAGGACTGCCTTGGGGCCGGCAGATTTCAGACTGGACTGTGGGAGGTCTCCTTAGCAGCCATCCAGGACCAGGAAGGTGATGCCCAACGAGGAAGGTTTCAGGGATCAGACTGTGTGTGGGTGTCATTAAGACAGAAGCTGGTGGTGACGCTGGGAGCGGGCCGTGGGTGCATTGGAGAGCGCTGGGGGCTGAGCCTGGAGGGTCGGGGCCGGGGCATGCTCACTCCAAGTGGCTGTCCGAAGGGTTTGTTTCTCTGGGGGAGTGTTAAGCGAATCAAGCAAGGATCACAGACTGCTGCTTGCTGACCCTCCTCTAGTTCCAGCAGCGATGGGTGGAAATTCCTGCAAAATCAACTGGAAGCTACCAAGTAGTAACAAGTGAGCTCAGAAGACTCTGGGGCTGTGTGAGTTAATCAGCTGCTCATGAGTGGGGTGTACAGCTGTGCTTGGAGGACAGGGGGCTCTTATCTCCCAAGGTTGGGCAAGAAGAAAGCGGGGCAGGTGGACAGGTCTGGGGTCCCGGTAGAGGAGCCCTCAGAGAGAGAACCAACCAGAGCACCTGCATGAGGCCTGAAGGTGGGGAAAGGCCAGCCTTTGAGATCCCTGCCCATGTGCCTGGACAGCCCCCTTTCCCTGTGCTGCCTGAGGGCCTCAGACCCCGTGTCCCCGTGTGCCTCAGGCTGAGGGCGAGGAAGATGTGCTGTCTGGAAAGGAGGTGGCTGTGGGCAGAGCCAGGCACCCCTGTGTCTGAGAATGTGCCTGGGTGGGGCCCCATAGACCCATGATCTTGCTTTGAAGCAGTGCTGCAGCACACCTGGAAGCTCACCCCAACAACATTCCGTTGTTGTAGAGATGAAGAAGCTGAGGCCCAGAGGCCTGAGGCTATTTGCCCAAAGCTACAGGGCTAGGGAGTGGCAGGACCCGGCAGAAGGCCAGGCCTTGACGCCCTGGGCCATGTCCTGTCTGAGAGGCAGCTTGGCTTGGCAGAGGCGACCGGGGCAGAGAGTCAGAACCAGGGTCCCAGGCTTGGGACATGGGACATCCCTGAGCCATTTAGAAAAATGCCAGAATCAAATCTGCCCCGTCTATCTCATGGGGCTGTTGCAGGAAGTGCGAGAAGATCTATGAATGCTGCAAAGCCTTTGCCCCTGCACCCCTCTTTCCAGCATTTAAAAGGGTGATGTCCCCAGCAGAGTGCTGGCCTGTGGACCTGCAGTAGGCAGCTGCCCCGCAGGGGGATGGGCAGAAGGTCAGGGGAGGCCTGGTGCTCGAGTAGTGCAGAGCCCAGGGATGGCTTTCAGCTTCTGGCCGTGGGCAGAAGGTCTAAGCCCAGCTGGATCAGAGGCTCGACCAGACCTCTGCTCCCTCTCTTCCCTTCCAGCCCTTTCCCTGGGGCCTGTCTGACAGTCCCAAGCTCCCGTTGTCCTGCCAGGAGCCAGCTGGTCCATGAGTGGGAAGGGCTGTGGGGCCAGGGTGTCCATCACAGGCCCCCCAGCCTGGAGTCCCCTCCCTCACCTCCTTTCTCCATCAGGGCTCACGCTTGCATTGCTGGGGTCCCTCCCCCCTCCCCTGCCTCCCTTTGGATCAACCTCCCAAAGGTCAATGGCAGAAAGGAGGGGGGAGAAACAGAAATGATGATGACTGATTTTTTCCTTCTGCTGGAGCCTGGGGAGGGTGGTTGTTTTGCTTCCTGGACCTCAGCGAAGAATTCTCTGCCAGACAATCATCTCGGCACTTTCACTGCTTTCTGAGGCTCTGCTAACTGCACAGGGTCGGCTATTAAATGGTCATCAAACCTCAGCCTCTATCCCATCAATAGTCATAAAGTTGGGGAGATAAAAGCCATCAGTTTTCCATTATAGCTGAAAGCAATACTGTGGATAGCTATTTTCTGAATGCTGCAGATAGATGTATTTTAACTAGATCAGGGTTTTCAGGGGCCCCAGCTCAGCTGTGGGCCCTGCTGGGCCTGCGCTCACCCGCCAGGTGGTGACAGTGGAGGAGGGCCAGGCTCTCCATCCCTCTGCCTCCTTTCCTCACAGAGTGTCGGAAGGGCAGCTCCTCAGGAGTGCGGTGCATGTGGAGGCTGCTAGTGGGACTGGGGGCTTTGACCCTTTGTTCTAACCAGAGACTGTGGCTAAGTGCCAGCATTGTAATCTGCCCATTCTAATAAAAAGGATTCTTTTCCCTGATCTCAGGCTGTAGGCAGGCCAGGGGCTGGGCCTGCGTAGGCGGCTGGAGACTTGAGGGGCGTCTGGGCCTCTGCCACTGCCTCCGAGAGAGCTGGGAGGCGGATGTGGAACGTGGGAGGATGGCCACTCCCGACATGCAGTCCCTGTAGCTTCTCACAGATGAGCAGGCCATTTGGAAGTGGGTTTTGCATCAGCCCTCAGTGAGCAGCCATCACGTGAGTCCTTAGAATGAACTTGTCCAAGTGCTCATACCCAGGACCCTCCTGCGTCTGGTTCCAGAAGGATCTGGGTCTGAGCCGCCTCTCCCAGACCTCTGTCTGCAGCCCCCTGCCCGGGCACTCCTTCCTGGTGCCCGAGCCCAAGCCTCTGTGGATGTGTCACTTGCCTCTGCTTCTCCTGCCCCTGGGACCTTCAGGGACAGGTCCGCTGCCTGGATTGGAGAGTGCCCGTTTATTGGAGAAGGCGCTTTGTGGTTAGCACCTCTCCGAAGCCTCTCTGTCTTCCAGGAAGTTGTGCTCTGAGCCCTGCTCCCCTGCGCCACTCTGTCCCCGCCCGTGTCAGAGCTATTCTTAGGATGACTGCACTCGGAAGTGTGTGGACTTGACCACACAGCACTCTGGGGTCAGATCACATTTCCTGAGTTTTCTGAACCAGTTACTGGTTCATTCTTCCTCCCTGGGTAGCAGGACATGCCTCCCCTGTGGGTGGCCTGCAGGGTGGTCCAGGCTGTCAGCAGGGGCGTGGCGGGGGTAGGGCTGCTCCTCTGACAGCCTCACTCTGGGGCTGGGGCCTTCAGCCTCTTCGGGGCACCCCTGTGCCCTTGCAGTTGTAAACCCCATTGAGCCCAGGCTTGCCCAGCAAGAGCCCTCCGGCGGTGGGGCTCCTGTTCAGCAGCTCGAGAGGCCCAGGCTTCCTCTGGCCTGGGGAGTGGCTTTCTCTCTGCCCCATGGCCTTCTCTGCTCTCTTCTCCAGTCCCAGGGCATCTCCAGCTCTTGGCTGGCCTTCATCAGGCTTCTGAAAATAAGTCTTTAAAAAATTATTTATTGATTTTTTGAGAGAGAGAGAGAAACATTGATTGGTTGTTGCACTTATTTATGCATTCATTGATTAATTTTTGTATGTGCGCTGGGGAATCAAACCTGCGACCTTGCTCTCACCAACTGATGATCTACTCGGCCAGGACTGAAAATACAGCCTCTTCTTGGCGGCAGGGACACTCAGGCCTCCTGGCCTCAAAATCATGCCAGTGGTCTAGAAAGGACATCGGGGGTGGGGAGGGGAGGGGAAGGTGAGACACAGTGGCCTCCTCACCCACCTGACCCTCCTGTAACCCGCCTCGTGTTCTCTCTGTCACACCGAGGCTTGTTCATTCACCCCCACCCCGAGTCCAGGCCTGGCACGAGGCGGGGTGCGATTAATCCTCGTGGAGTTCCGGAGTGCTCTGTCTTCCTAAACGGAGCCTGTAGGTGGTAACGTAACCTTCCCCTGATGACACAGATGGTGCTGGCCATGCCTTCCAGTGTCACCCACTCTTAGGAGACTGTTTGTCCCCCACTACGCAGCCCCTCATCATAACTAATACCTAATCCCAGACCGTGAGTTTGGGGCCGTTGTGGTTTGCTTTCCTGGTGTCTCTGGCTCCTCCACTGTGTTTGCTGTCACTTCCTGCTAAAGGTTCGTCTGCGCTGGGAGTGTCCTTCTGTCTTGCCTCCCTTTCTCTTTCGCTGGTTTTCCGTGGAAACAGTGCCTGCGTGTTGGAACCAGGCGTGTTCTCGGAGCCACCAGACTTTACGGGAGGAGGTGAAAGGTTTCCTTCGGAGGGAAATAGCTGTTTTAGGGACAAACTTCGTACTCCGTACAGGTGGCTTCCCGACTCTTGGCAGGCTGCCGGGTGTGCAGCCTACGGAAGTGCTCTTTTGCTGTAGCCCTTTTAGATGAGAAATACGTATCTTAAAATGACTTTGGAAAAGGGACGAGAGAGTGTATTAAGGCCTTTTGGAATCAGAGTTGGCTATTGAGATGGGTAAGGATACGGGAACTTTGTTTTCTCTGTAAAATATTATGACCGAGTCCTGATGGTCCTCAGTTTCCCTGATGACTTTGGGTCACAACAGTTTTACCCCCACAGGCAGGGATTCAGGTGAGGGTGGTTTTGGTCTGGGGGTGGGTTTTCTTATCCTGGAGCTGTCACTCATCACCATGTGACACTGAGCACCGAATGGGGGATGGGACAGTGGTGGGGACCCTCAGCAGCTGCACTGTGAGGACCAGGTGGAAATCATGCATACCAAGGCTTCTCTGCAAATACAGGGGCAGGCGAGCTGGGGTAGCATCGGCAGCTCGAGGGAAGGAATGAGCCCCGGGCTGGAATTCCTGGGTCCTGCCCCAAAGAGGTGCCCATCTCTCTGGGAAACCTCAGAGCACTCTTGGGGTTCACCATCTACCTGAAAACAAAGGGGCTGAATGAAGTGGTACTTATCTCAACTTCCGTGCTTCATGAACTATGACCTGCCTTACTTCTGGGACTTGGGGCAGGGGAGTGGGGAGGATGTGGTCCGAGGAGAACTGAGGGGTCAGGGCATTAATGAAGTTCCTGCCACCCAGCCAGGTGGAAGAGCAAGAGGCCTTTGTGCTTTGTCTTGTGATTCAATAAGTTTGCATGAGAAGATGCGGGTGTGTGTAGTTTGTGGGTGCTGCACTCATGCGTGTGGCTGAGTGAGGTGTGGGGGACAGAGATTCCAAGGAGCCACAGCATGTGGATGGTGCCGAGTGGCTGAGCTGTTAGGAGGGGCTTGCAGGTGGCATGGATGTGCCAGCCCCACTACCCCCCACTCTGGCATGTAGACAGGAGCTGGGCAGGTTGTGGGTGACCCACTGCCCTCTGGGTGGCAGCTGGACCACAACACGGAGAGCTCTGGAGATGCCTTTACTATTCCTCAACCCCATCCAGAGAGGACGTAGGGGTGTGCCTGGCCCGTAGACCCCTGGGTTCTCTGGAGGTGGGGTTGGCGTGCAACAGCTCATCTCTCTAGCATCCTGGCCACTGCACCTCTGACTCTAGGTTTCCAAGGTCTGACAGCAGGTCTGTGGGCCCTGGGATGTTTCTGTGTGGTATTGGGGCTTCCCAGGCCCAGAAACATGGGGGCTAGGAAAGCCAGGAGAGCTGTGGCCTCCTAATGGCTGTGGTCGGAAGAGCAGAAGTGAGGGAGTCATCCCTTGGTGACTGCACCTAGGTCACCAAGCCCCTTGGGGGTGGCAGTGGGGGGAGGGGAGACAGCGTAAGTTCTTCGGGGGATGAGTGTGCGCTCACACAGGGCTGCTGGAGTGAGTGCATGCGTGTGTAGCAGTGCAGGAGGGGCACTCGATGTGAGGGGTCTGAGTGTTTGTGGATTTGGTCAGTGTGCCCCGCCCTGAGTGTCTGAGCTGTAGTTGCTGCTTCTATAGAGAAACCACCTTCTTCTTTAGTGGCGACGATCCCAGGCCCTGCACGACTGTAAAAGGGGAAGCCTGTGAGTGGAAGGGAGGGCCTTGTCCCTGGGGTCCCTCTCCCCTGGGGATCTGGCCACCACCCCTGCCTGTACGCCTGAAAGGGCAGCACAGCCCTGCTCCTTGTAAGGCTTGGGCTTGGCGGAAGTGCCTGTCCCTTTTCTTGTACCTCTGGGGTCAGGGGAAATGGAAGCAGATAAGCCCAGGAAAGAGCCCGCACTGCTGGCTGACCCCAGACCCGGTGTGCACTCTGGGGCTGCAGCCCTGTCTTGCCCCGTGCGGTGACTCCACTGGGGACTGCTGGGCACAGGACTGAGTCCCTGAATGTCTGCTGTCGGACCCCAGAGAGCGAGCTGCCAGGGGGTGCCTGCCCCGCCCCCTGTAGTTGACACTGGGAATGCCACCCTCTCAGGAGGCAGGCTTGCCCCTGAGGATGTGGCTTTCCAAGGCAGGTGACAATGACTAGCTCTCCTGAGCGGGGCACCGTGTCACTGTTATGAATGTTCAGGCCTGACCTCACGTGCTCTTTCAGCGCTTTAAGGCAGCGCTGTCTTACTTGTCTGTGTTCAGATGAGGACACTGAGGACCAGCCGTGTTGAGTGAGTTGCCCCAGACCACACGGCTGCTGAGGTGCAGCAGGACCTGCAGCAGGCCGCTGCGTGGGCCGCGTCTTCCCTGTCACTCTGCCTTGTCTCCCCGCTGTGGCTCCACCAGCTGCGGGGCTTGGGAAACTCCGAGCCAAGTCCCCCCTCACACCAACTGAAACAGAGCACCTGGGTGAGGGGTGCAGGAAGCCAGTTTCCCCCGTCTCCCTGGGTGATGGCAGTGAGGGTTGAACACCGAGGCACGCAGCGCACCTACCTGGCTCTGGGGCCCGCACCTGAACCGGTGGAACGTGCAGCCTGATGCTAGGCTGCTTCCCAGACCCACCTGCGAGGAGGACTTTGTGTGCTGGTGTCTCCCCTTTTCCTCGTTCTCTGGAGTCTTTCTAATCAGAGATGGAGTGTGCAGGGCTGGAGAGTGGCCCAGATTTATCTGCTGTTCACTTGTGTGGAACATCCAAACACTTTTGTTTTAATATCCAGCTGGCATTTGTACTATTAAAATGACCCCTGCTTGTTTATCCTCCAGAAACAATCAGAGTATTTGCTGTGAGTCCAGACAGTTGTTGGAAATGGGACGTCAGTGTGGAGAGACCCCGGTGGTGTGTGTGGGGCAGATGGAGGGGCCTGGCCCCAGAGACTGAGTTAAGGGCAGCTGCGGCTAGGCAGGGAGGGGCAGCGCTCCTGTGCAGGCCTGGCTGACCCCGTGGCAGCACCTTGCCAAGGGGAGCATTCTGCCAAGCCTCTCTAACCCCCTGCTGAGGGGCACACCTGGCCCTGGGTGACCTAGGAGTGGTCTGGGGCACATCTAGCCCTAGGCAACCTAGGAGTGGTCTGGGGCCTGAGGAAGTGAGGCAAAGGCCCCACCGCTGTCCTGGCTTGACCCGTCCCGGTCCCGGTCCTGGTCCTGGGTAGGAATTGTTCCCCTAGGGCTGCCAGTGTGTCCTGTAGGTCCTGGGGACCATCGGGTGGAGGGGTCCTAATCTTTGCCACTAGGGAAGCCTGGAGGACCTACCCAGAGGAGGCCCTGCCTGTCACCCACGGGGAGCGAGGCCCAGCCCCAGGTGGGCAGCAGAGACAGAGACCCTGGGGAGGGAAAGCCTGCCTTTGGTGGAGTGGCCACCCCAGCTGGCCACACGGAGGGTCTCAGCCTGCATTGGAGCCCAGCTGGGGAGGGGGCTGGGGTGAGGGCAAGTGCCTGCTCATGGGGAAGGCTGCATGTGCCTGTGAGCAGGCTGAACAGTGTCCTGCCCAGAACCTCAGACTGTGGCCTGTTTGAATAGGATCTTTGCAGATGTAGTTAGTGGAGACGAGGTTATACTGGGGTAGGGCGGGTCCTGCATCCAAGGACCGGTGTCCTTACCACATGGGGACAGCAAACATGGAGACACGGAGAAGGCCGTGTAGAGGCAGAGGCAGAGCCTGCAGAGATGTAGCTTCGAGCCTGAGACCGCCAAGGACTGCTGGGGACTTGCCATGGGGAGAGGCCGGGAAGGCTCCCCAGCACCTTTGGAGTGAGAGTGGCCCACCTGACGCCTGGGCTCAGCCTTTGAGCCTTCAGAATACGAGAGAGTGAATCTCTGCTATTTTTTCATTGTGGCAGCCCTAGGACACTAATACACTGAGGGGGGTTCCCCACACTTCCCAGGGAGCTTAGCAGCCAGAACAGGGGCGTCTTGCTGCTGTCACTGTCGTTCCAAGGCTGGCAGGCTCTGCGAAGTTTAGGATGGGCGATACCCCAGGAAAGGCAGGTAGGAGGGGCTCAGATGTGCAGGTTCTGCACAGGAAAAGCTGGGAGAGGCTGGGGGGCTTCCTGAGCAAGAGGCAAGTGAGGGATGGGGGTGCCAGGGCTTGCTGGGAAAGAATGGGCTGGGGTGTGTGTTCTGGACCAGGGAGGGCTGTGGGTTCCCAGGAGGAGGGAAGAGCTGGAGGAAGACCATGACTCTGACGGCAGAGACCAAGCTGGACAGTAGGCTTGAGAGGGACCAGCCTTCCTCATGCCCGAAAAGCCCAGTGTCCTCTGGATGGAGCCTGGATGTCATTCTCGAGGGGGATGCAGGCAGAGCATGTTCAAGGTCAGATAGCCCTGACTCTGCCCCCCGTGACTGTCGCCTCACCTTGGGGTTCTCTTGGGTGCTGCAGCCCCCAACCAAACCTGTCCATACTTCTTAGAGGAAGGGTTGCCTTGGGCCTGTGCCACATGCAGGCCCAGACTCAAGCCCCAGCCCAGTACTGCTCAGCCTGGCCACAGTCCTATCTTCTCTCCACACCTCGGTTTCCTTTTCTAGAGAGTGGGGGACTTCATGGTACCTGTCTCAGGGTGTCCGTGAGGATTCAACGTGGTAATGCTTTTAGACGTGCTTGGGGACACGGCAAACTCTCCAAATCATTAGCTCTTGTTATTTAGTATTGGTTTGGTAGGTCAGTATGTTCAAAGGCAGGACTGAAAACAAATGCTTATAAAAACGTGAACAGCACACAGTACCAGTTTCCACGGTATGGGTTTCAGAGCCCCCCAGCGGCTTTCCCTGCACTGGTCTGGGCTGTGGGCTTCTGTGAAGGGCGCCCACCCTAGTCCGTGCCCCTCGAGTCTCAGCCTTCCCCGTCTCCGGTTGCTGGCAGCTGCTGTTCCTTTCCTCCTAGAGGGAGCACGGTTCAGGGTCCAGCTGCTTAGCAGGGGCTGGACTGGCACGGCCCAGCTCTGAGGTCTCAGTTCTGGGAGGAACTGGCCTTGACTTCTCAGCCTCTCCATGCTGGCTGGCTGTGCTCTGAAGGTGGGCGCTGGGGTGGCGTGCTGTTGTCTCTCACGCCTTTGCTGTTCCCTCTGCTCCCTTCGGAGCAGGATGGGTCAGAAGGGGTGGTTTGGGGAAGGCCTGCTGTATGGGGCTGAGCGGGAGTGAGACCTTCCCGGGAGGCTGGCGTTGTACATGGCTGTGACTTGGCCACTGTAGCTCAGTCCAGACGTCTATTGTGCCTTGCCCAGTGAGGTGACATTCCATGTGCTGTCTGTGTTTGAGCGCAGGGAAGGGCAGGGGGCCAAGGACACTGTTGCATCTTATGCCAATTCCTGAATGCTCCCTGGGGTATAATTACTTTGTAATTTCATTTACGTTCCATTTTGTGCACACAGACTCCCCTTGTCGTGGGGTCCTGGACACCCTCATTAGAGTGTGAGCCCACACGCCTTCCAGACCCTTCGGTGCAGGTCACCAGCTACCAGATCTCAGCCTGCCATTCCCAGGTTGCTTCCTGGTTTGGGAGGGCTCTGTTTTGAGGCCTCCCGACAGCATGTTGACCCCTGCGTGATTTGTAGACCTGCTGTCACAGAAGACTGTGTCCACTGGGTGTTCAAAGACAGCCCTCCCATCGGCTGTACAAGTGGTCTACCTTCCTCGCCGCCACAGGCTCACCTGCGTCAAGGCTCAGTCGGTATGCCCCATGCCAGTGCAGCAGCAGATGGTGCTCCGCCACCAGCAGAATGCAGATGAAACTCAGGTTGCCAATAAGGGCATCCAGTACATGTCCACTAGGCCAAGGGGCAGCAAGAAGGAACACCATGAAACACCTGGCCCCCGTGGAAGACCGTCTGTCCACGGGGTTACCTTCCTGCGCAGGCAGGACTGCCCCTTGGGTGCAGGTGTAAGAGGTCAGCAGTCTGGTCGGCTTTTCTCCCTTCAGGCTCTGGGCCTCTTGGGCTGTAGTCCGCTTGTGGCTCCCCGAGTAGGCCATGACCGCTCATGGGCACTCTTGTTTCCTGGTGGGTCTAGGTGACGGTTGGCGGCTGTCCACCCCTGTGCGCCACCAGCCTTCCTTTCTGCTGCCCTGTCCTACTCCTTGCAATACGGCCTTGCGCAGTCAGCTGCTGAGTGGTTCCACCTTGGCTGAGCTGCCTCCCGCCCTGTGCCCTGGAGTTTCCTTAGGAGCGGGACTGAGGACCTGGAGTTCGTTTTACAGGAAGTGCGGGACATGCAGTGGTGTGATGGCTGACTTGCTAGCCTACCGTGCAGGGGACTGAAGAGTGAGCAGTTTTGGGGACTGACCTTCTACTTCAGATTCCCTGGGGAGCTTAGAGCTTTCCCAGTGGACCCTGGGGAGCCCTTACACCCGGACCCCGGAGAGAATGGAGGCCGTGGCGGACTGCGTCTCAGTCCGTTCAGGCTGCCATGGCAGAACACCAGGGCAGCTTATGAAGAACAGAAATGTGTTTCTTACCGGTCGGTGGCTGGAAGCCCAAGATGAAGGCACGGGCGCAAGCCCAAGATGAAG
Organism: Desmodus rotundus; assembly: GCF_022682495.2. Taxonomy (NCBI): domain Eukaryota; kingdom Metazoa; phylum Chordata; class Mammalia; order Chiroptera; family Phyllostomidae; genus Desmodus; species Desmodus rotundus. Next base: position 51,257,402 of record NC_071395.1, on the reverse strand, counting down.
GCACGGGCGCAGTCATTGCCTTCCTGGTTCACAGACAGCCGTCTTTCTGCTGTTCCCTCACGTGGTGGGCAGGGGAGGGAGCTCTGAGGGTCCTCTTTTCTAAGGGCCCTAATCCCATCACGAGAACTCCACCCTTACAACCTGATCACCTCCTAATGCCTCCACATTGGGGATCAAGTTTTGACATGAATTCTGAAGGGACAAATTCAGTCCACAACAGACCCCTCGGACTTCCCTCTGCACAGGCTGGAGCACAGGGGCCCTGGAAAGGCTTCTGCCTTTCGCACCCAGCCCCTGGGGCATCGCTGTCGGTTCTGACTCAAGAACCCACTCATTTCCACTTCCCATGGCTGCACCGTTGGCCACAATGGTCCCCCTCTCTCCCTGGGTCAGCCCACACCCGTGTCTCAGTTAACACTCAGGATTTTCTCCCCTCTGTGCCTGTACTCCTTGGCAGAGCCCTGCAGGGTATGTGTGAGAGGCTGAGTAGAAATGGTGAGGAACTTTACCGAGCCTCAGAATCTGCTCATTCTAAGATAAGTACATTCAAACGCCTGATGAGCTAGGAGTCTTCTCCCTCCCGGTGTGTTGGGTGGGAGTCACCATCTTTTTCCTGCCCCAGAGGAATGGTCTACCCACACGCTTCAGCTTCTCCTGGGTTGAAGCCAGAGGCTCCAGTTCAAATCCTTGGAAGCTCCAGGTCCTGAGGTTTCATTGATTTATAGCAGAGGTTTTCAGAGGGCTAACAGCTGATCCAGTAGGGCCCACTGACTGGCTGCTCTCCCTGAGTAGGTGGCCATGTCCCCTCTGATTTCTGCCCAGCCCACTGCCTGTGGAAGGCACTGGTGGAAGCTGACCCTTTGCAGGATTGTAGCTTTGCGTGCTCAGCTCTGGTGCGGCACCAGACAGCTCTCGGCACTCTGGTTTCCAAGGGATATCTGAAGTTGTTGCTTGCCTTGGAGTTGGAGAATAGAAACAGGGAGAACCCACGCAAGATTCAGGGCTGGAGGGAAGGGCCTGTGCTTGGAGGGACTGAGGACTCTACCTGGGCAGCTGTGTGGCCTTGCATCTGTCAGGGTGGCAGGGCCCTCATGCGGGCACGTGCGTGGGCATGCGCATCAGCGGGTGTCCTGTTTGCAGGTGAGACTGCAGCCTGGGTTCTTTCCTTCCTGGACGCTGCTTCTGTGCGCTAGACCTCCGCTGACAGGTTGGAACCCCCCAGTTTATAGATTTTACTGTTTTAAAGCCCTTTTTGTGAAACACTAACCTCAGCGAAGGAGAAAGAAGGAAGAAGAAAAAAGCTGAGCTTAGCAGCTGCAGTTTGCTATATTTTTCATCTTGCCTCAGCAAGTTGGGGCCACCAATAATCTGGTCTTATGTGCCCCGGTGATGCTGCCACTTACGACTGCGCTCTCCTAAAGGAGCCTGTCCCTGGGAGCCAGCACCGCTCCCCTTCCCCACCCTGCCACTCTGGTCCAGGGCAGGGGTCCACACAGGAGGCCGAAGCACAGAGGGAGCACTGGCCAGCAGGGCGGGTCATTAATTTTGGAATGGTTTCTGGAATCAGCTAAATATTTCCTTTTAAGCAGTTTCCCCAACTTCACAACCTTTGTTAGTTCAGGAAAAATGTCATCTGTAATGGATGCTGCCGTGACGAATTGCTGCAGAGAAGCACGGTGTCCTCATTAGTCTACATAATGAGAAAGACTCCTGGCGGTCGCACTGCTGCCGGGATATTTGATATTTGATAGGAGGATATTTGTCTGCTTGTCTGTCCGTTCCAGAAGGCCTGGGCAGAGGGCGAGGGGCCTGAGCGGGGGTTTGCCCAGCGCTCTCTGAGGGCAGACCCCAGCCACACCTGGTCCTCCCTGCTCTCCAGGGGCTCCGGGGTGTGGTGAGCAGGCTCCTCCCCTGCTCTACCACCAGCCTCCTGTCCCTGCTCTGGCTGCTTGTGCTGGGAGCTGGTCCGTCCAGTCAGCTGAAGAAGAGAATTTGGGTGTAATAGTCCTGCCTCATTCTCGCTCTGTCTTTTATTCCTGAGGAGAAGAAGAATAAACGTGGAGACAGTGAATTCTATTTTCCAAAAGTGCTTTTGCATGTGTGGGTTCAGGGGTCACTCACGCACATGGGTTCACTGGTCCTGTGGCTTCCTTCCGAATGCTCCAGTGCAGGTGTCGGCACCAGGCACTGACAGGTGTGTGTTTCCAGGGTAGCCGGCGTTTCGACCCCCGAGTGCTCTGCTGTCGCCCACCCCCTCTGCTCTCTGCCTGGTTGAGAATGGACAGTTTACCCAGCCGTCTCCGCAGGGGCCCATTGGGTTTCCTCTGTAGGCCCTCAAGGCACTTCTTCATCTTAAGTGTGGTGCTTAAGGATGTGTGTTAATTCTTGTAGGCCCCTGGGGCCTCCTTGAGCGAATGGCCGTTAACCAGAGATAGCAAAGATACTTTTCCAAGTTCCCAACAGCCACCAGGCAGATCGGAGGAGGGGAGGAAGACAGATGCGCGAAGGGCACTGGGGGTGGGGGGGTGGGTAGTGGTTGGGCTGAGCCATCTTGGTGCCAGGTTAATGCAACATTGATGCATTTTGCTGTCTTCCAGCTGGAAGCCTGCTTGTAGTTTTCACTGGGAGGTGTTAGGACAGCTCTTAACTCTATTCCTGCTTAAAGGAAAGTCTTTGTGCCTTCAGATGTAGTCCCCACCCATCCATCCATTCGTCTGACTGTTCATCTGTCTGTCCATCCTTCCACCCAGCCACTCATCCAGCCACCCACCCATCCAGCCACCCACCCACCCATTCACCCGCCCATCTGTTCTTTCTTCCATCTCTCCCTTTCTCCTTCCACCCAGCGGTTACTGAGCTCTGTCTGGTGTCAAGCACTACTCTGGGCACTGAAGACTCACCGGGAACAAAATGGCTTCTGTTCTGAACAGTGGCGTCTGTCAGTTGCCAGGAGCGGAGATGAAAAATACGAGTTCCGATGCGGAGGGCAGTGCAGGCGCAGTAACTGAAGTCTGTGGAGCGTGCTCCGAGTGGGGGCAGGGCACTGGGAGGACGTTTCCGGAAGGGCTGGCGCCAGAAGTGGGCTTGGAAGGGTGACCTGGGAGAGGTTTTGAAGAGGAGTTGGTTGGGGGCAGTAGCTCTGAGCGATAAGGAACGTGTGTGGTTGATATTTCTGCGGGGTTTAGGTGGCGGGGGGGCGTGTGAGGGTGGGTGAGGTGGCAGAAATCAGCAGGGGCCAATGGCAGGGTGGGTCTGGGTGGCAGATGACAGCGTCGAAGCCCAGGGAGTCCTCCTCTGGGGGTGTCAGTGGGGCTGTAGTCACCAGAGTAGCGTGTGGGCGGGGTCCTGGGTGCTGTGTGCGGATCTGGGCCACTCTTGCCGGAGACCACCAGACGACTGTTGTGGATGGGCACGTGTACAGAGGACAAGTACCGTATTTTGTCGTGTGTAACGCACACTTTTTTGCACCAGTTGTTGAGGGAAAGGTAAGGATGCTCATTATATGTGGGTGGTACTAATTCTATAACCATGTAAATGTCTTTAATTCTTTTATTTATGCTCATGTGTTAAAAGTGTAACTCTAGAAAGCAGTAAAGATATCTGTATGCAAAATAATACCCTGGCACATGATAATTGCTTTTGTTTCTAAATATAAATAGATAAATAAATAATCGAATGAAAGAATTAAAATGAAAGATTTTTTTCCTTAAAATTTGGGCCAAAAACATGGGTGTGCACACTGTACATGGGAGTGTGTTATACACGGCAAAATCCTGTAACATGCGCAGGGCTGTGGCCTTGTAGTCACACAGCCGGGTTTGAACGGGGAGGTTTGGCGGCTGGGAGTTCACTGCTAATCACTGGGCCTCTCTTGTCGGTCTGCCGTTTAGGCTAAGCATCCACCTCTGATTCCCCTCCACCCCCTGCCCCCTTGAGTGTATGTTCAGGAAGCGGGATTTGATGTAAGAGCGTATCTGAATCTCTGTAACAATTTGCCATAGAATAATGGGTTTGGAAGGATTGCTGAGGCTGAGAAGCATTCTTCCCTGGGGGTTGGCGGGAGGGGCAGTGCTGGCCATAACAAAGGTGGGGAGGGACCTGGGTCTTGGAGTAGGAGGTCCTGGGCATCAGAACAGGGAGGAGGAGGTCAGAACAGCTAGAGCCAAGAACAGGAAAACGGAGCTAATGAGGGCCCAGGTGTCAGAGTTTCGGGACTAATTACCGGGGTTAGGAAGACCAGGGCGAGGCTGACCACTGGCAGCTTGGACCTCTCCTCCCCTGGGCCACCGCAGGACCACCTGCTGCTCTGACTTGAGGTGGTGGACCGGGAGCTCTTAGCTCTGCAGCAGCAGGGTGGGGGTGGTGGGAAGGGAGAGAAGGAAGAAACCTAACCCCATGCCACCAGCGAGAGCGTATCAGCATTCAGAGAAAGTTGAAAGAAATCTTTCAGCCGGCTGGCTACCTAGCTCAAGGCTAACCACACTCTTAACACAATAATAAGTCAATCCTTACTGAATAATTAAATAGAGAGCCTTCATAAGTATTGACTTAATGTGACAGCCAGTCTATAGTGACTTGGGGTTTGCTTATGTAAACACAATCTCTTGTTCGGCTTACTTAGCAGTTCAATGAAATAGAATAGTCCTTCAATTAAAATCAAATGATGCATACATTTAATTCTTTTCTCCTCTTACCAGGTAATAATAGGTTTGGAACATAGGTGAAGGGGTGGGGAGAAATGGAGAAAAGGGTCCCTGCCTGCACGTCTGGGTTTTCGGAGGACTCAAAGGAGTGTACCCAGTGGTGGTGTCTGGAAGAAGGAAGTCGCCTTGGCTGCTGCCCCGGGCCCTGGTGGGGGGCCCCAGCGAGGGGGTCCTGGGGGCTGGGGTTAGCTTCTGCCCCATCCAGACCCTCCTGATCCTCTCTCAAAGCGGCCTTAGGTTGGCCACTGTGGTTGGTGTGTCAGACTCTTGATGGGGGCCTGGGTCTGATGGATGGCTCTGGGCAGCTGGGGTCCAGTGGTCAAACCACAGCCCTGCAGGTCATTTTCTATAGGCGTTCTCATGGTCCCTCTGGAGAAGAGGGGGTGCTGGTGAGCTCTTGACTGGGTGGAAAAGAGGAGGACAAAGCGGAAGGAGGCACCCCACTGATTCCCTTGGATGATGCCAGAGGAGAAGAACCTCCCTGGTTCTGTGGCCACAGCACTGGGACAGGGGGCTAGTGGTGGGCTGGGAAAGAGATGGTGGGGCAGGGGCAGGGGCAGGGGCAGCGTGGTGGCCGGGAAAGCGCCCAGCTCTGGAGCTGAGTCTTCTGGCCCTGCTGCTCTGATGTTCAGTGAGTTAGTGACCCTCGCCAGGCCTTTGCTTCCTTGTCTGTACAACAGGGTGGTAATGCCAGCCTCAGAGACTGGCTGTCAGAGCAAAATGCAGTGATGTCGGGGAAGCACTTTGCATGACTGTGGAAGTGCAGGAGGTGCTCGTTCACAGATCAGACATGGTACGTCCCCTTGTCCTGAAGAGAGAGAGCCCATGCCTTCTGCATGGGCTTCCACGCTCAGGATACTTAGCGGTGCCCCTCACCCAGTGACAGAGGCCGAGAGTGTTGGCGGGCCCCACTGTGGACCAGGCAGTTATGTGCATTTGCTCACTGGACATCTCATTCAGTCCTCGCCACGACTGCGTGAGCTAAGTACTGTTGCTGCCTTCATTTTGCAGACGAGCAAGGTGGGCCGGAGAGCTTTACTGACCTACTCAACGTCAGCTAGTGAGTAGCTGAGCGATGATTCGAACCCAGTCAGCATGATGTGATGTCAGAAATTGGCCCTCACGACCGGGCATGCTTCTGTGGAGGGACGGGGCGGGGGGACTCCTCAAAGAATTCAGGGTCTCCTGTGAGTGAGGATCAAACTTTCCTACCGGCAACAAGCAGCCTGTCCTGTGGTCTTGGTCAAGTCCACGGGTTCAAGTCCAAGGCAGAAGGGCTCAGGCTGCCTTTCCCAGTGCGGCATCAAGCTCTGCCTCCCACCTGCCAGCTCCTAGGACCAGGAGCCGGAGCTGCCCAGATGAAGAGCCTGTTCTCTGAACTGGCAGCTTTTCTCTCACAGCCTCTTTGCCTCAATGGACAGAGGGTCCATTGAATTTGCTGATGCTTCTGAATCTAGTAACATTTTCTCTAACTGAAGGCTTACAAACATCAGTGTTTATAATAGGCCCTGTTCAGTTAAACTTAAAATATTATAGTCTTGAAGCAACTTTATTAGATGAGAACATAATAGGCATTGTATTGTGTTAGCATCTTATGCTCCCCATTGCCCCCGTTTGTAACCAGGTGCAGAAACTCCTGGTTAAGAGCACAGTCTCCTGCTCTTATCTCTTCACGTGGTTTCAATGTTTGAATTTTCCTGTGTCGGCACCGTCTACATCTTGTCACCTTTAACGGTGATGTAGCTTTCTGTGGCTTATCTGAGCCATCCCTCTCTAGTTGATCTGGGGAAGGAACCCGTGGCCGGGCGTGTCTTCTTTCCTGAATTTTACCATCAATCATTTTCCAAGTTGCTCCACGGAAGCGCTCTCACACTTCTGACTCTTTTGCATGGGTTGGTCAGACCCTTTGTGGGTTTGGGTTTTCGTCTGTCTGTGACCTTTCCAGTATGCACCTTTGCTGGTTGCTTTGAACTCGGACAGAAAAGATTGTATCAGGTCAGAGAGCGAAGCTAAATTGTAGTCATTTTTTTCTGTTTTAAGTGACAGAGATCCAGTTAGCATAAGAAAAATTAAAAAGGAATTTATTGGTTCCCAATAAAATATAGAAAGGGGCAGGAGATCATTCCAAGGACTCAAATGCAAACAGATCTCTAGGTCTTGGTTTCTCTCTCTCATCTTGTTTCTGCTTCTCTCCAGTTTAGCTCCTTATTTTATTGTTCCCTGAGGCTGGGAGGATGGCCCCAGTCTCTCTGGGCTCACATCGATGGTGTCTCATAACCAGAAAGAGGAGAATGTTCCCCCATGCCCACTCTGTTAGCACGGCCTCTGTTGGGCCTGGCTTGTGTTGCCTCCTTGTCCCTGGGCCAGTCAGTGTGGCCAGGGAAGGAACTGTGTGGTTGGCTCTGCCGGGGTTGTGTGTCCTCCTGCAGTCCAGGAGGGTGGAGTGACATGTGGACAGCCTGGCCGGCGCAGCAGGTGCCCAGCCCAGCCCCAGGGGGGCAGCACTCCTGTGCAGAAAGAGGAAGTGCCAGTGCATACTGTCAGAATGCCTGGGAGGGAAGGAGGCCCCAGTGGTAGGAAGCAGGTGGTGGCAGCGTCCTAGAGGGCAGGAAGGGCTGGAGGAGCAGGTCGTCCACGGCAAGTCCCAGAGGTGTCACAGAACAGCCATGTGGGTGAAAACCACTTTCCCCTTTCTCGGTGTCACGTAACATTGAACCCACTGAACGAGGCCCCGCACCGTTGGAGGGGACCCCAGAAAGCCATTCCAGAGGCACATGGGCCCACTGAAGCCATTTTCTCTGCATTCCCATAAACGGTCTGTGAAGCCTGTTAGGAGTGATTTGCTCTTCTTGGGAGCCCTTTTCACCTCCGTGAAATGTTGGTTTGTGTGAGGCAGTGCTGGTGGCTGCCTGCGAACTTCGTGAGCCGTGGTGGCTCCTGGCCACAGAGCTGGAGAAGGGACCCTGTCCTCACTGGCAGGTGCCTGTCCCCAGTGTGCTGGCCACAGGGTACGTACATGTGTGTCCTGCCTCCCGGAGCTGCCCTGTCCGCACTGTGAAGTCTGTCTGCTTTATGGGGTTGCTCAGAAACTTAGAGAACAGTGTTTGGTACATAGTAGGTCCTCAGAAAGCATTAGCTCCCTTTCCTCTTTCTCCACTTCTCTAACCAGTAGAAACCCATTGGTTTCCTCAAAAATGGGAACTTTGGGAAGTTGATATTAACTTCAGACTAAAAAGCACTGGAATGTTTGGGGGTTCTATGGGAGCGATTCACCCCAATTTTATATGGGGCCAGACAGATTTGAGAAAGTGTACATGTTTGGGAAGGTGTTTACACTCCGGATGACGGGAGTGTCTCCTTGACAGCTGGTGCCTGTACTTCCCATGACCGAGGCTGAAGTGGGAACCGAGAGGCACATGTCTGAGTGTAGCTGTGTCTGTGTGTGGGGGGAGGAGAGCGTGTAGACATGTGTGCTCTTTGCCAGGGGACCAGGAGCTGTGGCCTGAGGCATTGCCTCCACGTCGCCCGGAGGGCTGGTGAAAGCGCAGATTGCTGGGCTCCACCCCAAGGTGTCAGATCTGCTAGGTCTGGGCTGGGGCCTGGGAACTGGCATTCCTGCCAAGTCCCCGGCTGAAGCTGATGCTTTGGTCTTCGGACCGCACTTTGAGAACCACTGACCTGGAGGAAGACCACGTGCCCCCACCCGGCCTGGATGACTTCTGCTTGGGAGGGCCGGTCTTCACACAGGCACTTGCCTTTGCAGGAGCTTGTCTGCCCTTCACACGGGGTTGCTGGGTCTAACAAGTAAGAATCCAGGAGACCCAGCTCAATTTGGTTAATAGAAGTATGTTTCAAGTACGGCACAGGATGTACTTATACTAAAACAGTGTATTAGTGCTTATCTGAAATTCAGATTAAATGGATGTCCTGTATTGAATCTGGCAACCGTTTAATCAGATTGGGGGTCAAGTGTCTGTGTCCGCCCCTCCCGCTGCTTCCCTATGATTGAGGCGGCTGCAGCTGCTGATGAAATGAGCCCGAAGACAGTTTATGTTTTTGGACAGATCCACCCACTGTCCTGAGCTCATCTGGTCATCTTCAGATGGTCTCGGCAGGATGGTCTTGGCTTGTGTTCATGTTGGTTCTCTCATTGGCCCTCTGTTTTTCCTCTTTTTTTTTTTGCTTCTCTCTCTCTGTCTCATGCTTTCTTCTATGCCATCTCTCTTATGGGGGCTCTTAAACGAAGAAATCTCCAGTGTGATGGGCCTGATCCAGGAAAGTCTGTCCTGGCAGTGAGAACAGAATCCAAGAGACAGGTGGCCTTAGGGCATCTGCAGGGAAGAGCTGCATCTGGCCCATAGGTGGTACGAGATCCCCAGCTGCACACTGTGTAAAGGATAACATTGGCCTTGGAGACTGCACCTGCCAGGGCTGGTGTGGGAGCGGTCCCATGGCTGGTATGTGTCGTGGTTGGAGTCCGGTGTGTCATGGGCTTGATGCAGACAGAAGGCTCTGGCCACCGTGGACATTAGTGTGCCCCGAGGGGCGGAGACAACCTGTGCCATCAGAGGCCTCCTGGAGACTTGGATGGGACAGCTCCTAAACGGCTCCATTTGTCCCTCTCGCCTGCCAAGGCTGCTGTGACACTGAGGTTGGAGGAATGGAGGAACAGAAGGCTGAGTGGCTTCCCCTCCCTTCCCCCTTCCCCTCCGCTGTCTGCCAGCCTTGGGCCTTCTTCCTCCCTGGCTGGCACTCTGAATAGAGCGCAGGCCTGCTCTCAAGGAAGGAGGCCACACACTCGGAGGAGCAAGCCGGCTGTGCCCTGCTAGCCGCCCGAGGGTCTGGCAAAGGGGGCCCGTGTCCCGCCTCCTGTGTCCTCAGCATGGCATGGAAAGTGGTGTTGGGGTAGGAAGGACATTATCCTCCTGGGGTCCAGCAGGGTGACTCTAGAGCCTGGTGGCGAAGGAGGGGTGAGGGAACTCTCCTCCTGATGTGTTCACGCTGCCTGCCTGGGACCCAGATCCGCCTTGGCAGGGTGGCAGGTATTTTTTTCTTCTCTCAGACACAGGGACAGCTGTCTGTTTGTACTCGCCAGTGACAGGCACAGTGCGGGGACTGGACTTGTAGGTAGAGAAGGAAGATAGGGATGACAGATGCTGCTTCTCTGTGTCCATCCCTCTTGTGTCCCCTGTAAGGGAGGTGGGCAGGCAGGCTCGCCTCCTTCAGTAACTGGGGACACAGAGGACAGGTCACATCACAGGCAAGGGCTGGACAGAGCATGGTGTTGTGACAGCCCCTCCTCTGGCAGAAGCTGGGTTGCCCCTGTCCTCCTCACTGAGGGTCCCACCTGGGTGGGACCTCCTCTGCCTCTGCTCTCTGGCTTACTTCCTTTACATCTTCCTCTCTGATCAAGGTGCTGTTCCTCTTTGCGGGCTGTAGTAGCCTCCTCATTCATTCTTTTGCTCCTCCAGCCTGGGCGTCTGGTGACATTTTGAGAGTGGGTGGTGAGGCCAGGCAGGACCCCCAGGATCCCCAGGGGCAGCGACTGGAGCACTGACTTTGCGGAAGAGACGTGCGGTTGGTGCGCCAGGTGGGAGAGGGGGCTCACACACCTGCTGCTGGTGTGCTCAGTGGGCAGCGCGCTCCCGCAGGGCCCTGGCCGGGTGGCTGCCTGCACTCTGCCCTGTCCCCATCAGCTGGGAATTCCTTCCTGACACCACAGGGACTGTGTGCCGTTCCCATCCTCAGTCTCTCAGTCACGCGGCAGGGCTCAGTACAAGTCTGGAGGAAGGGCGTGTGGGTACCTACTGCCTCGTCCAGACCCAAGGGGCTTGGATGCAGAGATCAGTAGAGCCCGCCCCGGGGAACATTGGCGAGACCGAGCAGGGCGACAGCAGTAAGTGTCCATGCGAAGCGTGGGATTGCCTGGTGCGGGCGCCGTCTGTAGCGGGCATACAGAGGTGGGGAAATCCACGCGGCGGCGGTCCACGGAGAGGGCTTTGCAGGGCAGGACGGCGGGTGGGCCTGGGGAGGCAGTGGGAGCCAGTGCGCCCTGCATGCGATCAAACGGCATCGAAACGGCACCTGTATCTTGGCTAAGAGGTGGTGTTCGGAGGCCTCCTTGGCAGCAGGAGACAGGAACTTTAGCCTCTGCTGTCCTGCAGCTCCTGCATCTTGCAGGAGCTCAGGTCTGGCTAGAGTCTACCCACCTGCGGTCCCTTCAGTGCTGGGGCCTGACCCCCTCTCTCCTTCCAGAGGCAGACGTTTGGCTGACGCCAACAATGTGGCCTTTGAAGGTGCTGCGTGAGTTTCCTGTGGCTGCAGCAACTAAGTGCCACAAACCGGGGGCCCTAAAACAGATGTGTGCCCTCCCAGCCCCGGAGGCTGGAGGTCTGACGCTGGGTGTCCTCAGGAGCCTTCCTCTCAGCGTTGGGGTTGCGGCAGCCCTTGGCGTTCCTGAGCTGTGGGTACGTCCCTGCCACCACGGCCTCCGTCTCCACATGCTGTGACCTGTGTCCCTTGGCCTCTTCTTACCAGCACACCAGTCACTGTACCGGGAGCCCGCCCTGCTCCGCTGTTACCCCATCTTGGTCACACCTGCAAAGAACTTATTTCCAAGTAGGGTCCAGTCATAGGCACCTGGGATAGGACGACAGCATGTCTTTTTTTGGGTGACACAATTCAACCACAACAGGTGCTTCGAGACTGCGTTTGCCTCCAGATCCCCTGAGCCTGTTGACGTCTCTGTCCGCGCCGCACCCCCCCCCCCCCCACCTTGGTCTCTGAAGGCCTGGGGTGTGGCCGAGGCCACCCCCCCCTTCATAGCACTTGGCCTCATTCATGGGGCTGTGGAGTGGGACCAACAGACGCTGGTCTCCCCATTCAAGAGGAAGTCTTCCTCTGTCGGGGCTGGAGTCTTGGTTGGAAAAGCTGCTTTTCCCCATTTGGGGGCTCGGTGGTGAGGCGCTGGAGGCTGTGTTTGTGGGCAGGAGGGAGGGCGGAGGTAACCGCAGATCCCTTTTCTTTTTCTGGGAAGACACAGTATGATTGCAGTGTGGCAGGGTGCTGGCTCCGGAAGGACCTTGAGGGCTTTGGTGCAGGAGCAGGTGGGGCCAAGCCCAGAGGGGTCCCCACCTGGGACCAAAGGCCTGGAACGCAGTCGTGCCTCTGCTGATCCACAGCTGGGGACCTCGGGCGAGTTACTGAGCTTCTTTGAGGCTCAGCTTCCTCCTCTGTAACGGGGACAATCCTACCAGTGGCTTGCCAGGCTGCACAGAGATTTTGGGAGGATTCGGTGATAAAAGGTGGCCGTGTGCATGCGATTATGAGACAGTGTCACCTGTGCCAACAGAGGGACAGGTGGTGGCCGGTTGCAGTGCCAGGGGAAGAAAGGCTGATTCTACTTGGTGGGATCTGGAAGCCGGTGGTTTGGGGTAGGGGAGGCTTTGCTCTGTTTCGGTGAAGAAGAGAGGCTGGGAATGCCCTCAGGGTGTCTCACCTTAGGGGACTTGTACCTTCCGGGGCAGGCTCTGTGGACCTCAGATGCATGAGGACAGGGTTCTCGTGCCCCTTCTGCAGGTGGGAAGAGTGGTGTATGGAAGGACTCGGGCAGGTCACCAGGAGCTCGGCCAAGCTGGAAGTGGCGCCCGGCTTTCCTGCCTGGGTCCGGGGCACTTGGGGCAAACCCACCTCGGTGCTCTGTTCCTCTGGATGAGTGACCCACCCACTGTAGACCGTGTCTGGACTGGGGTCCGTACCTAGGAGTCCTGTCCCCTAGGAGCACCCAGCCTGAACCCCCACAGCTTGGTGCACCACATTCCTCCTCTCCTTCTCCCTCGCTCCCTCCACCCCAGGAAGCTGGCAGAGGAGCCCTCTGCCGCAGAGGGGGTGGGAAGGCAGCCACGCTAATCTGTCCTCTCCACGGGTCTTCTCTCCACACCAGGTCCCGGCTGGCGGACTTCCACGCCAACTGTCGCGCCTCCTACCAGACGCTCACCAGCTGCCCAGCTGACAATTACCAGGCATGTTTGGGCGCCTATACTGGCATGATCGGTAAGCCATCCCTGCATGCCCGGGCTCACAGTGACTGCCGGCTGCCCCCGTCTCAGCGGGCAGGGGCCGAGGCCCAGTGGTGGGCCAGGGGTCGAGCAGCCTGAGCTCGCCTTTCTCTGTGGAAGGTTCAGATAGAGCTGCCGTGGGAAACCGGAGGAGAGGGTGGCTCTTCATCATTGGGCGCAGGGGGGCAGGGACCTTACAAGGCTTTCAAAATCAGAGGAGCAGGTAACACTGACTGCAAGTCGGGCCCTCCAGGTGCTATGCTAAGCAGTTCACATGACCGTCTAGCTCTCAAAGTAGCACTTGCTAGGGAGGTTTTGGGGTGTCCATTCTACAGATAGAGGCTTAGGGAAGCAGAGTAACTGGCCTGGGCCGGCCCAGCTTGTACGTGTCAGCACCGGGGTCCAAGTCCAGGATGCACTCGCTGCAGAGCACACTCTGCTGCGAGGCCCAGGAGAGAGCAAGGGCCGGCTCTGGGAGGCCGGCTGGGCGTCTCCTCGGCCACCTGGGTCTATCTGCCCCTGCTGACCCCTTGGTTCCCCGGGACAGTCACACTCAGAGTTTGGGTTGTGAGTTGGGACATCTGTGTGTTTGGGGGCAGGTGGGAGGGAGGGCGGGAGGGAGGGGCCCCGGAAGGAGGCACCCTAAGCCCCTTGTCTGTGCCTGGGGTCTGGGGGCCCAAAGAGAAGGTCTCACTGCTCCTCTCTTCTTTGCCCCCTTCTCCCGGCCCAGGGTTTGACATGATGCCCAACTACGTGGACTCCAGCCCCACGGGCATCGTGGTGTCCCCCTGGTGCAGCTGTCGTGGGAGTGGCAACATGGAGGAGGAGTGTGAGAAGTTCCTCAGGGACTTCACCGAGAACACCTGCCTCCGTAAGTCCTGCAGCACCTCCCAGCCCCGTTTCTCAGAGGCTCCCTGGAGGTGGCCCAGGGCGGTCCCTTCTTCCTCCCCTGGGACCTGGGTGTGGCCTGTGGAGACCTCGGTTTGGGCTCCCAGAGAGTCACAGCAGAGCCGTTGGTGGGCCAGCCTCAGTTTTCCACAGGAGGCCTTGCGCCTGTGTCAAGTCAAGGTTAAGGTTCTGGTCTGTTACTCGGACAACTGCAGACAGGCTCCTTTGGGGACAGCCCTGTGGTGAGGATCTCGCTGTCTGTCACTTCTCCCTTTAAGGATCATTTTTAAGGGCCCCATTGGAATCAGTGACTTTTTTTCCAAGTCACCAAACTCCTAATCCAAAGGCTAGAGAACAGGGGGAGCCATAGCTCTCTCTGCCTCCACCTCTTCAGACGGACCCCTTTGCTGTGCATGCCCACTTCCCTTCCCTCCATTCTTCCCTCTGCCCACCTGTCTATGCTCTTTTCTGTACGGCACTGGGCATTCAGAGACACAAGTCACCGTGCCTGTCGTGGACAGCTTGCAGCCCGACCCAGGGCCTGGCAGTCACAGTCCGGGGTGAACCTGCGGGGTAAGGGCCAGTGCAGGGGCCAGGGTGGGATGCCCAGCTCAGTCTGCAACGGGGAGCCCCTGCAGGCTTCTCAGAGGCTGCCGGGTTGAGGGATGGTGGCATCGGTCAGCTGAAGAGGCAGGAGGGCAGAGTGAGCTGGAAGAACCGCAGACCACTGAGCCTCGCTACAGAGCACAGGGACACTGGCATCTGCCTGGACAGGAGGGGAGTCCTTCCCCCGAAGAGGTCCTGTGGTCCCCGCAGGTATCGGGGTGGTGGTGTGGGCCACTGCGGGGGTCAGCACCGGGTGCTGGGTGCAGATCTGGATTTCCCATGGCTTGCTCTCTGGTCTGGTGTGGAGGGGGTGGGGCAGGGATGTGGTTCTGACCGGGGACGTGCAGAGGGTGCACTCAGAGGCAGTAGTGGCTGTCATGGGAGAGGACCGTGGTGAGTGTGAACCAGAGCAGTGAGAGGGAGGGTGGAGGGGAGAGGTGGAGTGGAGAGATCTTCAGGAGGTGGGCTCAAAAGATGGCAGGTGGGTACTTGGGAGGTGCACTGGGGCACCTGGGCGGGGAGAGGAAATCTTCAGAGCTGGAAACCCAGGCAAATATGGTGTCGAAACAGATGGAGTGGTGCCCACTCAGGTGGAGATGTGATGAGTTTGAGGACATGGAAGCAGAAATTTTCTCAGTCGTTTGGTTATAGGGCCACGTCTTGGGGACCAGTTTTGTCCAGGAGGTTCCACTGATGTAGTCCTCAGTGAGTTAGTGCCACTAATGGGGTGGGAGCCGTGGAGGCCACCAGGGATGAGGGCTGTGTCTGTGGCCTGTGGGATGTCAGCGGCAGGGACCCAGAGGCAGCTGAGTGGCGAAGGAGCCATGAGAACCTGTGCCTGGGGACTGAGGGTGGGGAGCTTCTGAAGGGGGTGTGGTGGTCTACAGCCCTGGAGGCCACTGAGGAGAGGGTGCTGGCTGCCCTGGGCGTGACCCATTCCTCTCCCAGTGCCCTCCTCTCCTCATCACCTACATTCCCTTCTGTTCCCATCTCCTGTCTTTTTCAACCTCGCTCTTGCCACTGTCTCTGGTACACATGAGGTCCTGTGCCTGAAGGGGAGCCTCAGCACAGTTAAGTCTGGACAGTTACACTCTGTCCCAGAAGGGCGCACAGGGCTGAGATGGGGAGGGCAGAAGTGACGGAGGTGGCCCCTGATTTCTCTGTATCGGCCTGCTCTTGTCCCCCATAGGGAACGCCATCCAGGCCTTCGGCAACGGCACAGATGTGAACCTGTCCCCTAAAAATCCCTCGTTCCCAGCCACTCAGGCCCCGAGGCTGGAGAAAACGCCCTCTTTGCCTGACGATCTCAGTGACAGCACCAGCCTGGGAACCAGCATCATCACCACCTGCACAACGGTCCAGGTGAGGGGCGTGGCTTTGCAGCTGGGAAGTGAGCCAGGGCAGGCCAAGGGCCCAGAGAAGCACATGATGTCAGAGGTGGGTGTGGGAAGTTAGCAAGCGGGGGTGCGCAGGATCTTCCCTTTGGTCAGGGGCCCAAGAGGCCGGGAGGAGCTGGTGGGGGTAGTTTCCCACACATTCATTCTGAGGCATTTGCCTTGCAAGTGTCCGGCTCCTGCTCTGTGACGGGCTCGTACGAGGTAGCATGGCGTGCAGGAGGAATGGAATGGTCGCATGCGTTAGCCACCTGCTGCTTCCCAGGTGTGTGCCGGTGGACTCTACCTACTTCATTGAATTCTCTCAGAGTGAGGTGCTGGCGTTCCTATTTTACACACCGGACCTGACCCAGAAGGCCCAGGCAGCCTGCCCCAGGTGTCCCAGCTGGTTAGAGGCGGCAGCAGGTCTCACGTGCATCTGACTCCGAGGCCCATGGTGACCGTTCTGTGTTCCTCCACCCGATGTGTGTTTCGCACTCGGTGTGAGATGCTAGGGACATGGTGAATGAGTGCGCCGCAGCCTGGGTTCCGTGGTCCTCGTGGTGTTGTCTGAGGTGGGACAGTTGCACGAGTGAGAGGCATGGACTGCGGCCAGTGCCACGACAGGGGACGTGGGTGGCACTGTGGAGGCACATCGTAGGGCCCCCCCCTCAGCCTCCCCCTCTGCCGCCTGCCCTCCTGCCTCACACAGGAGCTGCAGCGCATTCTTGGCTTAGGAGGCTGGCCCTAGTCCGAACACACTCGTGCACTCAGTAACCCGCACTCATGTACACTCATGCCCACTCACACACATACACACTTGATAACACGCACACGGAGTGACACACTCAGTGACACACACTCTCACATACACGTGTGTCCACTCTCATACACACCCCTGGAACAAAGAGTTTGAAGTGGGACTGAATGCAGACTTGCGGGGGACAGCGGAGGGAGGGACAGGGTGGCGGTGGGTGGCGTGGCACAGGGGGAGGTTCCAGGCAGGAGTCGGGACGGGACTGTCCCAGAAGGTGGTGGGGGCGGGTTTGGGAGCACAGCCTGAGCGTAGGTGTACGATGCACGGGGAACAAGGTCTGGCAGCGTGTCAGGCAGTGAAGACACCTGTGTGAACGGGACGTGGGCCCGTAGGATGCACTGTGGGTGCGTGTTCGCTGTGGAGGTTCAGTCGTGCCAGAGGAGTGAGTTCTGGAGAACTGGCGTACAGCGTGAGACTAGTTGACAGTGTTCCGTTGTGTCCTTGACATTTGCTGAGAGAATAGACGCTGGACCTTCGCTGTTCCACCTCTCTCTCACACACACGCACACGCACGCACACACACTCATGCACAGAGAACGGTAAAGGGATGGATATTGCTTGTGCTGAGTATTTCGCAGCGTACACATATATCTGGTCATCAGTACGTACAACTGAAATACACAGGGGCGGGCTAAAGCAGGTTTGTAGTTGTGAGTACATGAAACAGTTTATTCTTGAATCGTTTATTAATTATAATGTTTTCGAAACGAACACCTGTAAACCTACCTTTGCCCCACCCTATATGCAACTTCTGATGGTCCACTACATCCTCAGTCACGTTGGAAAGAGAAACCTGTGTCAGGGTGAGCAGGGACCAGCCTGGCGGAGGCCTTCAGTTCCCCGGGCACCCACTGTACCACAGGGCCGGGGGCTGGTGCCGTGCTGGTGGTGAAGCCCACCCCTTCCTGCTGCTGTCAGACCCAGCAGGTGCTCTTTTGTGTCCCCTGTCCCCGTCAGGTCGCCCCTCCTGATTTGGGCTGAGGTGGCTGCGTCACCCTTGGGCAGCTCCTAATCACACCGAGCACGCTTGAGCGGTGGCTGGAGGGGGCTCAGAGGCCTGCTGCACAGGCAGCCACCAGCGCAATTTCATGCTAGAGCAGCGGGCAGATCGGGCGCGCAGCTTGGCCGGTCAGGGCTATGCCACCTGTTGGGAGACCTTGCTCTGGTGTGGCCCACACGTCCCTCTGACCCCATCAGCCTCCCTGTGTCGCCCTTCCTCCCCAACCCCATCGGGGCGGGCTCACCCCTGGAGATGCTGACTCAGCAGGTGGCTCTCACTGTGACCCACTGAGGGTGTGCAAAGGTCAGAGCTATGGCCTCCTGCCCCCTGCAGCCCCCTCAGTGCCTGAGGACTCTGACTCCTTTTCCCCCATTTTACCTTAGAAGTCTGTTGAATGGTTGCCTGGGTCCTGTTCACCCCGGCCTGATTTTCTGCAGTCCCCACTTCTGGGGGCTTGTCTGACCCGTGGTTGGGCCCCATTGGAGTTCATGCCCCGTCCGCACGCGTGGTGATGGACGTGACAGTGCCTGGTAGGCTGAGGAACATGATGGTTGGTGTCATGAGTCCCAGGAGCTGCGCCGGGGGAGCTGCCCGCAGGGGCGCCCGGAAGCCTGGTCCCCTTGACCCTTCACTCGGGGTCTGCTGGTTCTGTGTCTCTGGGCAGGACAGCTGGGGACAGCCATCTCAGGCAGAGAGGGAGAGATGCAGGCCCTCAGAGGTTTCAGTGACAGTCTTTTTTTTTTTTTTTTAAATTCTCACCCGAGGAGATACGAGTATTTATTGATTTTAGAGAGAGAGGAATGGGGAGAGGGAGAGAGAAGTGTGGATATGAGAGAGAAACATTGATCATTCGCCTCCCGTACAGGCCCCAACCAGGGATCAAACCCACTACCTTGGTATGTGTCCTGACCTGGCATCACACCCAAAACATTTTGGAACACAGGAGGACACTCAACCAACTGAGCCACCCGGCCAGGGCCTCAGGGACAGTTTTTGTAACGAGCACCTCCTGCCGCCTGCCAGCTGTGGGGGTGCAGGCGAATAGTGCCCTCACCTCAGTGGGAGGCTGTGCAGCCCACACCCCTCCCTCAGCTCTTGGTTTGGAAGGACTCCATGGTGGCTGCTGTGGGGTCTTTAGAAGGTCAACAACTGTGGCTACAGAGGGTGTCCCCGAGGAAGGGCAGAGACAGGAAGCTGAGGTCAGGGTGGCAGGGAGTGGAGGAGGCCGTGCCCCTCCCCCCCAGACACCTCCATCTTCCTCCCCACCCACAGACCCAGACCCTTGGAGAAGCCTTAGGGACCCTTCTGTGACCTGGAGATGGCAGCCCATTGGGGACCTCACGAGTGAGTGGGTGTCAGGACCAGATGGCACTCCGAGACCTCCTTCTTAAACCCCAAAGTACGGGAGCCCAGTGAGGACAGTAACTTGTCCCCAGCCCCGAGCTCCGGGGCAGTTTCCTCCTGGCTGCACTGTGCTGCCTGCTCCCCCTCTACCCTGCCCCCCCTGCTCCCCACTCCCCTCTGCTCCCCTGCTTCCCCCCTTCCCCCAGAGACTCTTGCAGAGGGGCTTTGCTCTGGGACTGGAAGAACTCTGATCCTCACGAGGGGCTGCTGAGCAGACCATGTGGTGTCTGTAGAGGGGCCGGGAGCTAGGGGCCTGGAGTCGGCCCTGTCGTGGGGCATCCCGGTGCCGTCTCCAGTCCTGCTGCCCTTCGCTTCCACTCCCAGCTGTGCCTTGACTGGGTAGCCCTGCCCAAACGGGACTTCATGACAAAGTCTGCAGAATGGCCTTGCTGCCCTCTATACACACACACACAGTGCGAATTTCCCCTACGGCAAGGTCTCTGTAGGGGACGGCCTGTTCTTGTACCCTCATCCAAGGCCCTTGGTTTCCAAAGCCCAGTGAGGCCATCCTGTGGTGCAGGCCCACAGGCCGGTCAAGAGTGCATCGGTCAGTTCCTCTGAGCAAAGTGCTCTTCTTCCCTTCCCTTCCACCCCTCTTGGCCTGGGTGTTACCTCATGGGGTGGTCTCCCTGACCTGCCCAGGGAGAGCTGCCTTCTGCTTACTCTGGCTCCCGCTTTGCCTCATCGGGGCCCTGTCACCGTGTGTTCTGCTCGCTGCTCCTAGGTGAGCATCCCTGGAGGACTGGCCGCATCCCACCCGCTGTGTGGTCCTGGGTGACCGAGTGCACGGTGCTCGGCAAGGAGCAGTGCTCCACACAGGGAGGGAAAGAACCCAGAGTCCCCCGTTCCTTTGCTCTGCTGGAACTCCCTGCTCTCCAGTCTAGAAAACGGTCTGTTCATGGCTCATGGGCAGCTCCTGAGTCCACTTTCCTCTCTCTCGTGACGCCCTCCGTGAGTTGTGAGTGTATGGGATGAAGTCTGCTGAGAAGGCAGGAAGATCGGGCAGAAGGCCCTGGGGTCATATGACGGCCCCGGCCCAGGGTGGTGCCCTGTGGATGGGGAAGGCTGGTGTGGGTTAGTGCCTCCCTGGCCCTGGTCTGCTCCCAGTGGCCTTGGCACTCCCTGTGGGTTGCTCTGGGCCAGTCTCACCCTTCCCTGTGCTAAGGGGCCCCAGCGACACAATCTCCTTTGCTTTCCGTTTGTCCACCGGTCAGTTTCTGCTCTTACCTGCAACACCACCCATGCACGTGAGGGAATTAAACATGTGTTTGGAGGGAGGGGCAGTGGAGTTGCCACTGCCCCTCCCACCACACACCTGCATGGGCTCAGCAGCCAGCAGACACCCACCCCGGTTTCCTCCTCACTCCAACTGGTCCCTGACGGGTCTCTTACCTAGTGCACTGGCCCGTGGACGTCAGGGTGGGGTCTCTGTCCTGTGTCCGTGTGTCTATTAGGCACACATTCCTGATTTATATATATGGCTTGTTCCAGAGCTTTGAGAGACTTGTGCACATTCCTCGCTTTTTCCCTCCTTCCAGCTCTCGCTCGTAGTCATTCATTTACTCCTCCATCTGTGCATTCATGCACTTATTCAACACAACTTCCTTCTGCATGCCACCAGATTCCAGGCACTGAGTCTGACAAGCTTACTAGGCCCATACCTCGGTCCTATGCCGGTGGGAAGGACATGCTCAGATAACCATGGGGAGGAAGTGATTGGCACACGAAAAGGACTGGTCACGTGCTGTGGGATCCAGCGCAGGGAGGGCTGCTCTGGGCTGGCAGCGGAAGCAAAGGCACCCACTTCTAGGCCTGGGGGAAAGGGAGAGCTGGCCACGTGGAGATGTGGGAGGGGGCTGGAGAAGGGGAGGGCGCCCCAGGCAGAGGGGCAAGTGGAGCCGAGGCAGGGCGTCAGGACGGCATGGAGTAGGGGGTGTGCCGACCAACCCTGGCTGGCTGCCCTTTTGGATAAACTACGTTTTATTGGAGCAACGCCACACCCTGTAGTTCACACACTGTGCTTGCACACGGCAGACAGACGTTGAGTGCCGGGCCCTCTGCGGAGCGGTGTTCGCTGCTCCAGGTCTAGGGACCGCAGCTGGTGTGTCTGGGCCAGAGCACCGAGTGCTGACCTGGAAGGAGGGGTGGGGTAGGGGGAAGCCTGCCGAGCAGGTTGAGGTGGTGAGTGTTGAGAGGCCATGGAAGGCTTCTGAACAGGGAGTATTGTGACAAGATGGATAGCTGTGATTTAGGAAGACATCTGACAGCTGGTGGAGACCGGTTGGCAGGGGAGAGAGACTGGGGGGCTGTTCGTGATCTTGGCGATAGGTAAGAAAAGGGGTTGAACTAGGGGAGCAGGAGGGAGGAGCTGTGAGCTATTGGGGGTGGGTGTGTACAGCAGGGAGCTGACCAAGGGCACTGAGATTTGGAGATGGGGCCTGGACCTCAGCAGCAGGGACACAGGACAGAGCTGGCCGGCTCCAGCAGCAGTTTTCCCATAGATGCACCGACCCTGGACTTGGTCCCTGCACCTGGGCCAGACCAACAAGGCTCTGGGACTGCCAGACCCGGCTGGGGAGTGCAGACTGAGGTGGGCAAGAAAGCTGAGGAAGATGATAATTTCCTTCTAACTTAAACCTTTCCTTTGCCGCCATCCTTCCTCTGAGTCTGCATCCCTTCCCCAGTTCAGGTCTCCCAGTGCCACCTGTACAGCCAGCTCTTTCATGCTCCCGATGGCGTCCCACAGTGTGGGTCAGTTCTTCCACAGGCCTGTGCCCACCTCCGAGGCCAGGCTCTGCCTCTCCCAGCCCAGCAGCCCAGGCTTGTGTCCTGTGGGTACTGCAGAGGCATAGACCCTGAGCCTGCCTCTAGGGGAGGAGAGGCTCGGAGTAGGGTCGGGGGCATGGGCTGACAGCCCACCTCTGTTGTCCTAGCCTCGTCCACTGGAGTCCAAGCCACAAGACGGGTGTCAGGGGCAGCCTGGGGCGGGGTGTGGCCCTGCAGAGGACAGCCCGCAGCCTGGGGAGGGGCAGGGGGGTGGATCAGGGGAAGGGTGCAGCCTATTTTGCCCCTCCTGTTTATTGAACTGGGGTGTGGATGCTTATTTCTCTCACTGGGGTGTGAGCAGAGCTGTGGTCATTCATCTTTGGAACCCCTGGTGGGAGGGAGCATTGGAGGAGAGTTCATGGTCAGGAGGAAGGCCAGGAATTGGAACCTCCTGTGGCTTTTGAATTAGGCGATGGACCTTCTTTCTCTCTGGGCCCCACCCCTCCCATGTGCCACTTCAGGAAAGGGCAGCGATGGGCAGACACCAGCACCATTCTGTGTGCCCAGGCCTGGGTGAGGGGTCTTGGGTTTGCCTTGGGAGAGGTTATGGCAGCCTGGACTGTCTGCTGTCTGTTTCCTGGAAGCCAGGTGGTGTCCACCAGGGGCGGACTCTTCCTGTCTTTGCTTCCTGAGCTGTTGGGGTGGAGAAGAGGGCAGGAGGCCCGGGGCTCACCTTCCTGCCCTCTTCCCTGGCCCTCCCTGCTCTCTCATAGGCCCGACCTTAGGGGGCCAAACTAAGCTCGCTCGGTGTTACGCCCTGTGGAACTAAGGACGCCTTACATTGGTGCAGAGCTTTGCCGTGCCGTGTGTACGCTCTTGCACCATCATGTGGGTCAGTGAAGTACGTTTGTCTGTCCCACTTTACAGATGAGGAAACTGAGGCTCCACTAGATGGAGGGACTTGTCTCAGGTTGTTGGCTGAAACAGACTGGAGCCCAGGGCTCTGGCCTCTCTGGCCTTCCTCCCTCGCTTGGGTCAAGGGGCGATCTGTGGTGGGGGTTGGTGGTCACCAAGGGTTAGGTCCCTTCCGTCTACAAGAACAGGCCTGAGGGGTCTGAGGCCAACATCTGTGCCCTAGACCTCGTAGCGCTCAAGGGGAGAACTTAGGGACAGCCCCAGGACACCTCCGTGTCACTGCCTTTGGCTCGGACGTGTGTGTCCCTCAGCCCTGGGGCCTGCAGGACCCAAAGTCACTGGGGCACGAGACTTCTGCGAGTGCTGTGAACAGTGCATGTACGATGGGGCACTGATGGGGCGTGAGGGGTGCTCCTGTGCCCGACCTTCATGGAGGCCAGCGCTTTCCTCTCCCCAGGGCCGGCCCAGGGCGGTGTGTGCGCTTTCTCATGGTAACGTGGGTCCGAGGAGAGGGTGAAGGGGTCCTCTTCTGGTCCTTCTCCTCCTCCTGTGTTCCCTGTCCCCTCTCCCCTTCTTCCCCCTCTACTCCCTCCTCTGCCTCTTCCTATCACCCTTTGTCCCCTCCCCCCATCTCACCCCCTCCCTGCCCCCTCTTCCCTCCCCTGTGCTCCCGGTCTCTATGGGAGCTACTTTTCCCTTTTCTCCCTGCTCTTCCCTTTCTCTTATTTGCTCTCTCTCTTTCCTCCTTCCCTCCCGCCCTTTTCCTCTCTAACAATGCTCCTCTACTGCCCCCTCCCATGTGGAGCCTGTCGAGTCCCACTGGCTCTGACCTGCGTGACCCAGACACAGGCCTGGCTGCTGTGCCCTCCCTGTGAACTCCAGGTGCGGTGACCTGGGTGCAGCCCTCCCAAGCCAGCATCATCGGGGACCCTGAGCCCCTGACGGCTGGCGGCGCGTTGTAGAAGGTGGTGTGGCCAGGCTGTCTGATGGAGCTGTTTTCTCAGACCGTATTTATTTTACACAGTAGACTATGCGTTAAAACAATTCTGTGCTTGACTCTGATACATAAAACAAGGTGGAGCTGCGTCGGTGAGCTGGGGCTGAGGACCTTGGTGCGGCTGGGTGACCGTATGGGCCCGGGATTTAGTGAGTGCGGTGGGGAGGGCTTGCAGGAGGGAGACTCACCTGCCACACCAGGACCAGCAGAGTTGGGAAGGAGGCCAGGAAAAATAGGTGCTGGGCTGGGTGGCCCAGAACCAGACAGGCCACAGGATGGCACAGGTGGGGACTGGCAGGGCTGGGAGCTGCCCAGGAAAGCGACCAAGTGAAGATGAAGGTTGGGGGCAGTCAGACAGACGATGGTGGCAGCTAGTCCCTGGCTGGGGCTGCCCTTGGTCCTGGGCGGTAGAATTCAGTCCGTGGGGCCAGTGGGCCTGGGAGTGCACGCCCCTTTCCAGGGGTACAGGTTGGTGGCTTGGCTGGGCTGGGTCTTGGCACCTGGGGTCACTGGAGATGTGATCTTGGGCAGGATCCTCCAGGTCTGGTCCCTAGTTCTAGTGGGGACTCCTCATCACTGTGGTCACATCGCCATTGGCAGCGACCCTGCCCTTGGCTAGACCTCTGTGTGACAGCTGGGGCTTTGTTTAGCTGACCAGATGCCCTGGGTGGTAGATTGCCTGTGATGTCCCAGGGGTTACTGATATGTCTGGCCAAGCGCAGTGATTGAAGTATAATTTCGTGGGCTTCCCAGTTGCTTCTGGTGGCCAGAGAGTCCCCACAGGTACCTTGAGAACTGAGCCATTTGAAGCCAGGATAGAAACCGCACATCGCCCAGCTGGTTCCCATGGACCCCTGCTGTGATGATGCTAACAGAGGCCTGTCCTTCCTGCGCACCCTCTGGTTCTGCATCCAGGCGCTTGTGCCATGGGTGCGGAACCCCGAATCATCACCACGCCAGCTTCCCCTTCTCATTCCTCACCCTGACCAGACCTCCAGGTGCCACACACCTGTTTAGGTGGAAAGGCTAGCACTCAGCACTGTGTCCGCCTAATGCACACTGGTGGCAGACATCACCAATCAATCACAGCTCTCCTCCCCATGAACCCAGATGAGGACTCATGGTCTTCCTGGAGCTGGCACTCAGATGCCACTTCTGACCTGTGGCATTCATTCATTCGTCCACTCATTCATTCATTCGACCTTGCATCTAGTAAGACGTTTACTCAGCTGCTGTTACTGGCAAGACACTGGTCAGTGTGAGGAGAGGAAAGCTGGGTCTCTGCCTTGTCGAGAGGAGTTTTGGGTGTGGTGGAGACCTGTCAGCGGCTGATCAGGATGGAGAGGAGAGTTAGAGCTCTCTCCTTCAGGAGTGTAGAGGAGGCAGGACCTAGTCGCTGAGGATGCCAGGGCGGGGCCTGTGGGAGGGGCTGATGCTTTGCACTTGGGCCCTGTGCCTCATGAGCCCACAGTGGCTGGCAGGCCCTGGACTGTGGGGCCTCATCTGAGTGACGGACAGAGCTCAACCGGAGACCCAGCCCATCCTTACTAGTGCCTTCTCTCCCACAGGAGCAGGGGCGGAAGGCCAATGGCTCCAAAGAGCTGAGCATGTGCTTCACAGAGGTGAGTGGGGGCAGAGTGCGGTGGCCCAGGGGACTGGCTCCAGGAGGCTCTTTCCGGGTGAGCCTCAGACTCGGAGCCCTCCGAGCCCTCAGATCCCACTGTGGGCTGGGCTGGCTGAGCTTCTGGTCCACCTGCACCTCCGGGGGCATGCGCTCAGCTGTGGGGGGTGGAGCGGGGGGCGGGAGGGCTGGTGCAGAGGCTGCAGCCAGGGTCCTTGGCTGTCTCTTTGGGAGAGGCGCCAGTGGCTGCTCTGAGCAGGGGCCCTTCCAAGCCTTCCCGACTCTTTACAGCAGACATCTGCGGTCTGTCTGTGCCTTAGATGAGCAGAAAGGTCGTGTAAGATTCTACAGGAGGAGGAGAGCACAGTCAGTCAGTCAGGGGACGCTTCATGGAGGAGG
The DNA here is from genome assembly GCF_022682495.2 of Desmodus rotundus. Classification (NCBI taxonomy): domain Eukaryota; kingdom Metazoa; phylum Chordata; class Mammalia; order Chiroptera; family Phyllostomidae; genus Desmodus; species Desmodus rotundus. Next base: position 51,231,856 of record NC_071395.1, on the reverse strand, counting down.
AGGGGTTCGACCCCATTAAGGAACAGGAACAACAGAGCTGCTCACTCCTCTCCCCTCAGGAAGGTCCTTGTGGGCCCTGGGAGCTGCTTCTCCTTGAGATCTTTATATCAACCCCCCCCCCGCCCCCCGCCCCCTGGCCTGTGTCTGCGGGCCTCCTTCCTTACCGGGCAGTGTTACCCAGGTTGTTCTGGGGACCGTGGCCCTGTGTTCCCCAGCTGGGGGGCTCAGCCCAGCTCCCTGGAAGCCTGGCTCTGTCTCCAAGCAGGAGTGCAAAGGCGGATCCCCTGGGTGGGCCAGGAGGGCAGGCATGTGGGGAGGCCTTTTCTCTGTGGGCTCCCAGCCCTGCTGACTCATTTGGTTGGTTTGTCTTTCATGGTCTCTTTGCTTCTGCCTCCCCTTCTGCTGTGGCCTCAGCTCACCACCAACATCATCCCAGGGAGTAACAAGGTGATCAGACCCAACTCAGGCCCTTGTAGAGCCAGACCATCAGCCGTCTTGACCGCTGCCTCCTTCCTGGTGTTGAAGCTGGCCTTGTAGGCTCTGGGCACCGCGTCTGGAGATTTCCGAAAGCTTTGTGGACAAGAGCACCTGCCTGATGAAATGGAAACACAGACACACGCAGACACATGCACACACACACACCTCGCAAAAATTTTTTTCCCATCTTGTCTCTGAATCTGTCTACTCCCAGGTTTCCTCTCTGGAGAAGTTTTTCTAAACCAAACAGACAGCAGGTGGGCAGCCTGAGAGCCACCCGGAGGTACCCTGGCAGGGGCACTCCAGCACCAAGGAGGGCACGAGGGTCTAGATGTGCCCTGCACTTTCTCCTGGCCTTTTCCTCTCTGGACCCTGTTGCTGGAAGAAACCAAGATGGGACCCCTGTGGCCCAAGGGACTTGTGGCCATCCATGCCTGGTGTGCCCAGGTCAGGGCAGTGGCTGCTGCTCTTCTCAAGTTGCCCACTCTGGGGCCTTGCCAGGGGCTGGCAGGGGGCGTCAGGCAGAGCATCGAGGCTGGTCCCTGGGGTCCAGCTGGGCATTTGTAGCACCTCCATTTGGCTTCAGAGGTGGCGTTTATTTTGCCCCCCACCCCCTGTGAGCTGGGTGGGTCTGCTTCTGGCTTGTGGAGGGCTGTGACACAGAGGCCCCCCTCCCCCAACTGTTGCATGGGGGGCTGGGCCACTCAGCCCGCCTGGGAGAACCCCTGGGGTAGGGGGAGCGAAACTTGGGCACCATCTCAAGGCTGCTGCCTCCTCCTTGGTGGCAGGAAGTTTGAAATCAAAGAGAAATGATTCTTTTGGTGGATCTCTCTCTTTGGAGAGAGGGGCTGCTGAGAGGGGCCGAAAAGACCACGGTGGGACATCCCCTGCCCCGCGCTGTGGTCTCTGCAGCTCTCTCCTCCCTCCCACCTGTCTTTCCTCATTTCCGAGACGTACACCGACTGTATGTACATGACATGTTTCCCTTCTCAACATATATGTATATACACATCATATACATATATTGTGTGGTTTTCCCTTTTTTCCTTTTTTTAAGAAACAAACCTATCAAAATAATACCCCAACAGATGAGCGAAATGTATTATTGTAAAGTTTATTTTTTTTATAACATTGTCTACGATGGGATCAAAGGAGGGGGACTCCCTGTGGCCCGGCCAGCCGGTGCCGGGCCGGGAGGGGCTCCTGATCGCGCTCACGCTGGCCCAGGCCCCAATAAATGTCCTAGGAAGCAGCCTGTCTCCTGCCTCGCTCCGGTGTGCCTTGCCCTGCTTGCTTCCTGGCCCCGTGCTGCACCTCGGCTGCTTCCCTGGGATCCCAGTGGGCCATCGTCGTGTGCTCGGCGTGGGTGCTGAGGCCCAGTGAGGAGATGGTGACACACTCGGTGGCCACTCACCTGGCTGTCCCACCACTCCTTCCCGGTCAGTGCCAGCGCCCTTCAGGGGTGGGCCCCAGTCTGGAAGGGAATGAAGGTGGCTGTGAGGGTGGAGGAGGGGGCACCACTTGATGTTACACTTTGGGTACGTTTGTGTCTCAGGGCTGCCCAGGTGGCCCTGCAGGTGGCCCTGCTAGTCTGATGTCAAGGGGGCTGGTGTCTCCCCACTGGGACTCCCGGTTTATTTAAGGTGTGTGGCTCTGAAAGCAGGGACCTGGCCCTTGGGTCCCCCCAGGGAAGCGAGACAGCTATGGTCCACCCCTCTTCTTGTTTTCTCCACTTAGCGCCTGCCTCCACCAGATGCGCACCCGCCACATTCTCCTAGAGTCTCCCGGGAGAGGACCAGGAGGATGCTGCTAGCTGAGCGTGTGCCCCTGTGTGTGCGAGTGCACATGGCAGGAGGGAGGGGGAAGAGAGCCAGGTGAAGGGATGGTGCCGCTGTCACCATCGGAGGTGGGGTGCCATTTTCCACTCTCCCAACCCTGGCTCCCTCCTGGTGGCTCTTGTTCTGGTCACATGCGCCGTGTCCACGGTGGTGGCCCCTGTGGTGTACAGTGTTCTGGCCCCTGCGCAGAGGGACGGTGAGCCGGCCTGCCCTCTTCCCCGTCACTGCTGGCCTGTGTGTGGAGGCAGCCGTGGGGGCCGCTTGGAATCCCTGTTTTTTTGCCAACAGCAAAGTCTGGTTAACTTAAAGGCTTGGGGTGGGGGAGGCAGCTCACAGCATCAGTGGGAGGTAGGAGAGCAGAGGGCAAAGACAGGGCCAAAGGACATCTGAAGGGCTAGATGGCAGGATCTAGAGGGCCCGCATGCTGCTCCTCTGTGATGAATGACTGCCAACTGTCACCCAGCTGGCCACATCAGGACGCTGTGCCTACCTCCCACCATTTTGGGGAGCGATGAAACATCACATCTGGCACCCTGATGGGAAATAAGCCCGTAATGGGGAAAAGGAAATTTCCCAAGAAGAGATGGAGGTGCCATGAGGAAGGGAAGCATGGATTCTGGGCAGCTTTACTCCGCCTTAAAACATCTCCCAGGCAGCACGTGGCTAAAGTTTCGCCATTAATTACTCACTCCGTTGGTGGAGATGACTCCTGTTCTCTGTGATCCTCTCAAGATGTGTCAATAAAACTAGGAAGAATAAAACGTTACTATTTTAGTGTTAATTAGCTTAAATAGTTTGAATGAGTCTTAGTAACATGAAGACATTTGGGCCGAGATTGGGCTTGGGGGACAGATGAGGGGACAGGAACAGGGGAGAAGTCGGGGGGCCAGTAGGGGCTCCCAGATGTCGATCTTGAATTGTCTGTCTTTCGGGAGAGTCACCACATGCCCTTACCCCAGAGGCAGCGGTCTGTGCGGGGAACTCTGCTGCCAGCCCCTGGGACCCGTGGTCTGGGACACGCACTGTCCGCCAGCCTGTGCCATCCCACGCTCCCTAGGCTCCAGTGCCTGGTCACATCGGAACCACACAGGAATGTCACTCCCCTCGCCGGGAAGACTTCCAGCCTGGGATGAGTTTACTCAGCTGAGGACATCAGCCTGCCACCCGGCTCGTGCCCCTGCCGCCCTCCTTTCAATGCAGCCGAGCCCCGCCATGGCTGTGAATCCAAGGAGGCAGGCTCAGCGAGCTGCGCCCTGGTCCTGTGCTGACTGGGTGGTGGGTTGTACAGCTGGCCTTGTTCAAAGACCATGTTCTCAGTTTCCTGTACCCCCTCCTCTGCCTTTATAACCTGCTTGGCAACACAGGTTTCTCAACACAGCCCAGCCCTGCCCTGATTTGATCCTCATGCCGCAGCTGGGCGCTGCTCTCTCCAACAGGCTGTCTTGATACCAGGCAGCTCTGGGCCTGCCCGGGTGGCTGCCTCTTGCTTGCTGCCCGGCTCCTGGTCACGGCCCACCTGCTTGCTGAGATGCCCACCCTGGAGCTCCAGTGCTGCCTAACTGCTGGTCCATGGGCCCCAGGGTCTGACGGTCTGCCCGTTTAACTGCGTGCCAGCAGGCTGTGTGCGCACGCGTGCACGCCCGGCTCCTGTCCCTACTTCAGCCCTGTCCCACTGACCGCCAAGTGCCTGTATAAGACAGGCTTCCCTTTACTCACAGAAGGGCCAAGCCCCTGTATTGCCTCCTGGCTGCAGAAATTCTTTGCCAGCCTCTTCTAATCCGTGATGTGCATTTAAAGGGCCTTTCCTCCAAGTGGGCCAGGATGCAAGGGGATAAGTTAACTGGTCATGCACCCTGGGGTAATACAAGTGAACGTGTTCCTAGCCTGTTGCCTGCTCTTTTAAGTCTCAGTAGGGGTAGATACTTGTCTTTTAAAAGGGGCTAAATTTTTTATTTTTATTTTTTAGGAAAAACTAGTCATTTGGCGCCAAAAGTGGAAAATAGGTTTGGTGACATTCTTAGTGGTTGGTTTAAGTGGTGGAGAGGCTGGTGGTTTCTAGTCACCTGTTTAACCTTAGTTAGCTTGCCTACAAAATTGTACTAGCTGATAATTAAGGTCCTTCTAAACTCTAAACACTCTCCAGAGGAGAGGAGAAGGGAGGGAAGGGAAGAGACACGGACGGCACAGGTGACGCTGAGTGGTTTCCTGCCCAGGGGCCCCTCCTGTCCGAATAATAGGCCCCCGTCTGCCCACTGAGCCCTTGGAATTCTGTAAGTTCTGATGTGTTTCCTAAAAACCCAGCCTCATCACTGCACTGTACACCTCCCACGTTAAAACAACTAAATGGACAGGGCGTTGAAATCGCTGCCACGACACTGCTTACAAACTCAGGGCCGTGCAGGCTGTCACTTAACCGGATGTTGCTCACCACATTCCACTTCCAGAGTGAATTAGTTTTTGTCCTGTACTTTTCGGAACTGAAAAAGGGGAATGAACATTTTAGAAGGGTTTTCATAGCATTACTGAAAACCAAAACCAGGTGTAGGTGGTTTAAAATAGGTAGATTTAAGATTCAACTAACCTTCCATTGCACTCACCCTGTGACAGGCACTGTTCCGAATTGCCTGGGTATTAACTCCTCTCATCCCTCTGGGGTGCGGTCAGGCTGGCTTTGTGTCCGCATTCCACAGAAGGGCAGACCGAGGCACCAAGATGGTACAGAGGGGAGGCAGCGGCACTCAGGTGCAAGCCCAGGTGGGCTGGCTTGTGGGTCTGTGCTTTAACCGCTGTGCCAGGCTGCCAGCCCGCTGCTGCCACGTGGCACCCTGCCCTGTGGCTGCCTCCAGGGGCGTCCAGTTAATTTGGGCTTCATTGCTTCCATCTCCTTTCCCTCCCCAGCCTACAGGGCAAATGGAGAGGGAGTTCCATAAACTAGTTCATTAAATCAAGTGTAGTGTGTACTTAATAAGAGGGAGAGGTGCCAGGAAGATGCTGCCCCAGCCGTGGCCCCGGCCCCAGGCCTTTCTGGTGGGACAGTGGGGGACGGGAGTGAGCATTCCACCTTGGTATCTGCCACCCTGGTTCTCCTGGGGTGGACAATGACCATGCCAGGAATGGCTTTGCCTGGAAGATGGTGTCTCCAGGAAAGGGCTGGCCAGCTGGGAGCCTGCTTGCTTGACTCGGGATTGCTCTTGCCTTCCTCGGGGGGGCACCATGGTAACAAGAAAATCAGATACGTTGGGGGCCAGACATACCTGGGTTTGAAGTCCAAATCTTTCATTGACCGACTGGGTGACCACGTCCAGCCTGGACATTGGGTTTCCCATCTGTAAGTGAGGATGGTGGTCATTGTCTTATAGGACCACTGTTGAGATTAAATGGGATACCTAAGTGTCCAGCCTGCTGTTGCCCTTCCCTTCGCCATCTGGGCGTGCTGCCCTGCGCCTCTGTGGATTCTCAGCACCTGCCTGGCTGGCCAGGAGTCTTCTACTGGCAGGGGGAGGAGCTGTGCAGGGTTCCATCGTTGGAGCTTCTCTCCCTCCTCCTCCTGTGCCCTAGAAGCATTCATGGATTCCCTGTGGCAGCTACAAGAACGTGACTGTCACCAGGCCCTGGGATGTGCTCTTGGAAGCAGTGCCAAATGGAGCTGAGAGGGCAGGAGAGGTGAGGAGAAAGCAAAAGGGGACCTCCTCGTATTTGTATACTGCAGTTGATTTGATCTGCCTGTTGCTGGGAACAGTGGCTACAGAACATCCAGATGTCATGCTCTCCGGAGTCCCTTTGACTGGCCACCCTCTCTCCACTCAGGAAGACGGTGAGGGCACTGGTTCAAAGGCCCAAACAGAAAGCACTGATCAGCCCTGGGAGCGGGGGCAATGTTAGTGCCGTTGGGAGGCAGGCTGGTGTGGGTCTCGGTGTGGCCAAGGCCAGACCAGAGTGGCTTAGGGACCATAGTGGCACCCATAGGGTCTCGAACTTTCTTCAGGGAGGGAATCTCAGGCCCCACAAACCAGCTTTTGAGAATGAGTTGAGTCACCTCGATGCTTTCTGAGCAGAACCATCATCTCTCCCCTGCGATTTCCCTACAGAAGAAGGTGGGCAATAAGCTGAGCATCGGATGATGGGTCCAGGAAGTCTGGGGTATACTGGAAAGAGTGTCAGGCCACTTGGGTTCAAACTCTGGCTTGGCCATCCATCAGCTAGTGACACCAGCTAAGTCACTGAAGTCCTCTGAGCCTCAGAAAGTTTGCTTTAGATCACTTTGCCACCCCCTGCTCTAGATGATTTCCAAGACCAAGCCCTCAATCCCAGGCAGTCTGGCCACAGCGCTTTAATGGTGCTGATGGATGATGGGGCTGAAGTCACCAATAGGTTGGAAGGAGAGGGTGAGCAGGTAGCCACTCTGATGGATGAGGTGAACTTGCAGACGAGTTGGTGGGACAGAGCCGGGAGGAGAGACCCTACACTGGGAGAGAAACCAGGCAGCCTGTGGGCCACACACACACAAGAATGGCCTGGAGTATGGGGGCTGCGTGTAGATCGTGAAGCTGTGCTCTACGTAGGAGCTTCAGGCCAGGAGGGCAAGTGGGTCTGAAATTCAACTGCACCCACCCAGGGCCTCCCGGGGCTGTGTGAAGGTGTCTGTGCATGTTGGAGCAGGTCCTGTGGCTGAGGGCATTGGGTGTGGGGGGAGAAGGACCACTGTGCACAAAGAGAAGGCTGAGGTGTGGTAGCAGAGCCCCTGAGAGCCCCTGAACGGTGTCGGCACATCACTTAACCGGGCTGGGCCCCACTGCGCTCATCTACACAGGGAAGGCTCAGAGGTGCTGCTCTCCTGGGTGCTGGTCCACAGTGGGATTCCACGATACTGCCCGCCAGCTACTTCTGAACTCACCAGCCCGGCACAGAATATTGTGGAAGGAGACGGAATTCTTTTCTCTCAATAAACACTGCTACCCCACTTGGCTGCCCCAGTTTTTCAGGAAGCATCTCATGCAGAGCTGTGGACTGCTGCTATGGCTCGTCGTGCGTACAGCTCGCTGTGGTGCCCCTCACGGGCTGCTCCTGCGCACTCCCAGCAAGACAGCGTTTCCTGGAGTCAACACCTGCCTGGCCACGTGGAGCAGTGACCAGCCCAGTCCTGACCGCCCTCCCTGGGGAGGCCACTCTCCACTTACACCCTTGACCTGGTCATTGCTCATGGGCCTCCTGAACTTGGACCGGCCAGACCGGAAGTGACTGATTCTCCTCTAGCTTCTCTGAAGGAGTTTGCCCAACGGCCATGGCCATTGAGACCCAGGCTTTTGGGAAAACCTCCTCTTGAATTTTCCTGGGCCTGCAATGCACGGCTCCTCCCCTCCCTCCCCCACCCCCACCCAGCAGGTGGACAACTTCAAGTAAAGTCCACAGCTGTCACCCTGCTCCATTTAAAACCAGAGCCAGCCTCACTGGCCAAATCCTTGTGGGATAACACTTCTGGCCCAGGCCATCCTTCACTTTTATCCTCAGTGGAAGATGAAAGGCCTTTTTTTCAGGGGCTCTGGCAACCTGAAATCACTCTTCTGGGTTGTAAAGCTGGGTGAGTGGAGGTGACACTGAACCAAAGGACTCACACTAATATTCCAGGAAGGGTGTTTATAGCATTTCTACCAGGGGGCTGTGGACATAAATTTTTTTTTTCTGAACGGAGAAGACTTAACTGTATTGATGATTGGAAATGGACCAGAAATGCTGTAATTCTGGGTGATACGGGTGGCCCCTTGCCAGACCCACAGACTTGCCCAAACCCGTGTGCCTCACTGTCTGGTCCAGGGCAGCTGTATGAGGGACAGGTCTGCAGCAGTCTGAGGAGTATTTGTGCAAGCAGCCACACTGCTGGGACCTTGCTTGGGAAGGGAACTGAGGACCACATTACTCTTTGGCAGGACTTACTCACACCACCCAACCACTGGCCTCAGTCTGCCTGGGCCAACTGCCGGGGCTGCCTTCTGGGGCTGTGCATGGTGGGTGCGTACAGTTCAACGTGGGCATCTCCGTGTGGATTGGAGAGTCCACAGCTTTAGCATGAAATGTGACAGTGGCAGGAGAGGGTGAGGACTCCAGGTACTGCCTCCTGAATAATTGTGGCCGGTCATGTGGTTGATTTCCAGGAGAAGATTGGTACTCCCAGGAGGATCCCCTCACATCCTGTCCATCCTCTGCAGGAACTCTGAGGTTCACCCCTGGGGGTTACTTTTGTCAACTGGGGATTGTTAGTGCCAACTCAATCACCAACAGAAGTCCCCACTTCAGGGTACTGTGAAGAAAAATTAGTGCCAACAGCCTCCAAGCATGAAATGACCTGATAGTGCTACAGCAAGGCTGTGGGGACAGACAGCACAGCCAGGAGGCAGACCAAGGCCAGGCAAGCCCCTGTTTGGCTGGGGAAGCTCTGCTGGTCTGCTCCACTCCGCTCTGTTCTTTGGTAGAAAATGTGATCCCCAAGCCCAAAGGGAGCTGACTTATATAGACAGAAATCCCTATCCGTGGTCCTTGATTGGCCCATCCTCATGCAAATGAGGATGCCAAATCCTCACAGTTTGATTGGTCCAAAGGCACTCTCCTGATTGGTCAGAATAGGGCAACTTTAATTGGAGAACTGCATAGCTCTGATTGGATGGGGAAAGCCTCAGTCCTATTGGTTGGGATAAGACTTCAGAAACTCCTCTTCAAGGGCTCTGCAGGCAGACACACAGTGCAGGTGGGCAGCTGAGCTTTCCAGAGGCTTCACCCTCAGATCCTGTCGAAACTACACTTTGAAACTGTGGTTTCCATGAGACACTCCCGTTCAGAAATGGCTGCTGGACTCTGTTTTTTTTTTTTTTTTTTTAATTTGAGCCCAGTTAGCCACTAGGAGCCCTCCTTAGTAGGTTTCTTTTTCTTCAGGGTTCACAGGGTTCAAATTGATCTCTTTCCAAAATGACTATTCTGTGGTCCCAAAATCCTTTCTTTAAAAGTCATGTTTACCACATTGATTCGAGATGCCACCTGTCACATTTGCTACTTTCTTATGTACGTTCTGGGCCTATCTGGGACTGTCCTGTTCCTTCGGTGCCCTAGTCTGTTCCAGGGACATGCTGTTTTCATTGCTGAGGCTATATACTGTTTTCCACGGTCTGTCAGGACAGGTCTCCCTTCGTTGCTATTCCTTTCAAAAAAATTATTTCTCAGGTTTTATTTGCTTGTTTATTTTTTCATATAAACTTTCAAGTACAGGGTCTGTTTCCAGGGGGAAACCAAAACCCATTGATATATGATTGGGATTGTATTCAATGCATAAAGTAACCTAATGACTGTTAACCTTTTCATGATGTTGAATCTTCCCATCCAAGCACACAGGTGGGACAGGGGGCAGGGAGAGAGAAGGGGCTCCAGCGGCAGGTTCCTGAGGCAGATGCTTAATGGGGTGACAGTATGGTGAGTCTCAGTGCTGAGTCTGAAGCCACCATTTTCCCCAGGCCATTTCCCCAGTTGTTATAGTTCCCTCCTATTATTTCAGATTTTATGAAAGGACATAAGGGGCATTGAGGAAGTTTCTTTAGCAAGATGCAGTAAACATGTGTTCTGGTTTCATACTCTCCTGAACACCCGTTTAGGGCTAGGATTGTTCAATGGCACTGTGAGGGAAAAGAGAGGGAGACAAGTTACACGTTTAGTGGGTGCTTGCTCTGTGCTAGGGCTGAGGAGGGGTTTTCCAAGGAGGTAAAGATTTCCAGATGCCCAAAAGCATGTCGCTGGTTCAGCAGCTTGCCACCGCTTAATGCAGGGGTGGGACCCTATGGCACTGACCCAAAGAACATGTGCAAAACGGGCCCTGAGTGTCCAGGGTTAGAGAGAGAGCCACTTGCCGATAGCAGAGCTGGGCCTCAGCAAGATGCTGAGACCCATGAGACTTCTCTTTGTCTTTCCATGTAGGCCCTTCCCTCCATCCGGATCAGCCTCCTATTGGCTGGACCCTTTGTAGTCCAGCCGCAACAGACAACTCCCAGTGATTGGGGCGGCCATGGCTCTGCGCTGCCTGTGCTCTGGCACACGCTCTTCCTTCTGCTGGGATGCCCTTTTCAAAGATGGCTGCCTGGCATCTCTTACCTGTTCTTCCAGACTTAGCTCCAGCACCCACCACTGCCATGAAGCATCCTGAACTTTTCCAGACCATCTTGGGGACACTTTAGTGCTACATGCTTTGGGTCCTCACCCTGAGTACTTCCTTCCCTTCCCCAGGCTAAGCCCACAGGGCGAGCTTCAAAGAAGGCCTTCCCAATAGTCTCTGAGCTTCCCCAGGGCAAGGACATGATTTGAGTTTCAGTGCTGGATGCATAGAAAGCATCTGGTATGTGTCTGTAAAGATGGACAGGTTAAGCAATAAGCAGGAGACCCAGGTTCAAATCCTAGTCCTCCATTACCACCACTTACCCCAACTATGTGACCTTGGACCAGATATTAAACCTCCGTTAGCCTCAGGGTCCATGCTTGTAAAATGGAGAGAGTGATAACCCCTCCTCACAGGACTGTTAATAGAATTAAATAAGACACCACAGGTAACATGCCTACAAGGCGCTCAATTAATGTTAGTTACTCTCACTGCCACTAATGAGATTTTAGTTAACGAGGTTTGAAGCTTGAACTATACATTTAACAGGAGGATGGAGCGTTGGGCTGGGGCTCACATTTTTTATAGGAGAGCTCTTTCTACCACACTCTGCCCATTGCCATAGGCGGCCCTGCTCTGGCTGAAGCCAGCGCTCGGTGTGCCGGGCCCGCCCATGGACTCAGTGTGTCCCAGGTCGGTGTCCTTTGAACAGCCACCTTGGTGATGGACATTACAAGCACACTCCAAAGGCTCTGCCATCAGGGTGAGTGCCCCGTGGTACTGGGAGCCCAGCAGGGCAGAAGCACAGTCAGAGCCCCATGGGCTTTCCAGAGAATTCATCGGAAATGTTTAGTGAACACCAAACCCCAACTTCACGTAAGGTCCCATCAGGAAAGCGCTGGCACAGGCCTGGTTATGTAACCGAGACAGCAACTAGTGCACATGCTCCCCAACAGCAGTGGAGGAGACCCCCCTGTAAGGCCCGAGTCGTTCCCCGGGAGGAGACAACAGAGAGAACTGTGTGCGGCAGCCCAAGTACAGGGAAAGGCTTTTCCTCCTGAGAACAGACGTCACTGGAAACCTTCCAACCAGCCTGCCGACTCACGGGAGGCCAAGGACTGGGGATCTTCCCGGGGGGCTGCCAAGTCTTTCTTCACTTTCTAGGAAGGTGAGGTTATGGACATCAGTCACACACACTGCTGGCTAGGCTCCCCTGTGGTCAGCACCTAGCGGGCTCTGCATAAATGGTGTTGAATGGACACATCTGTCCTGCGTTGGAGGCTCCGAGCCCGCAGGTTTCTCCAGAGCACCAGAAGAAGTAGATCATCAGTGCGGCGGGTGGTTGGGTGTAGGCAGATCCCCTCCCACTTCCGGGTGCCCACTTGCCTTCTTGAGTCAGCAACACCCCTGGGCCTCCTTCGTCCTACGGCCCAGGGAGCTGAGCCCGGCTCTGTCCAGGGAGAGATGTGCGTCTTCTGGCCACGGGTTAACACCCAGCTCTCAGCAATGTGGAGCGAGTTACTGCATAGATGAGTCAGTGAGGGCTTCATAAAGAGGTGCTAAATAAATAGGCTATGCGTTAAAAGCCCTTAAATGTGAAATTAATTTTATATTGTGATTTATGATTCACATTTGCAAAGTTGCCTAATGCCAGTCATGTGTGTCCGGTGGCCACTCCGCATGGAGGCGACTGTGTAGGCGTGTGCGCGTGTGACACAGATCTGGAGGCAAACAGCACAGCCTCGACTCTCTACACGTGGCCCTCCCCCACACCTACCCGGGTAATGGTACTGTCCTTGGCAACACTGCTCGTCTGAGCTTTAACTTTGAGCCCAGCCAGGAGACAAGTCAAGGCCTTCAGAGCTGGCCCCCAGGCTCCCCCTGATTCCATCGGCCCCTGGAAGCCCCGGGCAGGACGGGCTCACCAAAAGGCCAGGCCCTCTCAGCTCCCACAGGTGGCCCCAGTGGGATTCAGGCTCTGACCTCTTCCAGAGCAAACTTCAGAGATGATGCCAACTGTTAAATGTGGCCCTGGTGGCATTCTTGCCAGGCACAGAGCCAAAAACCCTGTTCCTATCCCCACTGGGCCATTGTGATGGAGAGTTGGGGGCACTGGTTGGGCCAAGCCCAGGGGCAAAGGCAGAAGTTCCTTGTTTCCAGGCAGAGGTCCCAAAGCTTCTAACTCGAAAAGACAAGGAGAGGACCAGGGAGCTCCACCCAGCCCTTAACCTCTCCCCCTCACAGAGCGCCCAGATGAAAACACCTGCCACCTGCTTGCTTCACGGGGGCCTGGCGAGGGCGAGATGAGATTGTGGCTGTGAACAGCTTTGGAAACCTAATGCTCCATGTCCACACCACAGCTCATCACTGCAGTGTCAAGGCAGCTCCCGGAGCCGCGTGCTCAGAGGGCCAATATCCTGGGCCTGGCTGCCTCTCCCCGTAAGCACCTCCGCCAAAAGCCAGGGACAGCAGCATGACTGAGGGGATGGTGTGCCCGCCTGATGTCAGGAGCCCCGGGTCCCAGCCAGCCTGGCCACCCAATTTCTCCCACTGTGAGACAGGGATCAGACCACCTGACCTCAGAGGCCCATCCCATGTCCCTGTGCTGTGAGTGCTGTGTGACGTGTGCCTGGACGCTCCCACCATGGATGCTGAGGCGTTCATTCAGAGATCTGTAGAGCCCATGCACCCAGCAATGAGCTGGGTGGCCAGGTATGCAAACAGAGCCTCAGGCAGGGGGCCTGGCCTCGAGGAGCTGCCGGAGAAGTCGGAGCGGCAGAACCCATCGGATGCCTCGCTCTGCCAGGACTTTCTGGGCCACCAGTGTTGGCTGAGCACTTCCTGTGGGCCAAGGGCTCGCTTACGCACCTCACTTACCAGGTCTTGTTTCATGTGCCACTGCCCTCTGAGGGGAATTTCATTACCTCTGGGCTTTTTTGATGTTTTTTTATTGTTTATTCTATTACAGTTGTTTCCTTCTTCCCCCTTTTGCTTCCCTCCACCCAGCCTACCCCTCTCTCCTGCAGTCAATCCCCTTTCTGTCGTCCATGCCCATGGGTCATCCATGCATGTTCTTTAGCATTACTCCTGTTTTTATCAATAAGGCAGCAGAATGTCAGAGAGGCAAGCAGTGTGCCCAAGTTCACACGGCTGTCGAGTGACAGCCAGGGGAACGCGTGTCTGGCTTTATTCCCAAGTCTGTGTTCCAGAGTACAAGGTGCTCACTGTCTGGAGCTGGCGCAGAAGGCTGTGGGGAGGAGAGGTGTAGTTATTTATCAATTTCATGCCCCACCCACATAATTTCAAAAAGTGTTTAAGGTTGTCTTATAATAAAAGGTGTGCAATAACGGTGAAAGTTCACAGTGCGGAAGATCAAAACCCACGGAGCAGAAGGGGAAGACGCTACACCTGGCACCTGAACTGACGTGCTGTGTTTAGCCGTTTGTTCACTCATTCATCTCTCCGCTCAGCGGACACATACGGAGTGTGTCTGAAGTCCCAGAGGCTGGGCGTGCTGTTCAGGGCCTACTGAGCGGACCCCACCCCCCGGCCTCCGGGAATGTAATGCGGTGTGTGCGCCGATGTGTGCGCATGTGTGCTCATGCTTGTTGAGAGAATGGAAAGAGTCAGAGTTCTGTGGGGGGAAAGCATGGAGGCCAGCACCATGCAGTGGGCCCCTTTCCCGGACTGGGGGAGTCAGAGGTCTCCTTGAAGGACGTGAGGGAGGGATCAGGCAATACCATATTTTAGGCATTGCAGCTCCTGGCAAGCGAGGCAAACAGAACTATGATCTCTCCCATGGTGGTCTAACACCCAGGAGGCTTCATTTCTCCTGTCCTGAGATCTCAGATCATACACACCCATATCTCAGGGATGCTGTTTGTCACGGGCAGTGCCTGACAGAAGGGGCGGACAGACAGTGTGAACCTTCATCAGTGTCTGGCTTCTAGCAATCTCCTGAGAGAGCCGGGAGTAGTTGCTAGGATGTCTCCCAGTGCAAACTTAGCCAGGGGGGTCACAGAAATGCAGCCCCTGTGTGGCTTTCCAATTTTCAAACCCGGTGCAGCAATTGAGCAAGAAGAATGTGGGGGTGGGCAGTGAGGAAATAAGGGAATGAGAAGGAAACCTATTTCATTATGAGTCTACAATGCCCCAGGCTCTGCACTAGGCACTTCCTGCACATTAGCTCATTCCGTACTCCCAACATTTCAAAGTGTCACTTAACCCCCTTTATAGGTGACAAATTGAGACTAACAGAGGTTAAGTGGCTTCCCAAGGTCCCATATCTGGAGCTTATTGTTGAAAGATCTAGAAATTGAGCTGGCCCACAATGAGACGGCCCATCTGCTCAACTTGGCCGCCCACAGCTCTCCCCCATCCCACTCGTTCTAGGCTGCCCGGTTGCCTGGTCCAAACCATTCATTTGATGAGACAGGAAACTGAGGCAGGCATGAGGCCAGTGACCTGGACCGGGGCAGGGACCACAGCCTTGCCTTCCTGACTCCCAGAGGATAGGCGCCTTCCCCCTCATACCTTTCTCTTCAGGCCCAGCAGAAGGCCTTGTTCGTCCTGGTGGGGCAGCCCCTCGGCCCACCCCTTCTCAGTGGTGGGGAGCTTGTTAGACCTCTTCAAGGACATGGCCACCACAGTCCCGCCCTGAGGGCCATGCACAGAATTCCCCAGAGGGGGCTCACATCCCAAACCTCATCCACACGGATGGGGGTCCAGATCCACCTCCCTTTTATTTTAAGGCCAGCTCCACTGTGCACGGAGATGCCCAAGAAAGTGAGCAGGGAAATCCTTCCTCCAGACACCTTTGCGGTTGCTTCTCTTTCCGTCCACTCTCTCTGCTTCAATTTCTTAGAGCTTGTGCACAAATAGTTAATGGAATTTTTACAAGCCAAATGAGGGGCTTAGTAAAAATTGTGACCAGTTGCAAATGATCACAGAAAGAGCTCCACAATGAGGCCATGGAAAGGAGCATCCCTGGACTGACAGGCTCAGACGGGGTCTGAGGCAGGAAGGCAGGCAGACAGGCAGCAGGACCCACCTGCAAAGTGGGCTTCCCCCAGGCCACTGCCAGGCCCAGCTGTGGTCCCGTGGTCACCTGAGACCACAAGGGCTTGGTGGGGGCAGGGCAGGGCCAAGGAGGCTGTTTCCATGGTCATTTCTCAGTTTATTTCCCTTCTATTTGTTAGTCAGTCGGCTTCCCACACAGGGACTCGGGGTTTGGTTTAGAGAACTGTGGAAGAGGAAACAATTCCATCCTGTTTGTGTTCTGCGAACAGAAACTTCTAGGTGTGCATGTAGATAAACCCAGCAGTGCGCCCGCACCCCATCGCCCCTCCCTGGGGAGCAGGGGCGCAGGGAGGGGCAATGCGTATGGGCGTGTGGCCCTCATTCCCACACCAGCTTGTCGGATCCGCGGCGCTCCAGCAGGCAGCGCCACGTGCAGGCCTCTGAGACTCCGCCTCCCCAGAGAGGTGGGCAGTGCACTGTGCACACTAGGCACTTAAAAAACCCTTCATCTCAGGACATGTTTATTGATTTGATCAAGAGAGAGAGGGAGGGAGGGAGCGAAACATTGATTGGTTGCCTCCCGAATGTGCTGCGACTGGGGATTGAACCTGTAACCTTTTGGTGTATGGGATGATGCTCCAACCAACTGAGCCACCTGGCCAGGGAACCCACTAAGTATTTTTTTAAAGTAGAAGATTGTCAGTGACTTAGGACATGCAAGACCGAGGCCTTGCCATTCCCGGTCCCTCCCTTCTCCCTTGTCTCTAACAGTCAGCAGCTTTGGGGCCCTTGACTCGAGGGGGAGGAGGCTTAGCCTCTGTCCCCCAACCCTGGCCTGACCAGTACCTCCCACTGTCTATCATGTGTGGTGGGGGACAATCATCGTGGAAAGACTGCTCACTCAAGCAGACTTCCCACGAAGCGGTGTCCGTGCACCAGGGCACAATGGAATCTTTCAATTTTACCATCCTCTTGAGAGATAACTATTTCCTCTCCATTTTGAGAGGCAGCTGTTGATCCTGGTTGTAATGGCCTGGTGATTTCTACAAGCTCCTCGTCCCTCTGCTGAATGGCCTTTCTCAATCACACACCTGAACAAGCAAGACTTGATTGTCCCCAATTATTATCTGTGGACCCACTTTGTAAATAAGCCCCTCCCCCTTCTCCTGCCCCTCTGTCCAGGCCCCTCTGTAACCCCTCCAAGCTCAGGTGTGTGCACTGGGTAGATTTTTCCTTACTAACTTCCTGGTTTATTTACCAGACATCCAGCCGGTGCAGAGCAAGCACACATTCTTGGTGCAAATTCAGGAAGACTCGTGGATGCCTGGCTTTTTCTGCTGGGACGTCATTTGTTTTTCACCTAGTGAGGGGGGCCTGGGTGCATGAGGACAGCAGTTATCTGGAGGAAGAGGATGGGGAAATCCAGATGACTGTTGGCTGGATGGTGAGGTGAGCTTCCTGCAGAGGAACTCCATGAATGTCCGAGTCTCCGCTCACACCCAGATGCCCTCCCCACAGGGCTCTCTTCAAACATCCGTGTCAGATCCGACCAGGTCCAAATCCACCGAGAGTGCCCTCTGTTCTGTCCGCCATAAGAGAGCTCAATAAACAAACAAAGTCTTTTAAATGTGACTACAGGGTATGTACGTAACCACCTAAGAGAAGAAGTTATCTTCTAGGGTGGAAAGAAGGACTGGAGTAGGGTGCTAGTGCCAGCCCTGATGTGGAGGACAGGCTTGTGGCTGGGATGAGGGTGGCCTCTGGACTTCCTCAACGACAGGGGAAAGCTGTCCCAGGCCAGACTCCCAGGGCTCCTGCTTTGCTGTGCTAGTTCAAGATTCTCTTTGTTCCTCCCCCTACTCCGCATTTCCTCAGGGTGCTACCTGCGCTCTACTCCTGAGACCCAGTGAAACTCCATACCTACTTTCTTCCAGTCAATCCACAAACAGCAACCCGTCTCTGCCAGGCACTGTTCTAGGTGCTGAGGAGGCAGCAATGAAAACAAGGAGAGATGAAGATCTTACACTCTTGGAGCTCACATTCTGGTGAAAGGAGGTAGATCATAACCAAATACCCAACACTCAACCCCCCTCCCCACCACAAACATATATGTATACATATAGTCTGTGCAAATGTGGTAAGTGCTTTGGAGAAGTAACAGGGAATGGGGGTCCTGCAGCAGGGGTGGGCTTCCTGGACAGGCATCCCTTTAATTAGCTGATATTTGAGCAGAGACCTGAAGGAAGGGGATCGCTAGCATGACGAGAAGAAGAGTGTCCTGGACAGATGGAACAGCCACTGCAAAGACCCCAAGGTGGGAGCCACTTGGGGGTGTTGAAAAAAGGGCGCTTTCAAAGTGACCAGTGTGGCTAGAACAGGGTGGGCAGGGGGAGAGCCAGGGGAGAGGAGGTGGGAAGGGCAGCTGGGCCAGACCCCAGAGGCTTTGCAGGCCATTACAAGGTGTCCACCTACCTTAAAGAGATTATACTACATTTGTTCAGCAAGCTTCTACAGTGCAGATTTTTTTTATTCATTTAGGTGAGTCTCCCTTGATTTCCTAGTTGATTCAAATGAGAGGAGTTTTGCCCCAGATTGATGGAGAGATGCAAGAAAATGCACAAGGAAATCTGAATAGGCTGACGCTGCGGGGCAGCTGGGACACTTGGGCAACCACCTGAGTGGGACAAGGCTGTCTAACGCACTGATGTGCACCTCCTAGGTTCCTGCCCCCAGTCCTGCTCCCTGTGGAGGGGCAGGACCCGAGAAGGGGTGGGCCAGACGGTGGGGGAGTGAGGATGGAATGATGACAGTGGAATGCAAGTGCAGCTGTTTCGGGACTTTGGGTTTGCAGGTACCCAGGATGCTGCTCGGTTAGGTCCAGCCACAGAGAGGAGGCAGAGCGGGACCTGAAGCGGGGGACTCAGAGGAAGAAAGGTCTTACTCCTCCAGGGCTGACAAACACTGAACAAAACGCCTGTGCCAGAAGGTGACACTGGAGAAAACCAGCCAGCCAGAGAAAATTGGAGAGGAGGAGCAGGGAAGAGGGAGTTCCTGGGGCAGAGTGGCTGTGATGCCCAGTCTGTGCCAACCTGAATTCTTAACAGAACACGGCCACTGGGTCGCAGCCCATCTGTACACACAGCCTGAGCCACACCCTGAGCCCACACCTGTCACCCGAGGGGCGGGCTCTGGGCTGGGTCAGCAATGAGGACAGTGTCCAGGGCCACAGCCCTGGCTGGACCACAGGGGGTGGAACGGGGAGAGGAAAAGAGGAGGGTCTCTGGGGAGTGTGGGCCCTGAGGAAAAAAAGACACTTATTGAGAGAGGCTCCTGGTGGCTAACTGGTCTCAGACTAAAACAAACAAACAGACAAAAACCAGAGCCTAGCAGCCACTTCTGCACGGGGCCTCTCACACAAACTGCACTTTGTGGAGAAGCCTGTGCACCAGACTGCGGGCCTGCACTGTGTGTCTGCCCGCTGAGCCGGTCCTTATAAAGGAGTTCCTGGAGTCCTATTTCAGCCAATAGGACTGAGGCTGTTCCCAAGAAGCTTTGTAGCTCTGACCAGTCAGTGGCTCTCTTCTGACCAATCAGTGACCCAGGTGGGGAACTTTAATCCATAAAAGCCAGCTACCCTCTGGTTCAAAGAGTGCAGTTTCCAGGGAAAGATGAAGACTGCATTCATTTCCTGGGCTGGACCTGAAACCCCAAGGACTTCTCTCTTGCTGGAGCAGACCCGTGGAGCTGGCCCGTGCAGAGCAGGATTGTGGAGGTGGCCGGTGTAGGCCAGCGTAAAAAGGGGCAGAGATGAGCTGCCTAGCTGAACAGGGGACTGGCCCCGGGGCACCTCAGGCACGTGCTGTTTTCAGCTGTGACGTATTATCAAGTTTACGTACTAAGTAGTTTCCTTTTTCGACGCACCCCAAACTGGGGGGTCCGGTTGGCATTTGAGCTGGTGCCTGCAGCCATGGGTTACTGACAATGCCACGTGCTGTGAAAATCTTGGGTAGAGCACGGACTCAAATATTGAACAGAACTGCAAAAGTGCTATAAGGAGACATGAGGGTCCCTTTGCTGGGGACGGCCTTTCTAACTATAATTCAAAATCTAGAAGCCAAAGAAAAAGTGGATGAATTTGACTCTGTAAAATAAAAACAGTTCCCGTATGTCCAAACCACCACAAAGCAGAGCGAAGGGAGACGGACCGACTGCAGATAAAAGGGCAGCGTGCATCCCGAAGTGCTGATGTAAAGAGAACTCGAAATCAGGAAGATCCGTAACCCGATAGAAAAGTGGGCGTGAGATGTGAAACTGAGTTCACAAAAAAGAAATGCAAATGGTCCAAGCTCTCTGAGTAGACGCACAACCTGTTCCTAGCGAGAGATGCAAATCGACACAGCACCGAGAGACACCAGTTCCCGCAGCTCGGATGCAGCAGAAACCCAAAACCTCGACAAAACACAGCGTTGGCAAAGTAGCGGGGAAGCACGCAGTCTCTGCCGGCGCTGGCCGAGTGCGAGGCGCCATAACGCCGTGGAAGCAACACTGGTGATGTCTGCCAACAAAAGGCGTGTTTACCTTCCGTCAGCGGGCCCACCTTGGAAGTGTCCTCCAGGTACACCTGTGCGGGTGAAAGTCACACGCGCACAGTCAGCCGTTGCAGCGTTGCCTGTGACAGAACTCAGTGTCTGGAACAGGAGGCTGGGTGAACAGAGCAGCCACGTGACCGAGTGGGGAGTGCAGTGGTGAGACGGAGAGAGCAAACTCTCCACCTACAGACATGTAGAGACTCCGGGATGATTCTGTTCAGCAAGGAAAGCTAGGTGCAGGGCATGTAAATAGTATCACATCTTTTGTGAAAGGATGGGAACATGGAAGATCTATGTTCGTTTGCGCTTATATTCACATAAAGGAACATTGGAGAGACAGAAGAGAAATAGATAAAGGGTTATGCATGGTAGGGAGTGGGGGAGGCTTCTTTGGGTGTATCCTTTCATTTCGCACGGGCTTTTGATGAACGCAGATGTATTTGCTGACTTGTCCTGGAAGCCCATCGGTCCTGGTCCAGCCTGATCAGAAGAGTCACACTTGGGCTACTTGCTAAAGTTAACCCAGATCCCAGGCCCCTGTGTGTACTGGGCCTCGGGAGTGCGTGTCTTTAGGTTACCCTGCGAGGCGGAGTTCTTGGCCCCAGGCCATCTTCTCTTTCCCTCCTTCTGGAGCTCTCCTCTCTGTCCTGTGGCTGCATGTCCCAGGGGCCGTGTTCCCAGCGGCTGTGTGCCACAGGTAGTGTGTCACATAGGCAAGTCGTCTCTGCTGCCTCCTTTCCTCACTGACACTGACCCTGGAGCTGGGCACATACGACGTTTTTTTTGTTTCAAGGGTTTTACCGCTAATCTTGAGGGAGCAGCAGGGATCCACCTGAATAGTGACCGTGTGGGAGGTAGAGGCCAGGGAAAGGGGCCGAGGTCTTGGTCGTCTGCAGACAGTTTAGAGGCCCTCTTTGAGGTGCTGTCTGGAAGTTAGGGGCTCTGGCCGAGAGGCTTTCCAGTGAGGGCTCTCTGTGGGCCCACAGCCAAAGTGACAACACACTGAGGGCTGAGCTTTGAATGCGGAGGCTGGCCTCCCACAAGGACAGCAGCGGGCCTCCGTCCTCCATCCTCGGTCCCTGGTCCTCGGTCCCCGGCAGCCTGGCCCCTCTTTTCCAACTTGTTTTCCCTTTCTTTCTGGGATCAGGAGAAAGGACCTCCATTTCTTTCTTGTTTCTCTCTTTTCTAAAATTTTTACTTATTGATTTTTAGAGAGAGAGAGAGAAACATGCATTTGTTGTTCCACTTATCTATGCACTCATTGGTTGATTCTTGTACAGGCCCTGACGAGAGATGGAAGCTGCAACTTTGGTGCATCAGGACGACGCTCTAACCAACTAGGTACCTGGCCAGGGCCCCTCTTACCTGTTTCTCCTTGCAGTTCCAAGGACTAATGTCTTGGAAAAGCTTGGGGTTTTAGGTTTGCTGCTGACGGTGAGGAACTGTTAGCCGGATAAGACCCGCCAACCCCAGCTGGGGTAGGCGTCGTGTGGGAGGACTTCATAAGAGCAGCGCCCTGCCCTGGGTGCTGTCTGCTTGGTGCCCCGCACCCTGCTAGGCCTCCTGGAGGAGGGAGAAGGACCTGTGAGGCAGGCGCTGCCCCTTCTTCCCGGCAGCCTCAGTTTCCCCCCAGTGAATTGGGGGGGCTGCTCCAGGACCCTTCCTGGCTAGAACTCACATTCCTGCCTGGCACCCACTCTTCACTGGGACCTCCCTGCAGCAGACAACTTGGGGTGAAGGGAAGCCCCTCTGAGACAGCACCTCTTGGCCCCTGTGCCCTGGAGGACAGAGCAGGTCTTATTGGACTTCCTACCATGCCGGGGCCAGACAGTTTAGATTGCAATGTCTGAGCAAAGCCTGGAGGACAGGGGCCCAAATAAGAGGCTCCTTGAGGGAGTGGGCAGTAGGGCTAGCTGCCGGGGCTGACAGCGGGAGGCCTAGCCACGCCCCCACACCTCTCACTGGTCTGTGCTCAGCTTGGCTTTGCTGTCTTACCCGGAGGGAGAATAAACAATGTGTCAAACCTTCAACCCCATCTGGCAACAGATGTTTACAGGAGTTCAGCCGAGGTTCCTGCCACCCCCTCACTCTCTCAGCTGGATCAGGAGCAGGCTGTTCGCTCAGGTCCTGGAGCCATGCCCTGGGAGGGGGTAAAATCCAGGCTGACAAGGTTCTCCAGGGATCCCATAGTGGGGGGCGTCTGCCATGTCCACCCTTTCAGCACGGGGAGGTGGGGGCGGGCAGTGAGGGAGGAAAGTCCTTGTACTCACCGGGGCACAGAGGGCTCTGAGAGAAACCAGTGGACCGACAGGTCGGAAAGGTGTTTGGAGAGGGCTGCTGCCCACAGGGATAGTTTCGGGGTGGAAAGGATGTCTTTGGAACATGCCCACCTTCTTTTGTGACCCTTTCCTAAGCTCTTAGGGTCTCCTCTCTCTTCGACCCCATCTTTACCTCTCCCACTTGCTGACACAAGCCATTCCTGAGGTCACCGCCACAGAGACCTATGCCCAGTGTCCTGTGCACATTTGTTCCTTCTGTGAACTTGGGTGGAGTGCTGGGGCACACCGGGGGCACAGCAGCAACAGCGAGCAAGTGGCCAGCCCTGCCTCTGGGGGACCGAGGGCGCCGGGGAGGAACATGTGACTCACGGGGTGATGGCGACGGCGGGGTGAGCACTGTCCCTGGGCTTCGGTGAAGGCCCCCGCCTTCTTATCCTGTCGTGCTCCCCTTCCCACGGTGTCAAGAGTGTTTGCAGGTGAGCGAACGAATGGAAGCATTCACACTGAGAGGTGAAGTCCCCCTTCCTGCTCCCCGATGATGTCCAGCTCACAGGGGAGCTTGTCACCCCGACCAGAGGACTGCATGTCCCGGAGGGAGGGACCTGACCGCTGTGCCTCCCCACGTCATCCACCCGCAGCCCGCCTCTGAAGCGCGGCCATGCTCTCTCATCTGGACGGTCGACATATGGTGTGCCCGTTCGAACACTATTTTTGGAAGGAGGCTGACATCGGGAGTCCAGAAACGTGGATTCAGATGGCTGTTAATTAGCTTTGTGACCTGCGGCGATTCAGCCCACCTCACCGGACCTCGCTTTCTTCATAGAGGACGGTGACGCTATCTGGCCTGTCTGCTTCAGGCAAAAGCCGCCTGGAGAGCATTCGATGATATCTGTGTCGGAATGGCATCAGCGTTTGACAAGGTCCCCTCTGAACATGAGGGATCACACTGGCTTTTCCTGTGTGCTCGGTGCCGCGGGCCTCCTGCCACTTGGCAAGTCTGAGCCAAGGAGGAGCTGCTGTTCCCTCAGATGCCCCTTCTTCGAATGCTTCCGAGTGACCCTTCCTGGCCCAGGTGAGCTTTGCCCCCAGCGCCTGTGCCTGAGGAGGGCAGCCCTGCGGGTCTGGGAGCTGCTTTTCAAAGTTCTAGGGCACCAGGGTACCACCTGACCCCCGCCCCCTCCTGCCCTTCGTCCATGACAGGAATGTCAGGCCCAGCTCCCTGGTCTTGCTGTCCAGGCGTCCCACATGTGGAACTGAGGTCATCTTCCTGGGACTTGGCCTCAGCTGTGCTGCTGGGGTTGGCCCCTCTTCCTTCCATGTTCCTCCTGGGGCACTTAGTCACTCCCTCGTGTCCTGGCTCAGCACGGCAGGGGCCTGGTCTGGGGAGCTTGGCCTCGGGTGGGGGTGGGGGAAACTTTCTGGAGTTAATAAGATAATGGGCAATTACATTTTAGCAAGGAAGAAAGAGTAAAGAAGAAGGAGAAGCTATTGAGCAATTATTAAGCACCTCTAGTATGCCGGGCACCGTATTCAATGTCTAACATTCCACCTCATCCTCAAACAACAGTCTGTGTCATTGCTCTACTCTGTGTTTTGTAGTTGAGGGAACTGGAGCTCAGGGAGGTTAAATAACCCACTCAGGTAATGCAGTTAGCGAGTGACATGTGAACTCTGCCCCCACTCTTTCTGTCTCATTCTGTTACCTCCTTGGTGTGCTGTGGTTTTGGGGTGCCTGGGCTGGCTTTGGGGGATGCCTGTGAGCAAGGCATCTCCATGGGCCTGAGTGCAGCACCTCATTGTCATATCCCTGCACTGGGGACAACCTTGGGAGCCTTTTGTTTCTCCCCTGGAGAGCAATTTGTGTATGTCCCTGTGTGTACATGTGTGTGCATTGTGTGACGAGTATGTGCGCAGTGCAGAGGTTGGGGCTGGGGAGGAGGGTGTCCTTCTACCCTAGGAATGAGGTTTAATTACCAGCTGCCTTTAAAGGGCTTTGAAGGCAATAAGCCGGACAGAGAAGCTGGTTTCTAAGTGTATCTGTCACAATCCACTCTAATGCCAATCAGACGCCTTTGTCTCTCTGTCTTCCCTGTTAACCGTGGGTTCTTACTCTCAACTGGCCACCGCACACCACTATATCTCCTGCCAGCAGCAGGGTGTGGAAGAGAGACTGGTGTTACCTTCTGTTTTCTCTACCCTGTCAAAATAAAGGCAGTGCAGATGTCCTCCTGGGGCCCAGAAGAAATGATGAGCAAAATGCTCTGTGACCTTTAGTCACTCTCTCTGCCTCCTGGGCCTGTTGGCCCATCTGCACAATGGACATGACCGCACCTGCCTGGCTTTCCTCGTGGAGCTGGCTGAGAAAGGATGAGAAGGCAGGCACAGAAGCCTCAGCAGGGAGCTGGCCCACAGGATGGCCAGGGGCTCCATCTGCACCTCCACCTTCCAGTAGGACATGGGGATGTGGGGAAGGGGCCTACCGATGGGGCTGGGCTTCAAGGAGTCCCTGCTGCAGGGGCGGGTCCTCCACAGCACAGAGCAGCCCCTGCTGTGCAGGCCCTGCAGGCTCCTCCCTCACAGCCCTGTAAATTGCCTGGGCAGGATTCTGCACACACCTCAGTGGAAGGGGAGTTATTTGCCAGATATACGGTGTCTGTGAGAAGAGTCTCTTATGAGTCAGTGTTCAAATATGTTACTGGCTCAATAAATAGAGATTTGTTGTAAATTAAGGGAGGGAAGCGAGGTGCCGGCAGCAGCACTTGTTCATCTATGTTTTCTATTAGCAACACTTTCCCCTAAGTGGTGGGTGATTCCTTGGGAGCTGCTGGGCAGGCGCTCGGAGGAGGTGTAATTACATGCAGTTGTTAGGTAGTCAGAGCTACACAGTAAGGTCGAGGGCAGCCCTAGGTGGCTTGATTGGGCTTCCTGGATGGAACATGGGTTCCCCAGCATCCTTTGGGCAAAGTTAGGGCTGGGGTGGTGAGGGGAGTTGGGGTTGGTGAAGGGAGGGGCAGCCAGGGCAGGGGCAGGGGCAGGTGCATCTGGAAAACAAGGCTCATCACTGGGATGAGGTGGGGAACCCTGTGCCTGCGGGTTGGCAGGCTGTTGGCAGGTGTGGCTGTGTCTGGCAGAAACAGAAGGTTGTCACTGGGGCTGCCAAGACACAGGGTTGAGCCTGGACAAGTGAGGCCAGGTAGAAGTGGGGGGCACTTAAGGTGAGGAACGTGGTGGGATTGAGAGGAGTTTGTGCATAAAACCCAGGCTGAGTCCTGTCAGGCTGCGGCTGCCTCAGAAAGAACTCACCAGGGGGCAGGCTAGCTGGTGAGGCTTACTCTGGGAGGTATTTTCTGGCACGTTCCACTCCTCAACTCTTTTCAGGCTGGCTCAGTGGGCTGCATCCTACCCACAGCCCCAGATGCTGAACCAGTCCCTCCTGAGGCAAGAAGGATGTAGGTGTGTCAGCCACCCTCTCCCTCCCGGCCCCTCAGCCCCATGGGACTTTAGGAGCCCCTTCATGTTCCGTGCTCCAGGCTCCTGAAATGTTATGTGGAACTGTGGGGTGTGGTGTGGCAGAGGGGCAACCCGTCTGGTCCTGACATAACCAGTCAGGCAGGTATCCACTGAGCTGTCACCGTCCCCTGGCAGTCCCTAGGCTCCCATCTATGAGGTCGCTTCAGTCCCCCTGCTCCTGACGTCAGCCCTGTCAGAGGTGTCCCTCTCCACTCCTTAGCTGAGTGAATATTGTTTAGAGAGGAGGAAGGGCATGCCCCAGCCCCTAGTCGTTTAGGTAAACCTGAGGTTTTCTTGGTGCCTAAGGGCCCAACCTTTTGACACCTCACAGGCCAACCTGAGAGGGCTCCCAAACGCCAAAGGTGGAACAGTTTGAGCAGCAAATAAATAGCACAGTATTGAAGTATAACCCAAAACGCAAAATAAATGCCACGATCCCCAACTGACAGAAATGAATGATGAATGAATGACTGAGTGTGGAGAGACAAGTCTCCCACAAAGAACTCCAAATCATTGATGTTGACACTGACCCCTCCAGGAGAGGGGTCCGATCCCCCTCCCCCACCCCTGAGTGTGGGCTCCTCTCAGTGACTGGTGTCCAATGACCAGAATATGGAAAATGAGGAGGAAAATGTCACTGTACAACGGACAAACCTGGCAAACCCTACCTCAGCTGGGTAACCGAGGTCAATCTCAACAGTGATAAATGCCATTGATCTCATGTGCCCTTGACATGACGTGATGAGAAGGGCACTCACCTCCGTGGCCTCCTTGCCCCAAACTGAGAGTCCCACCTAAACAGGAGAAAAACATCAGGGCCACCCAGGTGGAGGGTTCTTCTGAGGGAATAGCCAGTGCAAAGGCCCCGAGGTCAGAGCCTACTGCTGTATATGAAGAACGGCAAGGAAGCACTAGGTGTGGAGTGGAGTGAGCTGAGGGGGAGGATCTCTGAGCTGGGGGGGTCTGCAGGCCATTGAAAAGATTTAGTTATTACTCTGAGTGACATGAGGAGACTTTGGAGGGCTCGAGGAGGGGAGGGACATTTCAAAAAGATCAGTCTGGTTCTGAATTGGGAATAGATTCTAGGCAGCTAGGAAGGGAGGCTGGGACTGAGTTGGGAAGTGGCGGTGTTAATTCAGATGAGGGATGCGGTGGCTCGGAACGGCCCAGAGTCAGTGGAGGTGGTGAGAGGTAAGGGGCCAGGCTCCAGATGTATTTGGGAGGTGGAAGCAACAGGATGTCCTGATGGACTGGTGACAGAAGGACAAGACTCAAGGGTGACGTCGACACTTACGGCCTGAATAACTAGAGGAAATCAGAGCCAGAATCCTAAAAATAGAATGTAGAGCTTTCAAACCAGCAGAGGACAATTTTATCTGTCCAGTGGGGAGGAGGAAAGAAGAAAGAGTATGGAAAATGACAAATGCAAAATAAAATGGCAAACATAATTCTTAACATAATGTCAATTTACAATGATGTGAGTGGATTAAACTCATAATTCAAAATAAAGAGAATTTTAAATTGAATTAAAAGCCCAGGATTTAGGAATATACTTTTTACAAGCAACACAAGAAGAGGACGAAGACAAAAGGGTAGTAGAATGTATACCAGAAAATACGAATGAAGGAGACTTTATAGGAAAAAAAGGAACGCTCCATTAAGAGGAATGAGATCATAATGCTATAATAATCATAAAAATATATACACACCTAATAATATGCCATCAAATATATGTTTGTCTTATACCCAAGCACACATAAAAAAATAGCTGTAGCTACTACATAGGGAGAAATAGATAAATCAACTGTTTTAGTTGAGTATTTTAACATATTTCTCTTATAAGCTGATAGAGCAAGCAGACAAAATTTAAGTATGCAGATTTGAAAAACTTGCTTAAGAAGCTTAAATATATGTATATAGTTACACACATATACATGATTTTATTCCTAACAAACAGAAAATACACATTCTTTTGATAAGAAGAACATTCACAAAAATGGCCATAAATCAGGGCAAAAAGGCAACCTCAGTAAATCCCAAAGGATTGCCGTTCTATAGATGCTCTCTCACCGTAAATGATGCAACTGGAACTCAGTAAAAAACAAAAACAACACACCAAAAATGGCACCATGAAATAGTCTTTGGATTAAAGAAGAAGTAAAAGTGGCAGTTGCAGAATATGTAGAATTAAATGAATGACTGAGCCACACGCAAGCTTTTGGGGGCACAGATGAAGAAAAGTGTAGCCTTAAATCCATTCATTAGAAAACGTAAAACAAATGAGCAAAGCACTTATCTCAAGAGGGTAAAAAAGCAGTGGCAGAGTAAGCCTAAAGAAAAAGAAGGAAATAATCACTATAAAGGCACAAATAAATTAATAGCAAGTTACAATTAAATGTCACAGAAGCTTAGCCAAGCTGAATGTAGGTCTTTTGGAAAGATTAATAAAATAGGAAAAGCTCTGGCAAGACTGCCTGAAAAAAAAGGAGACATAATAAAATAAAGCTGAATGAAAAAGGAAAATGACAGGCACAACAGATTGTCAAAAAAATAATAAAATAGTATTGTGAACCAATTTTATAAAACACTAATAAATTTGAAAAATTAGGTGAGTTGGAGAGATTTCTGGGAAAGAGAGAAATGCCAGAATTGGCAAAGAATAAAAAGCAAACTCGAAACAAACCAGCGATGAGTAAAGACATGAAAATCACAGCCAACACCTCCCAGCCCCAGCCTGCGCTGCCTCCCAGCTGAGTCCTACCCAGCACTTACGGAGAAACAACTCCCGTCTCCTAGAAGCTGTTCCAGAACGCAGGAAAAAACCCCCCAACCCTGTCTCATTCATTTAATGGAGGTAGTTGAAGTTTAATTGTTACTTTTAAACTAGGACAAGGGAAAAAAATATAGGCATATTTCGCTCACCAAAATAGATGAAAACAGTACTAAACAAAACATTAGCTAACGGAATTGAGTGCATTAAAAAAAAAAATCACCCAAACCGTGTGGGTTTCACGTGGAAAGTGAAGGGCGGTGTAACGGCAGAAAGTGTGGCAATTCACCGCACTATGGACCAGAGGAGAAAATAAATCATGTGAGTAGCCCAAGAGCTGCCAAAAAGTATTTCATGATTTGAAGATGTTCAATATGTATTTATAAGGGTAATAATAACAAAAAGATGAAGTTCAACATCTTTTAATAAAAATAGTCATCCATATGATACATTTTTCAGGAAACTAGGAATAGAAGAGCCTTCCGGGCTCTGGAGAGGCTGCCACCCCACACTCACAGCCGCATCCCACTGAATGGGGCAACTGAACGTTTTTCATTTTTTCATTTGTTTAAGGAAGCAGCTGACCCACGCACCAGGCTGCCTGGCCCCACATCTCATGCTGTTTCCCAGGCTAAGGCTGAGGCATGGAGAGGCCCTGAACATTCTGTGGTCCTTTTGGATGATTAGAACGGAAATTCAGTTCTGCAAAAGGTGGGAACTTGATCATAGATATGACGGGGACAAACGTGGCAAATTATAAGCCTCAGACCATCACGGGCCTTGCCCGTGAGCAGACGCCTGTCTGTCCAGCCACTGGCTCCCAGCGGCACTGGCTCAGTGCTGGGGGGTAGTGAAGGGGCCACTGTGTCTTGCACGAGAGTGGTGGGCGGCAGAAATGGTGGCGGATTCCACGAGAGAAGGGCGTGATCCTCCCCAGGGGCCCTCTGGGATGGCATCCTGCAGTGGGGGGCTCTGAGAGGAGAAATCCTTAAGTGTTTTTTAGAAATTTTTGCCAGTACTGTTATGTGAAGCCCCCATTTCCCTTAAATCAGAGGTGTCCAGCCTGGGGCCCATGGGCCACATGCAGCCCAGGATGGCTGTGAATGCAGCCCAACCCAAAATCGTAAATTTACTTAAAACAGTATGAGGTTTTTTGTGATTACATGTCATATTGTATTTACTGTGTGGCCTAAGACAACGCTTCTTCTTCCAGTGTGGCCCAGAGATGCCAAAAGTTTAGACACCCTTGCAAAAGACCTCCAGTTACATGCTATTGTTTACTTTTGGGTCTTTTGGTTTTAAATGTGTGACTTCTTTTCATTATATACTCATAATAAAACAGGAGTCAAAAAGCCAAACTATATTTGGGCCACATAAGAATACAGGTTCTCAGGGAACCCAGGGCAGAAGACAGAGCCTGGTTCCTGAGCGGTTGGTTCTGCTTCCTGCCCCTCCCCCACTAGTCCTCTCTTCTGTGTGCTCCCCACCCCCTGGCGCTGTGCCCACTCTTCACTCTTGCTTTTCTCTCCCTCCCCTCTGTCCAGATCCTTGAAAACTGGGGAGTTGTGAGGCAACAGTCCTGTGCAAAGTGCGTGAAAATTTCACTTCCTTAATTCCAGGGACCAAGAGAGACTGGCTGGTGCCTCTCTGACCCAAGTTCAAATTTTTGTAAGAAGGATGCTGATCGCCCCAGCCAGCGTCAGGTGTCGTCCTTGCTCCAACCTGTGTGGCCAGTGAGGGTCAGTGAGAGGGGGTAGAACAGGCCCCCGGCACAAACATGGCTGCAGGGGCTCATCCCGACCGGTGGGAGTTTGGGTCTCAGACACAAATTCACTCTGTACCAGTCTCAAAACACAAAAAGAACAAAACCTTAAAACTCAGAGTCAGGCTAAAGAAGGTGACACGGACCTGCACATGGGAGTGGCCCTAGGACGGCTCCGCAGGGACAGAAGCAACGTTCGGCCGTCTGCCAGGTGATTCCTGAGGACACGGAGCTGGCTCTACCTAGGACGAGCAGACATAAACGAAAAGAATTCATAACAGCTTGACACTTCCAGGCTGAACCCAGCGAGTTTATTTTTACGTGTTCAGAAGAAGAAAAGAG
The DNA here is from genome assembly GCF_022682495.2 of Desmodus rotundus. Lineage (NCBI taxonomy): Eukaryota > Metazoa > Chordata > Mammalia > Chiroptera > Phyllostomidae > Desmodus > Desmodus rotundus. The sequence continues at coordinate 51,201,142 of NC_071395.1, read as the reverse complement.
TCGTCGCTAATTCCACAATTACTTAATTCCGGAGAACTTGCGAAAAATGACTTCAAGTGTGAAATATTGTCTACTAAAGAATTAACTTAATAGATCATTTGGATTCAATTATTGGCTCAATACTAAGATTTTCTGGGAAAAGTGCAGGCAATATTTTATGCCTGTCACATGATGCAGCGATTGTGAAGTTAGTTATTAATGACTTATAAGAGAGACAGCTAGAAAAAAGAAGGCAACCAGAGGAAGACAATTCATCACTGATTATAGGGCAGGCCCAGATGGGGGGTTTTCCCGCTCCATTTTTCAAGCGGCTCCAGTTTTGCTGACTGAACCCCTTGCCTTGGCTTTTACCCTCCTCTCCCCATGTGTGTGATTTCGGGCTCGAATCCGACGTGAATCTTTAGGGAGCAATTAGAAGCTGAAGGTTGCCGCCATCCATCACGGCACGGGGCCACCAACTTCACCCGCACTGACAGCTGGGCCACCTCCGACCCTGCTCACGCCATCGCCTCTCTCTGGCCAGCGAGGTGCTGGCAGCAGAGGGACGTTTACAACCGGAATGGGCTGCAGGCAGCTTATAGCCGTGACTTTCCACCCGTCACCTGCTTGTTAGTCAAAGGGGAAATTTTGTTGAATTCCCCTCGGCTCTCTTTGGGGGGTGAAGCTGTTATAGCTTCATTAGCTCTTTTAAAGTTATTACCAAGGCCACCTTCTAAATTCAGTTTAAGTGGTGTTGGTTCCTCGGGCTCCTGCTCCATACCAGGCCTGGTTGGGGCATGTGGGAGGAGGAGAAAGGTCTAAGATTTTCTTCACCCGAACCTAGGGCCTGAACGCCAGGGACGGCTCATGAAGCAATGCAGTGACAGCACCTGCTGGAGCAGGGACACTGTCAGGCTGCTTGGCTGACGCAGGTGATGCCTGAGGGAACAAATGGCCTGAGGGGTGGGGTGCTCGGGACAGGGGCATCCTGGCCAGAGGTGCAGTGGGTTCTCTCATTCCGCAAACAGTGCGTTAGGTATGCCTGGGGCCCAGGGAATGCGGTGCGGCTGTGGGTGTAGGAGACCTGGAGCAGAAGCCTCATGCGAGTAATCAGTGTGTGTGTGTGTGTGTGTGTGTGTGTGTGTGGTGGGGCGAGAGAGGCGACTGTAATCAATAAATCTCAGTAAGTAAACTATGTAGTATATTAGGGCACAAGTGCTGTGGGAAAAGAAACTGAGGTAAGAGGGATGGAGGTGTGGACAGGAGGGGCTAGGGTACAATTCTGTTTGTTTGTTTGTTTGTTTATTTATTTATTTATTTAAATCCTCATCTGAGGACATTTTTCAATGATTTTAGAGAGAGGAAGACAGGGATGGGGGGAGAGAGGGAGAGAAACATCGATTGGCTGCTTGTCCTACGTGCCCCAACTAGGGACCGAATCCACAACCCAGGCATGTGCCCTGACAAGGAGTGGAATGTGCGACCTTTTGGTTTACGGAGCAAGGATGCAATGAACTGAGCCACACCGGCAGGGCACCTGGGCACACGGGGACAGTGACAGCTGAGTAAGATTTCCAGGAAGGAGGTGGGAGACTTGGTTTTGTGAGTCTCTGGGAAGAAGTCTTTGCCGGCAAAGGGACAGCCAGGCTCCAGGCCCCAAGGCAGACGAGGGCTTGGCAAGGCCCTGGAGCAGCAGAGAGGCCCTGTGGCTGGAGTCAAGGGAAGGGCTGGGTGGAGAGAAGGGATGGGCCTGGGGCCTCATGGGCCTGGATTACAGTTTAGTCTTGCAGGCCACTGGAAGGACATGTTGCCCTCTCTGAGTAAAATGCAGAACCGTGGTCTGGTGGTGTCCAGAGAAGGAGAATACCATGGATGACGTTCTCAAGGTATCTTCTGCCTGCTGCGTGGAGACTAACTATGGGGCCCAGATACAGGCCAGGAGCTCCGCTAAGAGGTCAGACAGGGCAGGGAGCCCTGTGTGTGGCTGTGCAGGCTGGGAGGAGTGGTCAGATTCTGCGTCTATCTTTGAATCGTAATGTGTGGGGGGGTGAAAGGCTCCAGAGCTCTCCCTCAGCCACCCCGAGTACACCCGGGGCTGAAATATACCCTACCCGAGGAAAGGTGCACGAGGCTCCAGTGTGGGCATCGATGGCTGTGGCGGGTGCTGCAGGTGCCTCCCAGAGCCCCTCCCTGGCCTGGCGCCCTGGCTGCCTGCTGCTGTGAGGGCTGGCGCTCCAGGCCACAGCTGTCTCCTTTCCCAGACAGCTGCCCTTGGCACTCCCCTCCATGGCCAGCACACAGGAACCCCATCTCTGGCTTTACTTCTGAGGAGCCCGAATGAGGACAGCCCACTCTGACAAGGCCGGCTCATTTGTGGAACCTCCATCCCCATCCAGAAGCCGACCAGGTCAGGGCCCCTTCCCAAAGGCTGCCTTGAACCCAAATTAGAGCGCAATGGGTGCGTTTCATCTGCTTTAAAACTGTGTATGCATGCCCTCCTATGGAAGTCCTCTTTCTCGTCTGACCTCCTCTCTTGAAATTATGGCGTTCATTCATGGCGCATGGCGAGAATTCACGCCGCTTCACGTTGCGCGGCATGGCGTGAACATATCACGACGTCCTCTCCAGCCTAACATTGATGGGCATTTTGAATTCGTCCCAGGTTTTGGCTATGACAAAAAATGATGCTATGAATATTCTTGTATGCGACTTTTGTTGCATATGTAGGCATTTTTGTCAGATTTATATAAAAGTATGGAATTTCTAGGTCATGGGGTACCCAAATATGTTTAGTTTTAATAGGGCCTGCTGAGCAGTTTTGCACTGTGTGTGTGCCAATGTACTCCCTGCCAACAGTGTACGGCTGTCCTGTCTTATTCCACATCATTGGTCACGTTTGGAATTGTCTCTCTTTTCCAGCCATTCCGCTGGTACACAGCAGTGTCTCACTGTGGTTTTAGTCTGCATTTCCCTGATGACTGATAAGATGGAGCAGCCTTTCCTGTGCTTAGTTGGATATTTGGATTTGTATTTTTTTTGTAAGATGTCTGGTCATGTCTTTTGCCCATTAAATAACATGGGCAGCCTGTCTTTCTCTGCTTGACTTTTGGGAGTTCTTGAAGTATTCTGGACATGAGTCCTTTACTGATTGCATACAATGCAAATGTCATTTCCCTCTAGGATCATCCTTTACTTCCTTAATTAGCTTTTCTTAAGAAAGAAGTTCTTACTTGTAATGTGACCAGCATTTCCTTTATGATTAGCACATGTTGTATCCTGTTTAGGAAATCTTTGCTGAACCCATAATCTTGAAAGTATTCTGCTACTTCTAGAAAATATTCTTTTCTTCTAGAAGCTTTATAACTGTTTTCGACCCAAGCAGCTTCCACCTGAGATGGGGAGGACTGAAGTCTGAGGCGGCAGACCACAGCTCTGGGTATGTCATGTCTGAGCGGTGGGTTAGACATCCCCGTGGAATTTCACAGAGGCCCTCGTGTATTTGGACATGTGAGTTCAGGGGTTGGTGGTCAGGAAGACGGAGTTAAAGCCTTAGAAAAGAGAGCAGGCACAGAGCCCCATGGCACGGCCACACGGAGACTTCTGGGTGAGGAGGAACCTGGAAAGGTTCGAGGAAGACTGCGGGAGCAGTGGGAGGCTGTCCTGGAGGGCTGGCTAGGGGGAAGCAGATCAGGGCATGGTCAGCGCTATGCGACTGCTGCTGACAGGTCATGTGAGATGCAGCTTGGAAAGTGAATCTTGGATTTAGTGACGCAAAGGTCGTTGGCGCTGACGATGAGCACATGTCAGAGGAGAGTGGGGATCAAAGCCGGACAGGAGGGGACTGGGAGAGGAGTGCCCTGGACCAAGCAGAAGACCGCCATGGGCAGCCCCCACAGGTGGCCGGGATGTTTGGGAACAGGCCATTCAGGAATCTAGAAGCAAGGGTGGCACCTGCAGGTCAGGGCAGCAGACCCAGGGGTGAGGTGGTTAAGGCTGCCAGGCCCGGGAGCTGTGTTGTTAGCTGCCTGCAGGACCCAGGAGTGCTCGTGGAGATCAGTGTGGGTGGGAAAGGGGAAGACAGCTCTGCGGAGGTCCTGGGCACACCACACAGTGCTTCTGAGGACTTGGGCTCTGGCTGTTCTGCCTCATTCCCTTCTTTCTTACTCTCCTTCTTGTTCTTTGAATGTTGAGCTTTTAATTAGAGGGGTCCTATTGCTTCAGTTCCTTCACACATCTGAGCTTTCATTCAGTCTGTTCCCTCTCCTAGACTCTGTCCCACTGACTCTGCCTGACAAATTCCTACATAGCCTTTTAGACTAAAGTGCCATCTCCTCCAGGAAGATTGTTTAGCATCTAGCATCTATTTCTTTCATAGCACCTCCCTTACTGGGTTTAAATGATGTCTATCTCCGTGACTGCTACACTAGGCGCTGAGCTCCTCGTGGGCAGTGGTGCCTTGACCATTTCTGTCGCTGGTACACAATGTTGGCACAGTGCTGGTTGGAAACTGCAAGGTAGGGTCTGGATTGGCAGATAGGAGAGGGCATGGCGTCTAGGCAGAACGGTCTTCCAGCGGCGCAGTGCTGAGGGTGGGGCACTGTGGGCTCTGAGAGGGGCCGGGCTGAGGGTTTGAGTTGGGAAAGTCAGGGGTGGTGACAGCTCAGTGGGTGCTGGCCTCACCTGAGGAGGCAGCAGGTGTGGGTGTGTTTGTGAGTGGCAGGTGAGGAAAGCAATTATGAACATCAGATCAAGCTAATTTGCATGGATTAGTGCAGCCAGTGAGGCTTGGCTCGAGTCTGATTTCTTCAGGGCAGGTGGGGATCTGGCAGGAACTCCCGAATGGCAGCATGGCTGGCTGTCTATATAATCCTGCCGTCAGCCTGAGCTAGAGCCTGGGTTACTGTTCAGTGCTGGACGAGGAAGTGGCGGGGGATTCCAGAAGGGAAAGGGACCTCTCCCCTTTTTCCCTTCTGGAATAGTGGAGGACTAATTTTTTATACATAAGCCTGATTGCTTTAAATTTCTAATGATAAAAGTGAAATACACAGAAAGGTATCAAGACAAACATCAAAATAACTGTAATTCTACCACCCAGAGATAACCACTATTAACATTTTATACAATTTCTTCCAGGCTTTTTTTCCATGCACAAATTCATCCCCCTCCCCACCAGCCCTCTCGGCCCCCGCCCCCCCCCCCCCCCCCCCCGCCCGTCCCCTGCCGCAGAATCCCTTACTTAGTACTTCCCCAGTCTGTGCTGAGATTTTTTAAAGGTAAGATGCTATTCTGAGCTGGTGCCGTTGACCTTAGACAGCTGTGATCATCCACCTCGGGGGCACGCTGTAGTGTTTTCAAGCAGTCCCCAGTTAGTGGACATCAGGTGTATTTCCAGCTTTTTTGTTCTTGTAAATGATATTGCAATAGCAAACGTTCAGAAGTCTTTGCCTCTATCTCTGATGATCTAGGACACATTCCCAGAAGTAAGATTCTTGTTGCACATTGTCAAATTACTTTCCAGAACATTTGTGTGTTTTGTTTTTTTAAAAATCAATTTATAGTCCTATCAGCAATGATTGAGGAAGATCATTTTATGGCACTAGATGTGATTGTTAAAAAAAGTTTAATGGCCGTTTATGTTTTCATGCAGTAATCTATATCCTTTGCCTATTTTTAACTGGTGGGGTGTTCTTTTTCTTTTTAAATGTGGACTCTATTAATAATGTACAAGGATTGTTTGATTGCATCCTTATTTTATTTCATTTCAGTGTGTTACTTGCCTGTTTTTTGAGGACAGGGATTTTGACATGCTGAAACTTTAATTTTCCTTGTAGAGCATTTCTTAGTCTTTCTCTTTATGATTAGATGGTATTTCCCACCCCAACATGAACTAAATTTTCACTTATACGTTTCCTACTCATTTTATAATTGCGTTATGATCTATGTGTTATAATTCATCCAGCTGGAATTAATTTGAATTAATTTTGATGAAATACTTTTTTTTTTCAATTATCAACCAAATGATTAACCGTAGGTCTCGAGTAACCCCTTTTTGACAGACTGGTGATCACATCTACTTTTAGAATAAATTCACATATGTGTGTGCCTTTATTTTCCCACTTGAGTTTCCGATGAACTTTGTGTTGACCCTTCCATCGGTCCCAGAGCCACTTCTCCCTGTGGGTACAGTCAGTTGGCACCTGCCCCAGCAAGTTCCCCTTATCACTCTCATGTTTTGTAATGTTTCTGAGAATTAATGTGTGTTTATTTTTACAGATGACCACCGAAATCACTTAGGTAAGCTTTAAGGAAAAAGGTCCTGTTGGGATTTTGATAGGAGTTGCACTAAGTTTCTAAATTAACATGTGAAGCGCTGAGTATTGTTCACGATAGTCAGCTTTCCCATCCACGGATGTATGGTCCCGATTCCAGTTTTCTTTCACTAGAGCGTTGATTTGTTCACACAGGATTAGGGTGGGCCTCCCGGCTCATCACCAGCACGATGGGAGCAGTGGACAGAGGGGCAGAGATGTGGGATGCAGATCGTCACTGTCCACTCCCAGCTTTGAACCCACATCCTCTCCAGGAGACCCATAGGGTCCCTTCAGTGGTGGGCACTAGGGCTTGCCCAGAGGTCAGGGCCACTTGCGCCTGATCTGGAAACCTGCACAGCAGGCTGGCTGCTATGCCTAAATCTTTGGTTGTCTCGTCTCCACTCTCTTTGTTTCTGATTGATTACCCAGCTCTGGATCCATAGTTTTGCGTAGTCCTGGGCAAACGGGTGATGAGCAGATTCTTGCTCTTTTCAGTGTGGAAGCACATTGTTGTGCGTGTGAGGCTTGACCTGATATACATCGTGTCCAAGCTGGCAAAACACGGGGTCCGATGGCCCAAGAGAGCCCAACTGTACCATCCCGGCCCCGGTTCCCCTGGTGAGTCGGGAGTCCAGCTTCTTCCCTGGACACTGCTTGTCATCTAAATGTCTGGACTATCTTCTTCGTCTCTCTGTCTTTTGGTCTCCAGATCAAGCCAGAGTTGTACTTCTTGGTGTGTGGGGCTGTGTGTGCTGCATAGGAAAATCCTGTCTAGACAGCCCGACACTGGAGCCTAGGTTGGTTCTGGCCCTCATTCTTGATCGGTGGCATCCTCTGGCTCCTTGTTAGCTCCTTTCTCTTTGAGGACATTGCTCAGTCTCATGGAGCTGAGAGCTTGCCTTGAAATGGAGCTGCAGTCGGTTGGACATGATCTGGGCGGAGACCATTCTGGTCCTGGAGGCAGTCTCGAGATGGAGGCTGGTCCCGGGAAGCATCCAGACACTCAAAACTGGCCTGGGTTTCCATGCTGACAAGACCTTAACTTAGACGAGACCTGAACAGCCAAACTCCTCCGCTCGACACCCTCATCGTCCTGATCGAAGGTTCAGAGGGATTTCTCAGGACTTTCTCCGGACCAGCAGGAGAAAGGGCCCTTGTTCCCCTGCCAGCTCTGCCCTGCAGCCTGCCTTGACCTGACCTCAACCCTTGCCCCTACTCAAGGTCACTCTGGGATGGCGGTTGGGATGGCTCTCAGTGCTGGGTGTTCAGTCCACCCGGGGTTACCATATCTTGGCAAGAGGGGAGAGTTGGAGGAGGGGGCCAGGGCAGAATAGAGTGCTACAGGTCAGCTTCTTGAGAGTTCTTGTTCTTCCAGAGACAGCTTCTCAAAAGGGTTTGCCCCTTTGAGCAGGAAAAGGAAAGAGCTTCTCCAGGGAAAGAGAGGGAAGGTCAGGGGAAGGAGGAGTTCACTGCTGTTTATTTCCTTTCTTATCTATAATTTAAACTTCTGGTTTTGGTGTGAACTTCTTTACTCACAACCTTCTGTCTACCCCCCGCAGCCCTTCCCTGGCCGGCACTGCTGGCCTGAGCCTTGGCCACCTCCCTCTCGTCCTCAGACCTCACCTGCCATCTCCTCGCTCTTTTCCTGCCATGTGTCCCTCCCACCTGAGGGGCATCCCTCACCTCTCTCCTGTTTCTCTGGAGACTTGGGCTCCGTGTCAAAGTCATATAGGATTGTCTAATTATAACGGATTAATCCATTCGGATTGATGCCTTTCTATTCACTGGCTGGAACGATCCATTTCACAGCTGTGGCTCCCAGGTCGAACCAGCTAGCAGGCAATTTAAATATAGAAAGTAATTTAACCTAGTTGGACAGAGAGGCCTCTCGCTTAATGTAGCGCGTACATTTTGGAGCTCTTTGCTCGCAGCCCTCAGAAGGGTGGCCAAGAGTTTCATGTCCTGAAAAGATATTTGGCTTTTCAGGGAGTTTACAGCCCAAAAAGGGGTCTTGGGTATTGGATTAAATAAAAAAGGAGTCTTTTGATGAGGTCAGGGGTTGTTTTCAGGTGAATTCCGCTTTTTTTTCTTCCCCTTTTGGAGATGACCATCTTCCGCTTAGCTGAGCTCCATGGGAGTCTGACAGCCATCGGAGGGCATCTCATTTCCTGCTCTCCGACCCTCACTCACTGCCTGTTTGAGTAAAGTGTTTTTTCCTGGTTGTGCCAGTAGCCAGGGTCACCCTGCCTGTGCAGAGCTTGTTGTCTGATGACAGCGTGTCTTAATTCTCCTGGTTCTCCTGGCCCCTGGTCCAGCACTGGGCTTGCTGTGGACTCATCAGATGTGTCACAGCTGGGAAAAGGGGACAGGAATGGCCCTGTGACCTGACAAACCCAGCTCTAAGCCCAAACCAGAAATAACAGTGATCAAGACACATGGACTAAGTGCGATTCTTCCATTATGTTAACACACGGCCACCTCCCTTCTAGGGAGGAGATGAGCAGAGAGGGACGTTTTTCTGAGAAGAGAGGATAGGAGGGACCTGGTTAGTCTTCAAGTCCTGGAAGAAATGCCAAGATGTGGGTTTGGATTTTTCCTTTTCTTTTCCACATGGCCCTGAGGGCAGAAATACTAGACTAAGGAGCAGGAGTTATAGGAAGAAAGAATTGCACTTGACTCATTTATAGGAAGAACTTGGCATTGATCAAAATTTTTTCTTTTAAATGGAACTCTCAACTTAAAGAGGTAATACAACTATCTGTGCTTACGCAGAGGCTGGACAGCCACGGGCAGGGAGGCTGTCGTGGGCTGTAGAACCAGGCAGGCCTGGAGACCTTGGACGTGCTGCCTGTTGAGCTTTTATGCCACGGCTCCCCCCTCTGTCTAGACTATGGACCAGAAATGCAGACTTTCTTCCTTCTGGCAGGTGGGAAGAGAAGACCACAGACCTTGGGGGAGCCTGGGAGCTTGCTTAGCTCATGGTCCCTAAGCTGAGAAAGGAAGTGTAGGTTCCCTTGGGTCCTGCATTGGCCCAGCACCCCTCACGGCAGGGTGGCAATGGAGGAGTGGGGGTGGGGTGGGTCAGTTGCCTGTGGCTGCCATAACAAAGTGCCGCAAGCTGAGTGGCTTAAACAACAGAGATTCATTGTCTCTTACTCTGGAGGCTGGGTGTCTGGGGTCAGGTGTTGGTAGGGCCGCGCTCCCTCCAGAAGCACCAGGAGCGACCTGCTGCAGGCCTCAGTCCTGGCCTCAGGTGGCTTCTCGGCTCATGGCAGCCTCACTCCCACCTTCACGTGGCGCTCTTTCTGTATGAGGGTGTCCAAAGTCCTGTCTTTTTAAGGAAACTGGTCATATTGGTTGGAACGGCTGGTGTGCCTGCAGGGCCCAGTGGGAGCTTTAATTTTTTTTTGATCAGTGTAAAATAACTCTGGAATATTCTAGGTTGAACCAATCCTGAAGCTCGCCAATCTGCCCTTTTAAAAACTGAAACGGCATATGGAGTGGTTCTCACAGTTTAGCCCTTTATTATGTCTGTATAATTATGCTTTGGTTTATATAGAGCAGCTATTATTGAGCACCTACTATACATGAGGCATGTGAGATACATAATATTTCAATTAGCCATGACTCTTTAAAACAGATATTACTAATCTCATTTTACAGATGAGGAAATAGATGCTTAGAAGATGTTCTGGAACTTGCTCAGGGCCATACAGCGAGTAGGTGGCAGAAGTGGGACTTGAACCCCTGTCTTCTTTTGCTCTAAAGTTTATTTTCTCTCTGTTACACCACACAACCCTCCAACTTGCTTGCAGACTCCTCGGGTGAACAGACTTCTCACTACCCAGACTGATCAGAATTTATTGCAGAGATCCCTTACCCTTAGTTCTCTGCAATGGGACGCCCCTTTGGTTCTAACACTCCATCGTGGGGGGTCCCCCTTTGACTGGTGCACCGGTCTACTTTGAGTCAGGTCTTGGTGGTCCCGGAGTTGGTGGGTGACATGGGGTGGTGCAGGGTAGGAGCAGCTCAGTGCAGGGCACCTTCCTTGGGGGTGACCTATGGCGGCCTGGCTCCTCTGTTTTGATGTCGGGAATGCTTTGTGTCTTTATTTCTCCATGGGGACATCGGGCCTTGGCAAAAAATTTACACTCAGTTCATGAAAGTCTCATGGATAAGCCAGGATGCTGGTTTATTAATATATACTGCGATACAGTTGCCAAGAAGCCTGAGCCATTGTGGCCTGCTCTTCTCAGCCTTTGAGAAGCGATTTAGGCCTGAAGGTTAGTCAACACTGAAAGAGACCAGCGTGATGGAGTGGTTGTGAGCGTTCGTTATCAAATTGCAGTAACCCGACCCAAACATCTCTCTGAACTCTGCCTACCACGTAGCCAGTGCACTCAGGTCAGTAGGTCCGGACATCGCCCTCCCTGGGGATGCTCACACTCATGCTCTTGCTCTTCAAACCAGTGGGGTCACAACCCCATGGGATCTGCTACAACCAGCCCTTCCTTACGTAGCAGATTTCACGACATGGAGGGTGTGGCCTCTCCTGAGGTTGCCTATCCCAGATGGTCAGTATTTATTGAGCACTGCTCGTGAGCTGGGTGCTGGGCCCTGCACTGGTGGGGGCGGGCCAGCGAGACTGACTCTCAGCTTGTGTGCATTTTACTCCACACGGCGAGCTGCCAGTGGGAATGGGTGCCGTGTTTTATGGGAGCATTTGGGGGGGGCACGGCTGGGGCTTCAGGAAGGCGTCCAAGGGGAGATGGTGCTGGAGTTGGCTCTTGGAGACTGAGTAAGAGTTAGTCAGGACCAAAGAAAACTAAACAAAGGAACAAAAAAACTGCCAACCAATCCTGGCAGAGGGAAAAGTATAAACAAAATAATGGATGAGGGAAACAAGGCATGTGGATTGGATTAGAGGTCAAAACGCTGGGAGGTGAGGTGAAGTGGACAATAAGCCACGGAGAGCTGTCTGCACTGCGTTAAGGGACACAGACTTACTTAATTAGCCCGCAGACGTGACAGAAATGTTTCAACTGAGGAGGGACATGGCCGGATTGCTGTTCTCTGGGATTTGGCTGTGTAGAGGGCGTCCTGGAGGGATTCCTGGGACTTGCTGCTCCTGCCCACACGTGTGAGTGTGTGTGCACGTGTGCGTGCGTGCGTGCATGCGTGCGTGTGTGTGCATCGCCAGCCACTCTGGAGAGGTTGCTTCCTGGGCCCACATGCTCTGCTGGCATCTCAGGAATGCAGCGTTGTGGGGAGGAGCTGCAGCTAGGCTTTCAAGTTCATTTTCTTTTGGAGGTTTAGAGCTCTCTGCCCCTGAGCACACTGTGGACTGTTGAGAGCTGCTGAGAGGCTGGAGGAATGGTGTGTGCGTGCTCGATCCTGTACAGCTGGGAACCTGGCACTAACCAGCCAACACTTGAATCGTTCTCTCCTCTCTGTTCACTCAGGGTCTGTTCCAGCTCTGCTCACACGGTGTGTGTAACCTTTTCTGTGGGCAGAGACCATCTTCGTCACTTCAGAGGGAATCCCTGAATGCAATAGCTTTCAGTGAATGCTGTGGGACAGATGAGTGAAGGAAGGGCGAGGGCTCGGGTGCTCCTGGGCACAGGCCCTGGCCTGGGGTCACAGGTCATGTGGAGGAAGGTACTGCGGCCTGCCCTGGGTTAGGTGGGATGCCAGGGGCATTAAGTGGTCTTAAGTAGGGGATGAGATCTTTGATTAGTGTATTAATTGTTTGACGGGGAGACTGTATTTTGGAAACAGGAAGGTCACATGTCAAGCAGGCCCCAGGGTACATCTCTGGCTGTCTGCATAGGCCAGGCCTTGTGCGTGGTCACCGGGCTCCTGGCGGTGCTGACAGTGCAGAAGGATCGCAGGAGGGAGAAAGTGAGGCAGGCTCCTCTGGGCCCACGTTCCCCGTGGAGCCCACCCTTCCTTCCGAGCACCGTGCTTGCTCTCCTATTTGACATGACACATGCTGGGGGTTGGTGAGTTCCAGAAGACTGTGAGGCCAGGTATTGGAAAAAAAAGAATGAAAGAAAATAAAAGGAAACATATACATCTTGAGCATTGTGTCTTAACTCGCAGTACATAAAGGTGCACTTCCTTGGCAATCCTTTGAGGGAGGGTCAAGGCCCATCCTTTGGACACAGGCCTGCTAACTCCCCTTCCTCTTTCTGGTGTCAGCCACTCCTGAGGGGCACCAAGAAGTCTCATATGGGTTTCTTTCAAGTGCAGCAAGAACGTCCAGGCTCATGTGAAACCTCAGAAAGGCAGAATTCTAGGGCTTTAGGGTCACTCTCACCACTTCCCTGTGCCGCTCCCCAAGCCCCAGAGTTAGTGTGAGTGGTGCCTCCCATGCCATATGGAACATTTGTCATGCCTGCCTTATCAAGTTTCCCCCAAGTCCAACAGGCTGCACTTGAATCTTCAACTGCCTTTTCACACTTAGAATTTATTACCTCACATACTATTTAATCTGGTTGCATAACCAATAGTAATAAACACAATTGGCAACAGACTCCAGGTAACGAGGTGATTCACTGCCGGGGAGGGGCCCAGGTGTGCTGAGAGCCACCCAGTGATTACCAGTGCACCACGGGCTATGGGTCTGCAACAGTGGAGGGGCTGAGGGAGCACCTGGCTCCTGGGGACACCAGGACAGGCTACTTTTGCTGTCTTCTTCTCCAGTCTTTTAACTTGTCGTGGGTGTGGGCTCGGGCCAGTGCCTCCTGATCTCCCTTTTGTTCTCGTTCAGACTTTTGCGCCCTCACAGGAAACACTTCTTCTAGCCTCTACCTCATCTCTGCCTCCACCCCGGCTCCTCGCTGAGGTCCCCGCACACCATTCTCCCCAGGCACCGAGAATGTCATGGTTTTTATAAGTCACACAGAGACGGAATAGATTCTCAGCTCTATCACTTAAGAGGGTAAAACCTTGGCCAACACACTTCGCTTCTTTCAGCCCGTCACACAGGACTGTCATGGGATTAAGTTAAATCAGATAACCAACATTGTGGAATGCTTGCTGTGACCCAGACACAGCTTTACGTAGATTACTACATTTCATTTCGGCAAAGCCCAGTGAGCTCGGTGCTACCGATCCCAAGTTACAGCAGAAGAATCCGTGACCCAGGGAGCGAAGCCTCACTGTTAGTCAGCAGAGCTGGGGTGCAAGCCCAGGCATTGGCTCCCGCACCCACATCCTCGGTCTTCAGGAAGTACTCCCTCCTATGTGACTATCCCAGTCACGTGGTAGATGCCCTATAAATGCACAAAAATGCATAAACTCAGGGTGGATGCACCTTCTACTCTCAAATCCCTGCCCTACTCTCCTATCCTGGGAGGGCAGGGCTGAGTCTCCTGCATCTTTATAGACAACAAGGCCAAGTTAGTGTGGCAGAGGTGGTTGGGTGTCTACCATTGATATATCCTTCCCTTCTATAGTCTGGTGCTGTTGAGGTTTCCAGCCAGGAACCACATTTCCCAGCACCTCTTCACCCAGGTGTGGCCGTGTGGCAATCCTAGCAGCCTACTCCTGGCTCCTCAAAGCCTCCTATGTGAATGCCACCCCCCACTCTCTCCCTTCCTCTCTCTGGCTGGAGTGACACAGGTTGAAGATGAAGGCCGCTCTGTCTGTCTGAGTCCCTAAATGACCGGGCACTGCAGAGTCCCCCATCCCACCTGACAACTAAAGTTTAAGAGAAAAGGAATGAAACCCCTGAGATGTTGGGGTTTACCTGTAACGGCAGCCAGCATGACCTTGACTCACATCCACACTGGGGACCTCTTTGAACTTGTTGGAGAGTGACCACCTGCAAACCCTCTGATAATACTGGGGCCTACCACGTCAGTGGTGTAGTGGAATGTGTTCTAATACGTATCTTGTCAGATGCCATGTTCTCAGATTATCGAAGCTGAAATTGCCAGTAAAACTGTATTTGTTATAGCAGGATGTGGGGAGAACAGGTGCTTTGCGATCCGGAAGTGCTCAGCTCCCATTCCAGCTGGGCCATTGTCCAGCTGTGGTGCCTTCTCAGTTCCTTAGATTAGTTCCTTCAGTAATAAACTTCTAAAGATGTGTAATAATACCTACCTAGGAGGGTTGTTGTAGGATTAAATGAAAGCAGTAGTGCTTGGCATATCGTGGACAAGCCACTGATGGCAGCTTTTATTTAGAATTCATTCATTTGAATCGTGTGGAATTTAGTGAAAACCTATGGTGCGCTCCAAACTACTTGAGGAGCAGAAGACACAATGCCTGTCCTCAGGATTCAGCCCTCTAACTGGGAAATGTGCTTGATACACACAAAATGGTTGAGTGCCATCTCCGGGTGGCATGGGACACGTGCCAGAAAAGTGGGACGTACTCCTCGTACTACTGGGATGTCCTGAGAAGCTGCCCTTGGTCAGAGGGAGACTTCCCTAAGGAGGACATGGAGGAGGACATGCCTTGAGCACTGAAGGAGAAGGGATGTGGAGGTGGCTGCTCAGGATGGCCCCCCGTGCTGCACTTCTGGTCCCCTTTGTTACCTGTTGCTGGGAGACCAGCGCGTGGCAGAGATTGGAGGAGGACAGAGGCGATGCATGGCCCGGCTGAAAGCTACGGATGGCTGGGCTGAAAGCTGCGCACTTGAGTGTGTCCTGCATGCCAGGCCAAGAGCAGGTCATGGGGCTCTGACTGCCTGCCACCCCACAGGGGCCAAGGAAAGGGTGTGCCATGAGGACATCACCACCGTAGCCAGGTCAGCGAGCCCTTCACTGGGACAGGGGAGCAGCTTCATTCTGGTGTCTGTGGGGTGATTTAACAGTATTCAGTGGGCAGCCGGCTCTTTCATCACCAAAATGTGGAACACGGCCTCTGGCCTTTGGTGAGGCACCAAGAACAACGCCGCAAAAGGATGCGCATTTCTAGGCACGTTTTCACTTCTGCCACCATTCCCACTGGATCCGTATGAGACAGACTCCATGACAGGGCCCCAAGGCTCTTGGCGTTTTCAGCCAGGAGGCCAGAACAGCTCCTGCAGGGACTGTGAGCAGCATGTCATCCTACCAGGGCAACTGCAGTCCACCATGAAGAGGCTCCTTGTCGGTGACACAGGCCAGCAGTTCCCTCTCCTCAGGGCTCCAGGTTCCCTGGTGGTTGTTCAGCTGGCACAGATTCCTCTGTGATCAGTGTTTTCCAGGTTAATTAATCCTATTATTGTCGCTGTGGTATATAATTAGACACACTGTGCAATCATATCATCCATTCTGCATTATTGATGTGCAACCTACCAGCCAAAGATGACTCTTAGTTATTACCCCATTGTATTGTGCTGCACGCAGCCATGATGCACCATTGGTCCCAGTGCTGTGTGGTTGGCCTAGGTTTGGGGCTCCCAGCTTGGGACTGGAGGACCATCCAGTGAGCACGGGTGGACCACTCACTAGGGGCGGGTCTCCGTGGGCTAGACCAGCAGTCAGAGCATCTTCATTGACTTCAAACTGGGAAGAGGAACATAGCCTCCAGCCCTCCCCTTCAGGTCTTTGCCCCCATGGGCGGGTCCCTTGCTGCCCAGATGGCTATGCTCTGCTCCCATCCCACAAGTCATCAACACCTGCTTCAACAGGCTTAGGAACGTAAAGGTGCCACTATCTCCTGTTTGTATCTACTACGTGCCAGGGTCGTCACATCTGCAGTTGCACTTGATTGTCAACAATGTTAGGTATGGCTCCCATTTTACAGATGAGAAAGTTGAGGCTCAGAGATATTTATAATAGTAACTTTCTCAGGAACTGTGGAGAGGAGATTTGAACCCCAACTTGCTTTACTTTGAGGCCAACACCTACTCAGCGTAAAGAAAGGAACCTCATTTCATCAAGAATACAGGAAGATGGGCATTGAACAAAATCAGTGTTAAAGGGAACAAGAGTTTAAAAAGGGGTTCATGCATTAGCTCCAGGGAATGGGGGGACAAAGACATTCAGGCAGTGGGGCCTCTGGAGCCTCAGAGTCACACAGTCATAAAGGCTTTGGCTTTCAGAGAAGCCAGGCTGGGCTGTCTCCTCGAAAGAGTGTGCCGTTTCTGCCCTTCCCGTCCAGGTGGGGGCTCATGTAGTGAGCCAGCCCGGGGATCTTGCTTACCACTCTGTCCACTGTACATCGTAGGACTTCTGTGGGGGAGACAGTGACATGCGGGGCAGAGATAGGCCCCACTGCCTGAACTCTGTGTCCTTAAGTACATGTGGTATCTGGGAGTAGATTGGGGGCGGGGGGGCGGCACCCTTTACTGGTGGCTTCCGGCTTTTGGAAGGCCAATGGGGGAAGTATAGGACCATTAACAAGTCACACTGTATGTATTTCCCTTTCTCTTGCTTTGCATGCCCCCACCTGCTCTAATCCAGGTGAAGGGAAGGGATAGTGATAATAAAAGATAGGCCTGACTAGGGACAATGAAAATCAGTGTGAAAGGGCAGCTTTCTGCCTGGGGGAGCTGGAGGACAGGCTGTCCCAGTCTGCCAGCTGGACCTTGGTGTGGAGCTTCAAGTCGCAACGCTGGTGGAGGTAGTGTGCCTGTGAGTGTCTGGACTTTCCTGTGCCCCACGCCTCCCCTCCACCGCTATATGAATCCTGTTTTTCATTTTCTGTGTTTTCTGATGGCTTGACATTTTGGTGGCCTTGCTGGCCAGAGAAAGACCATCCCTCCCAAGGCTACCGGTTGCTAGAGATAGTGAACACGGTGTCTGTGAATACACCTTCCATAGACAAACCAAGCTCAGGTCCACACCCTCAGCTCTCTCCTCTGTCAGGCTCTTGCCCACCAGGTCAATAGTCCTGGTCCTCACCACCCCAGGGCCAGAGGGCACTTCGTAGCCCAGAGCACACTGATACTCTTCAAACCAGCCTGGCCCTCGGTGGCTTCCCTGCCTGCCTCGTCCTGGAAAACACAGCAAAGGCTGGCCGTAGCTGAGCGTCCTCTCCGCTCCCGCCCCTGCCTCCTGCCTGGCCCTGGTGCTTTCCCATGTGGTCCCGTGTGCCACGCCCCTCATCTCTGGAGGACCTGCGAGCAACGAAAAAACCTTTCAATGGTGTTAGCCTCCCATGTCATCGCCCAGCACCTCCATGAACTGATGTTTTAATGCCAGCACCACCAGGGAAGGCCCTGCTTCGTGGTCCCCTAAGGAGCCCTGCTCGGGGCCCTGATGGTACTCGTCACCAGTGGGGATGGCTGACTGGGACTGTCGATGTGGGCCAATGGAGCACCTTCTGAGTAGGCATGGGGTGATGGGTCTTAACGTTTTTTAGTTTATTTGGGAAGTCATGTTTGCACACCTGCATTTTGCATGTATTTTTCAAAAGGTTTGGAGCCCTTGGGTTAAAACCCCTAGGGTAGGAATAGCAGTGACCTAGATGTCTTTTTGGGTGGGGGACAAAGGGAGGAGGGTGACTCAGTGCATGGGAGTGAGGGAGCAGAAATGGAGTGTAGCCCAGCCATGGCCCCGGGAAGCAGACACCTTGTCTGATGCCTGTTTTGCTGTTCAATGGGGCCCAGAGCATCTGCCTCCTGATGTCACAGGATTTGAGGCAGGTGACTCTGAGAATCAACACAGGGGTTTTAGAAAGGCACAGGAAGTGGTCCCAATCAGGACAGGCACGTTTGGGGAGGGTCAGGGGCTGCTTTGGGGAATGGGAGGTGGCAGGAACTCTCTCATCAGTTTGACGGATGATCGGTTTTTGCATCAGTTCAGTGGCTGCTTTGGTTCTCCACAGACTCGACCATCTGATTAACAGAACTATTTCCCTGCAGCATCATTTCCAAAAGAAAGAATGAGGAATTTAAAAAATTGCAGTTGTGGTAATAAAGATAAACACAACATAAATAAACAAGAGAATAAACTTTGGTAGTTTATGGAAACAGCAGTCAGGATGCTCCAGGCTGGTTCGAGGACCCAGATGGGTCGGCTGCGGGAAGGCGCTGATGCAGGCGGGAAAGCGGCAGAGAGATTTCCCTGTGGCATCTGTTCTCTGCACTTACACGGTTCCACCTGAGAGTCTGGAGACCTCTCAGGCTGCAGCATGGTACAGGGCTGGCCTGGTTCGGTGATGGTCGCTGGCACTAATTCAATGCCAACAGGAGTCCCTACTCTGGGGTGTGTGGAGAAAGAAACTTTATTTGGTGTGGACAGTTCAATGGTAATACAGCCATGGCTGTGAAAACTGGGCAGCCCTGGGGCCAGGCCCCTATTCAGCAGCGCAGTTACGCTCCACGATGGTCAGCCAATCTGCCCCAGTGAGCCGTCTTCACACCTCCACCTCAAGTTGGGAATAGCAGTCTGTGGTGGAGACAGAGGAGCTGGCTTATATAGACAGAAGTCCCCAACCCTGGTCCCTCATTGGTCTGTCCTCATGCAAATGAGGATGCTGAATCCTCACAGTTTGACTGGTCCAAAGGCACTGTCCTGATTGGTCAGAATAGAGCTGCTCTGATTGGTCAGAGCTGTGTAGCTCCAATTGGATGGGGAAAGCCTCAGTCATATTGGTTGAAATAGGACTCCAGGAACTCCTTTACAAGGGCTGGCTCAGCGGGCAGACACACAATGCAGGCAGGCAGTTCAGTGTGCAGGCACATATCGCAGAGCCTTCGCCACAAAGTGCAGTTTGCACAAGAGGCCCCTGTGCCCAAGAAATGGCTGCTAGGCATTTTTTTTTCTTTTTAATTTTATTTATTTGAGCCCAGGTAGCCACCAGGAGCCCTTCTTAGTCCTCAGGGTTTATGTGTGGGCGGGGGATGTAGTCTTGGGTCTTTTTGATGAAAATGCACAGTGTGGCCCTGGACTGGGCACAGTTCTGTGGTGCTAAGTTGGCCACACTCATGGGCACCTAGAAGAGGAAACAGGCACTCAGCAGTTTATTTATATAGTCAGGGGGCTTGAAATGCTTCTTTCAGGCTCAGAAAAATCCACAGAAACTTTTTCCTCATTGCTCTTTCTCTCCCCATCTTCTTCCCTGTCTCCTCCTCGTTTACCCTTTCCTTCCCACTATCCTCTCCTGCTTTCTCCCTCCTTCCATACCCCCATTTGAGCCCCTAGTAATGCACCCAGGCCTAAGTTCTTGGTGCAGGGAGGTGAATGCGGCCCAGCCTTTGCCCTTGAGGAGTTTTCTAGGATGACTAAGTCTGTAGAGAACTACTAAAAACCACTGACCTGAAGAAAAAATGGAGCTTCCTTTTATCTGATTGGAAACATCTCACCATCTGATAAAACCCAAGGCTGCTCTTGAATTCCTGCTCCTCCCACAGGTTCTGGGGAAGATGCCTCCTGGCTGTGTGAATTCAAGGAAGGGACACTTAACCCACCTGGCTTCCTGGAGGAGGTGGCCCCTGAGGTGAACCCCCAAAGGTTCCCAATGGCCCCGTCCCTGCCCACTCTGATGTCCTGCTGTTCCCCATGGAGATCAGTGTCTGTGCCACGGGGATAGACTATGAGGGAGGGCTTGCATAACCAGTGTGGTTGTGCCTGATTTGGCTGTGACTGTCCCTGCTTTGGCCGTGACTGCCCCCTGTAGACGGTAGTCTTCTGCTTCCCCAAGTTCCTTGTTTCCAGCTCAGATGCTTTCCTGTGCTCCACTGTGAGTGGGTGTTTCACAGCTTCTCGGTTAACACTGCATGTGATCGATGTTTGTTGATGCCCCAGGCACTGCTCTCTGTGATGGCAGGGACCTTGCTCGTGATCTTCACTATCTTGTGAGGCTGGGCGCCCAGGCGTGGGAGCAGAGTGCTTGACGACTTGCCTGACTTGGCCTCAGAGCCCACGGTTCTTGGTGGTTCCCCTGATGCCCAGACCCAAGTGTGGGACATTGCACTTACTTTCTGCCTACCCTTCCTGACTGGCTCCTCTTCCAGTGCCTGCTGTCACTTTCTGTCCCCACTTGAGTGTTTTGCTTCCTTTCTCCTCATTCCAGCTTCCCACTGCATCCCAGTTGCCAGCATTGACACCAGGTGCTGTTGATGGGTCTCCTCTGGGTAGTGGCTATTGTGTTAGAGCTCCATGTATGTGAGCTGTAACCCTGGCAGCCAGTCTGTAAGGCAGAGGCTGTGACCTTCCCCTTCCTTCAACATAGGAGGAACCTGCACCCTGGAGAGGTGAGGAGTGCGCCCACAGCCTTCTTGCTAGCGGGTTGCAGAGATAGGATATACACCCACATTTGTCTGACCCCCCGGGGAACTCCTGCTCCTTGCCACTCTGCCAGGGTGCCACCCTCCTTGCTAACCCCCCAAAGCCAGTTAATTGTACTTCTGTAACAGGGTGCAGCCAAGGGTGACCCCAAATAGGGATTTGTGATGGGGTCCAGAACTCAGTGTCCAGGAAATATTAGAAAAATATATATATAGGATGTCCTCACCCCCACAAATCTGAGCTGGGGGATGCGACACATGGAGCAGGGCCATTGAGAGTTGTTTTGAATAGCAACAGTTTTGCAGATAACCTCTAGAAGGGTCGTTTAACATATCTATAACCTTTAACTGGTTTCATAGATATGTTAAATAGCTGTGGCCCTGCTTTGAGCCATGGCAATGGGAGTGACTTCAACTCATGATGTAACTGGGAGGCAACTCCCCCTGGTTGCAGAGCCTGCGTGAGAGCTTGGAGATGGTTGGCTCCACACCACAGGGGCACACCTGCCTGGACTTACTGTGGAAGCCCAGTAAAGCTGGAAAAGTACGGGAATGCTGGCAGTTGTGGCCAATTGTGGGAGGAGTCGGAAATGGTGCGGCAGAGGAAGATTGGCACTGGGATTTAAAGCCAGGCGCGGCAGCCATGCAGTGTCTTTTTGGGACCATGTGGCTTGGGCAGAGAAGAACCATGGACTTCTACTTCTTTTCCTGAGATGTGGTGCCCAGACTGGGCGGAGGGGGAAGGAAGGACTGTGTGCATCTGTGGGTGTTCTAAAGGACTTTAGTGTTTTTAATGAAGACATTAAGTCATTACTCTAAGTCTGTATAACTTTTAAAATAAATAATCCCTTTCCTTTTCACTAATCTCTGGCATTGAGAGGCATTTTTCCCTGGTGGCAGGTGAGGTGAACCTAGTATGGGGGTGGGGACTCCTGGAGCACAAGGGTGGGACCATTCAGTAATAGTATATCATTCACCACCCCACCCACCCCCCGCCCTGGGTCTGTCCTATAACACTTCTCCACACAGGCTTCTGACCCAGCCCTGTGGCAGATGGAATAATGCCACCCCATCACCAGATGTCTGTGTCCTAATTTCCAGAGCCTGTGGTAATTGGCTACAGGGCAAGGGGGACTTAAGGTTGTGGGTGGAAGTAAGGTTGCTAATCAGCTGAGATGGTCCTGGATTATCGAGTTGAGCCTCATAATCACAAGCGCTCCTGAAATATAGAGGAAGGAGGCAGAAGGGGCAGAGTCAGAGAGATGTGAAGATGCTGAGCTGCTGGCTTTGATGATAGAAGGGGCCAAGAGATGAAATGTGGGTGTCTCTAGATGTTGGAAAAAATACCCCCCAACCAGCTTCTCCCCTAGAGCCTCCAGAGGGAACACAGCCCTGCAGGCACCTCGAGTGCGGCCCAGGGAGACCCATTTCAGACATCTGACCTCCAGAACTGTAAGAGAAGGAATGTGTGTTGTTTTCAGTGCTAGGTTTGTGGCAACTTGTTACAGCAGCTGCAGGAAACTCCTACAGATCCGCAGCCTCCAGTCCTGACCTCATCACCTCTCTCGAACTGTGGCCTCCACCCGTTCATCTTCCTTCTAAAGGGCCCACACTTGGTGTCAGGTGTGTGCAAGACTTACCAGGGGGATCACTTGGTAAGGAATATAAATGTCAAACCCACTATGCTGCACCCCTGGAACTAATATAATATTGAATGTCAACTGTAATTGCAAAATAAAAATATAAAACAAAATAAAGGAAAAAAAGGATTTATACTTCATCTTTTAAAAGCAAAGATTGTACCCTCTTGGCCCAGAAATGGTCATTGCCTCCCACCACCAAATCTGCAATGCTGCCAGCCTGTGCACCCCAACTCTCTGCCTTGCCTCTCTCTAGTGGTGGTGGGGGGGTAGGGCGTCCCTGCTTCTCTCAAAGGCCAGCTGTCCGTGGCTGCGCTGGGTGCTGCTTTCTGGATCATCAGTTTCTTGCTCTCTCAGCACTTATTTTTTTGTATTAAAGTATGGTTGGCATACAACATTCTGTTAGTTTCAGGTGTGCAGTAATGTGACATTCATGTACCTTGTGATGTGATCGCTAAGTCTAGTAGGAAGTCACACAGCTCCTGTTTCCTTCCTCATGGCAGGGCCTTTGTGTTGGCTGTTCCCTCAGCCTGAATTGCTGTTCCCCAGGTATCCATGCGGCTCACTTCCACCTGTTGTTCAAGCTGAGGTAGGGTTTGCCAGATTTGTCCATTGTACAGTGACATTTTCCTCCTCATTTTCCATATTCTGGTCATTGGACACCAGTCACTGAGAGGAGCCCACACTCGGGTGGGGGAGGGGGATCGGACCCCTCTCCTGGAGGGGTCAGTGTCAACATCAATGATTTGGAGTTCTTTGTGGGAGACTTGTCTCTCCACACTCAGTCATTCATTCATCATTCATTTCTGTCAGTTGGGGATCGTGGCACTTATTTTGCGCTTTGGGTTATACTTCAATACTGTGTTATTTATTTGCTGTGCAAATTGTTCCACCTTTGGCATTGGGGAACTCCCCCGAGTTGGCTTCTCTGTCCATTTCACACGCCCCATCTCTTGTTTCCTTTCGAACAGCTCCTTGCTTCCTGGCACTACAAGGTGCCGGGTGCCAGTGTGCTGTGCTCCCGATGCAGCCTGTGAGTCCGCTTTTTTCTGGAGCCCTGAGTCCTGTCGTCGGAGAGGTGTATCAGAAATAAAGGTCTGGGGGGAGGGTGTGCTCACTGGCACTGTGCCAAGGGTCTTTTAAAACCAGAAAACGAGATACCTCTTTTTTCACTAGAACAAAGTGCACACTCCTTGCCGTGGTCACCTGGCTCCTGGCCGCCTTTTCAATCTTGTTTTGAGCCACTGGGCAGTCGTGATGGCTTCTGTCTTGCTCTTCAGACAGGGCTTGGAAACAGTATTGACCTCCACCTGCACGGAGGGCGTGAGTGCAGGGCCCTTCTCTGCCTCTCCTACAGCAGTCTTCCAGCCCCGGGAGGCCTCTGGTACCTGGAAGTACTGAACAGTGAGGCCCAGCACTCCATTCTGCACGTGGCTGCCTCAGATGGAAAGCCGGTCCCTCCCTGGAAAACCTGATTCTTCTCACAAGGCCCTGCTCAAAGGTGCATGAAGCCCCGACCCCCCTGGACCCACAACACTGTTCTTCCCTCTGTTGCTCTGGGAGCGTTTGGGGCACGTCTCCAGGAGAGCACCTGGCACTGGGAGCCGCAGGTAGCTCGCAAATGCCCCTTCTTGCTCACAGCGTGTGCTCAGTGAGGGCGCCAACCATGACTTGCCCATCACAACTCCTCAGTTCAAGGCTCTCAGTAAGTATTTGTCAAGTGAAGTCTGGGGCTCTTCATCGGGGTTTCCCTGACCACCTTCGGCATAAGCAGTCTGGGAAAGGATGAGCAAGTCACGAGGGGGACCCTTTCCAGCCCTCAGAAAGGACTTGGAGGAATAGGGCAAAGGTGGCCTCTCACTGGCTTCTTCTTGCCCCTTCTGCAGTGGAAAGAGCTGGAGGGTGGAGAGGTCACTTCTAGCAGAGCTTGCTGATATTTCACGGGCTATAAAGGTGTCCCATCATCCCCAGTCTTATTTTAAAATCTCCTTGATGTCTGTGTCTTTATTTTTGCTCCATCTCTGAAGATCAATAACACTGCAGAAGTGAGAGATCAAAGTCAGCATGTGAGAAGGTGGTGGGTGAGCAGGGGCAGGGGCTAGGGCTAGGGGTGGGGTGGAAAGAGCACTTTCATTAAACTCACCCCTGGACAATGCTTCCAGATGCACCAGAGCTTCTTGTTACTTGCTCTCCTATCTCTCACTCTCTCCCTCTCTGCACCTCCTTCCCTCCACCCCTCCCCCTCCCTCTCCCATAAACAAAGCCACTGCCTCAAACAGCGTCTTGTAAAGCACATTATAAAATGCTTCTAATAAATCCTTAACAGCCTCCGCTATAACCGGCTGAGAGAAAGGTGATTATGACACGAAAGTGTCAGGTTAGAACAACAAATTGGGCCACCCGAGCAGGGATTTATTTGTCTTTGTAAGTGTGCTATAAAGGTCCCTATAATGTCACAAATAAATGCGGACATGGCTTAGTAAATGGCCCCTGGGTTTCAAGCCCCGGGGCCCTGGGAAGGAACACATTAGCACTGGCAGTGCAATTTTGGATGTGGGGTGAATCAGCCTGGGGGCACTGACCATGGTCCTCAGCCCTCCTCTGCCCCTTCTCAGACTGATGGGGCACCCCTGGCTGGAACAGCAGGAGGGATGGAAGGCTCCCAGGGTCCAGGACCAGAGCTGCAGGTCAGTGGGGACAGATGGGCCCCGGGGCCCTTGTGCCAGTCTGTGAAGCCAGAGTGAGCAGTGGAGATCAAGGAGGAACACAGGCAGCTCAGGGTAGGTGGGTGGGCAGTTGTCAAGGTCAGCTGAGCTGGCAACCCCAGAGTTAGGGTGACCAACCTCCACCTTTGCTGGACTTCTGTTTTTAAAACTGGGACAGTTGGTCTCCCCATTAGTCTGAGAGCACCTGTCCTAGGCACTGCTTTATCACATGCTGCCTCATGCAGATGGCGTGTGGATGGGTGGCCCCAGTGACTGGGTGTGGGGAAGGGAAAGGAGTCGGGGCTTCGGGAGAGTGGAAATGGATTTCTATCTGTGCTTTACAACTCTGGCGACACTTGAAGTGCTTTTAAATAATATTAATTTCTGGCCCCGTCTCAGACCACTAACTAGGACTCTAAGGGGGCTGGGTCTGGGCATCGGCACTGTGTCAGGGCTGCCCAGACGGTTCCGATGAGCATGGGGCGTGATGCAAAAGGCGCAGAGGACCGCCTTCCCCAGCCCACCCAGTGCTGCAGCTGGACCAGCCCTTCCCAGTGCCCGTTGGAGCTTCCCCTTGGTCTATTTATCCTCTTTCCTCTTGTTGCCATCATCGCCCCGCCCCTCTCCCCAGCTAACTGCCACACCAGATGGGTTCAGACAAACTGTGTTGGCTGACCGAGTCTCGACTCTGTCAGGAAGGTGGGCTGACCTTTCCCACCCGGTGTTTTTCTCTTTCAGACACCACCCAGGTAAGAGATGACCTGCATTTCAAACCAATGGTGTTACACATAGGCACATGCCTCTTACCGATCATTTTTCTAATAACCAAGGTAATGAGGTTGTGATGAACTTGGGTAGAACATGCAGCATCTCTCTGCCCCTCTCCCCACTCCATGGCTGCGGGTAGTCACCTGGTTGTGACTTATCATTTCACTTGCTGGCCAGCTGGGCTTGGCTGGCAGGACACCAGACACTATATTTAAACCCAATATGTTTTCCTGTGCACTTGAAGTTTTTGTTTTCGGATTGTCTCAATGCATGGGGCGGAGATTTGGATTGTGAGCTCTGGACTGGGGGGCAGAGGGGGGCTGTTTGTTATGGCCTGTAACAAAGGCTGGATCGCGGCTCCTTGAAGAGGCAGTTTGGTCTCCATGGAAACACGATTTGGGTGTCCAAAGATCTCGGCTCAGGTCTCGCTTCTGCCATGAGCCTTCCTCATGTTTGCTCTTCCAGACTGCCATTCTCTGAACCCACACCTATTGTCTGCAGCCCAAGCGCTGCCCTGACCCTGTGGCAATGACACCGTTACCGCCCAGTGCTCTGTCCTCTCTCAGAGCAGCAGGTGTCCAGGTCTCATGTGATGCTGGCGTGCATTATCCTCTCATGTTATGAGTGGGAGAAGCACGTAGGGATTTAGAATCAGAGATTGGGTCCCTGTCCCGTTCCATTTGATGGCTCTCTCACCTTGGACAGATCACTTACCTCCTTTCACCCTGTTTCCTTTTGTGTATAATGCGAGTGATGGGACTGAGGCATGTAATGTTACAGACACCACCTGGCACATCACTGGTGCTGGCTGTGTTTGCCACCTGTCTCCTAGCTCCCTTCATATGGGACAATCATGCAAGCTCATGTACTATATATGAAGACCTCGTGCAAAGTGCCATACTCATAGCCAGAACTGTTCTACTTATTACTCTGATTCCTATCAGTCTTTCTTTCTCTTGGGCTATATCTGCAGCCTGGAACCATTCACCCTTCTGAACTAGACCTTGACACACTTCTGCTTTGTCGCCTCTCAGACCTCATTGTGGGAGTAGCAGACACCAACTCTTCTCAGTCCCGCCTGCCTTTTCGAGGTCTTGCTTTCTCCAAGGGCCTCCTTTAAGTCCAGCCTTTCCAGGAAGGAAGGCTGAGATCTCATGATCTTGGAGCTGGTGAGGGAAAGAAGGCTGTTGGGTCCCTGGCCACCCACCCCGGGGCCCAGCTCAGCTCCAGTGGTTTGAGTCATTCAGGCCCTCTGCCCTTAACTCTGCTGTCCAGTCCGAAGGGTCCTCCTCCTTCCTTACCTTCCTGAAGAGCACTCATCCTCCAGGACTCAGGTCTAGCCCTGCTACCCCCAGAGAGGCCCCGCCTGCCCCAAGTACCTTGACCTCCTTCACACTGACCATCTGCGATGCTTAAGTACTGGTCCCTGGGCTGGATGACTTCCCTTACCCCCTCTACCTCCAGCCTCTCCTCCCCTCAATCTGTGCTGGGAAGGTGACCCCGTGGACTCTCTTCTCTTTGGCTTCAGGTTGGGTTTAGCCAAAGGGATGAACAAATAGGGGAGCTAAGGGTGGGAGGAGAGTAAGCCGGGGGACCATGTTCCTGGCTCTCCTTCCCTGTGGGGCTGCGTCCTGTTGTTCAAGTTCACCTTCCCCCATAGCTGTCCTCTCTGCTTCTCTAATGTCTCCTTCCCCGGTCTCCTCAGGCCTAGTGCAGTGGTGCCCGTTACCCCTGTGGCTTTCCCTAAGCCCTTCCCCACATGTTTTAAACAGCTACTTTCATTAAACCCTCCTCATTCATCTAGCTCGGGTGCACTGTCTGTTTCCTGCGGAGACCCCTGCCGATAGGGCTTCTGACGGTGCCATATCCAACTTAACACTCTAGTATATGTATTGTTTTATGTCACCCTTCAGTTGTTTACCTCCTACAATTCAAGGTTGAGGACTTAAAGGGAGACATGACTATCTAGCCATTTTTGGTGTCCCCATCTTGGCATAGTGCTGGCCTCATGCTGGGCATAAAGCAAATGCTCACAGAATTGCCTGAGGGAAGGACCGTGTCCGCCCCAGGTTGGTAGTCCCAGTGGCTGCCTGAGAAGAGGAGTTCTGAGCTGGGTGGGTCGTGAGGGAGCTTGGGCTTGGAAACCAAACTCATGCTTTGGCCTGAAAGTGGCACCAAGGTGACACCCCCGTGCTTGGGTGTCAGGCAGGCCAAACCTCACCTTCAGGGCACCAGGGACAGCCCTGGGGGTAAAGTGTGGTCTGGGGAAATTGGCAGGGCAGGAGGGGTAGGTGCATGTCCCGGGAAGCAGGGAGGCAGAGCCTGGGGGTAGAGGCTCTGGTGTCAGGTAAAGAGTGGAGGCACAATCATGGAGTCAGAAGTCACCCGAACGAGAAGGGACTGGGACCATCTAGTCCTGCATTGTCCAGTATGGCGGCCACTTGACATGTGCGGCAACTGAGCACGTGAGGAGCAGCTGGTTTAGGCCGGCATGTGCCGCAGGTGTAAAGTACAAACCAGGTTTCGAACAGTATGAAAAAAATGTAAAATGGTCTCTTTAAAAACTTTCTATTCATTATATGTTAAAATGATAATAAATGGTACATGTTACATTCAATGAGATGCATTATTAAAATGAATCTCATACATTTCTTTTTGTTTTAAATGTGGCTACTAGAAAATCTGAAATTATCTAGAGACCACCTTGTATTTATATTAGGCAGCTCTGGTTTAGTCCAACCCGCTCATTTACAGATGGAGAGACTGAGGCCCAGATAAGAGAAGAGTTTCCAAGGCCACGTGCCTGGTGGGGTTAAGCAGGGGCTGCTGGAAAGCTCACAGCTAGATTCATGCACCTGCTATTTTTGCGCAGACCATGGCGGGGTGGGGAGAGAGGCCCGGTCACATTGGCCTAGCCCCAGGAGTTGAGACTAGTCTTGGCGTGGGCTTGGGCCTCTGCCTAAAGTTGCAATGGAGACCGAGGACCTTTCTTTGTGGCCAGTGGCATGCCACTGCCCACAGAGCCCATCCCCAGAGGAGTGTCTCTGTGGGGGTTCTCAGTGCTGTGGGCAGGGAGGGGTCCTCCCCACACACAGCTTTGGCTCAGGCAGCAAAGGCAGGACAGGACAAAAGAACTGAAGGGCAGTTTAGAGACAGCTCCCCAGCAGGCACCACTATCACATTGCTGTTGAACAAGGCTAGTCAACAAGGCTCCACCAGTCATCTGGGGGAGCCCCCTAAAGATACAGGACTCGGCACCGTTTGAATGGATTCTGCAAGGATTTCTCGAGCGTGTCCTCTGTACCTGGGCCAAGGAAAGGAGAAGCCACAGTTCCTGGGCTCTGTGACTTATGGTCACAAGATAACCCACTCTACATGAAACAATTCAAGAACAATGGCAGATAGCAAAGGTTAAGTCCCAGGCGGGTAGCCCGGACTGTAGCTGAGATGCACTGGGTGCTGTGGTTGTGAGGACAGCCTGGTCTAGAGAAAGCCTGGCCTAGCGCCTTGGTCCGGTCTGAGCTCTGCTGCTACCAAATCCATGGGTGGGGCAGGCCACACCCTCTCTGCCCTATTTGTCCTCTTCTGCTCAATGGGATAACACCTGTCGACTGGTTCCCACTCTCAGGCCTGATGGGAGTGCCTCACAGGGCCAGGAAGGGGTGCCACCCAGGGGAGATTTCAGGACCCTGTGGGCAGGAACTGGGTGTGAGAAGCTGAAGGGCGCCTGTGAGGGAGGCTGGCCGTATAATTTATCTCCTGAAAGGGAGTGCTTCTGGGGTTGAAAGGGGATACTAGTATTGTGGAAAGAGATGGAGAGAAAGACAGTTCTTTGTGGGCACAGGGCACTGTACTGGGAGAGAGGCCAGACGGCACAGCTCAGACAGGCCTCTGCTCGCGAGGCCAGCGGTGGAAGACGGCTTTGCAAGCGGTTGGAGATGGGAGATGGGGGGGTAAGGTTAGGTAGGGGTCACAGCGTAGGGGAGTTTTGGGAGAGCACGGACTCAGGCAGAACCGGGACTACAAGTAGTGACGGGGTGCTGGCCTGGAGCCAGGATGGGGCCACCCTGCTGCCGGACGCCTCTCTCCCAGGGCTGGTCCCTGACTGCCAACAGAGGGACGCCTGCTGTTTGGACTCCCACAAGGGAGTCCACAAGCACTGCCCAGTGAGGCCACCACCCCTGGCCTGGCCCTTGAGCACCCTGCCCCCACCCCAAACAACGGGCCCTGTTGAGCCAGTGGTTCCTGGGCAGCAGGAAGCGCTTTGTCCGACCCCCACCCATGAGCAGAGCCTTGGAAGCGGTACCTCTGTGACCTCTAAGCTGGGGAGCTCAAAGGGGCCATTCTTCCTGACTGTGGGGGGGCAGGGCGGGGTGGGAAGGGCACTGTGGCATTGACCCCAGAGAAACAGGCCTGCCGCAGTGTTCGGGCCTCTGCCCTGCGGCTCTCTCGGTTGCATCTGCTGACCTCATGGGATTGTCCTTCGAGTCTGTCTGGGCCACTGTGCCAGGCCAAGGAGACAGGGCCTTTTCTTCCCTCACTGCAGCATCTGCTGGTTGGGTGGTGGGAACAAGCACCCCGCACCTTTCCTGCTGCATCCCGAATGTCCCAGGACCCCTTCCTCTGCCGGCCCTCCCCATTGCCCCTCGCGGGGCCCACAGGGGGTTCAGGAGGATGCGCCGGGCCCCCTACCAGGCAAAGTGGTGACACCTTCTGTTCTATTCTCCTGTGGCTGCCACTCACCCTGTGGGCTGGACCCCACTCTACTTCACACACTTGTTTAACAGACACAGACAGGCAGCCTGATGCCCGACATTGTTGCTGGTGCCAAGGGGAAGGTCAGTCCTTGCCCTAAGGGAGAGGTGGTATTTCCTCCTTGGGAGCTGCCCACGTAGGACCCTTGGTCCTTCTTGGCTGTCCTTAAATTGATCCAAGGGTGGTTCTTTGTCACTCTCTCTCTGTACGAGGGCCCAGGGTCATGGGGACTCGCACAGCTGGAAGAGGCCTGTGGTAGCTCTGCACACTGTTCTGTTCTGCCTGAAACGGAGGCCAGCCAGGCCCGTCTTTCAGAGTCTCCTCTTCACTCCCTAGCTGCCCCATAAGAACCTTTCTGGAGCTTTCCATCACTCGTCGGTTCCCAGAGCGCAGCCAGCCTGCCCTCTCCTCAGGCAGGCTCCCTGTGTTCTGAGGGGCCCATGGTTTGTCTGAATCGCATATGTCAGGCATGCAGACCCAGAAATAACCGTCATGAAGGAAGCAGTTTATGCTCACAGGTCCCTAGAAGCGGGAGGCACAAAGGCCACCCAGGGCCATCCACGGAGACACCAGGGTTGGTCAGGGGGCAGAGGGACAGAGGGGAAAATAAGGAAGGGAGCCTTTACTGTGATTTCCCAGGAAAGAATGAGGTGAGGCAGGGCTGGCTGGTTTAAGTGATTTCATGGGCCTTGGGGAAGAAGGGCTCTCTTGAGTCATCTGGTCCCTGGCTTCGGGTGATCAGGGTCGGGGCAGAGTGGCCTGAAGTGGAGTCTCAGAGCCCAAGAAAGGGGGCGGTTAGGGCTGTGAGCCCCCACCTGGTTGTTTTGCTATCTCTGGGAATTAATTAACTAGCCTGGGAGGGGCCATCCCTCCAGGGTCAGTGAGACCCCGAGATGACACAGCATCAAGGACAGAAACTAGAAAACATGGTTATCACCTCTTGTCTCTGCAAAATCCTAGGGAGATTCTGGCCATTCTTCAAAAGCACCTTTTCTCTGCCTTTTGGAGTCTGGTTCCAACATCAAGGCCTCCTCCAGGAAGTCTTCTCCCGATCCTGGGGTCCCCCAAATGGAATTGTCCCTTCTCTGTCTACCCCCTGCAGCACCCCCTATTCTGCACCAGTGGTTGAGGGGTCCTTGTTTGCCTCCTCCCCACGAGATCCTGAAGAGTCACCTTATCTCTCATTCCCCACAATGCCCACTGTGGGCCGGGCACCCTGCAGGGGTTCCTTCTGGTACTGTAGACCATTGAACTGCTGGCCGTTTGCATGTGCCCAGTCTCCAGGGGGTCATTTGCATCTCAGGGGAACTCTGGGCAATGTCTGCTGTCTTGGTGTTCCCTGAGAAAATGGAAGGAGACATAAAGTGTGGGGACCCAGTGGCCACTTCTGTTTTCATTACTGACGCCACAGGTGAGCATTTCTGTAGGTGACCCCAGGCTGCTGCTGGGCTGTGCTGGGGAGATTCTCCTCTAGTGCTCATGAGCTCGTGAGGGTCCTTCAAGCCCTGAGCATTTACACAAGAGATAACACACATTTTCCTAGGGTCAAAGATCCAGGACATTAGTCTGATGTTGGAACAGGTTAAGACCCTTAGAATGGATGGACCCTGCCAAGGCCGTGGTCCATAGCTGGTGTCTGGGAGCCTTCCACTGCCAGTCTCAGGGTCAGACCTGCTAAGCCCCAGTTTCCTCCTGGGCCCTACCTCCATGCCCCTCCTTCTCCTACAGTCAGGCCTCCAGGTCCCCTTGCAGGGTGGGTCCCTGCCTGGGGTAGCACTGATTTAAGTAGTTCCAGATCTTTGCCATGGCTGACTGGGCTCAGATCCTGTGTCCTGTATTGTTCCTTGTGCCGAAGGCCCCATTGGGGACCTTCTCAAGTGCCCCAGGAGCCCTAGAGTAGGGCGACTGGCTCCCTTCCTCCCCTCCCCTACTACCCTGCCCAGGCTGCCTGGCCTGCAGTAGCCAGATAGCTGCCGGGAGACTTTGCAGATGCCGACAGTTGTGACAATGACAACAGCAAGAGCTGCCATTGCTGTCGTCATTGTTACTGCAACCACGATGGCATTGGCACTGTTGACAAAAAGGATGGTAAAGTCGCATTTACCGAGAGCCCACCCTGTGCTTTCCTATATTTGTTTTCTCGTGTGAGTCCCACAGCAATCCTGTGAGACAGGAACTTTTATCTTTCCCATCTCCATTCCACAGAATGAAGTAGAGGTGCAGAGAAGTTTCCAGAGTGTGAGCCCCATGAGGGCAGGGCCTGGCTCACTCTTGTCCTCCGCTGTAACCCCAGAGCCTGGTGCAGCACCTGGCACTCAGCAGATGCCCCTGTCAATGGAATTAGTGGACCCCCTGTGTCTTGTCCAGCTCTGTCTCGAGGTGCAGCCTTGGACTTGGCCCATGCCTGGCCACCAGCCCCTGCTGCTCGAGGAGCCTTGGAGAGAAGGCAGGCAGTGACGACAGGGTTAGGAGTGTGTCATGGGCAGCCCCTCTCCCGGCTCTCGGTGATAGACCTTGAAGGGAAGTGACATGTCCTCTTGTGTCTTGACCGCTCCATTCCCTCTTCCCTGGGGACTCAGAGCCCAGAAGCTGATTGGGAAGGACAGGCCTAGTCCTACTGGAGCAGACATGCACCAGCCGCCTCTCTCCACCAGGACGCAGGGTGACTGTGCCCATCAGGCTATGCTGATGCAGAGGGCTAGGGCCCCGGGCCTTGGGGTTCCTGATGGGGCCTGCAGAGGCCTCTCAATCTGGGCCTGGGTGCCGAGGGCTGGGCTGCCTCTCCAATTTCCCAGTTCTTAGGAGTCTTGTCCTAGTGGTCTTCTCTCTTTGCCTCCTGAGATCACAGGAGCTGGGGGTGCCAGAGTCCCAGACTGACCTTTGATGCTCGTGCCCCAAGCATAGGCTTTGGGAGCCGTGGGAGCAGCCTCTGGAGGCCTCATCCCGGGGATTCCAGGCTGCCAGCCAGTTGCACCATCTGAAGCCAGATTCAAACGGGGCTGTACAAGAGCAGAAGCCTGGAGGTACAGTCAGGCAGGGCCATGTCAGAAAGGGCAGACATACACAGGGAAAGTGAGCCTGGGGATCCTGAGCTGAAGCGGAAACAACTGGAAGGGTTTTCAAACCACACTGCTAACCTGGATGTGCCAGAAGCTGTGGAAGGCATCAAATCAGAGCCGACACCCATTACAGAACCAGAGTCTGTGCTCCCACTGGCTGTTCTGGGCTCTGACTCCTGTCCTTTAGGAAACCCCACTGCTTCTGTGGGTTTACCTGTCAATCCTCGGCCCACTGAACACTTGTAACAACCTGCTGGGCTCACAGCACTCCAGGGATACTCTTACACTTTAGCTGGAGAGACAGGGTATGTGGGTGCATTTGCGTACCAACCAACAGGGACCTGGCCGTCTGAAGTGGGGCATGGGACCGGGCAGGATGATCGTACAAAGTGTTGCCTGGGTGGGCTGGCGACACTGGGAGCAGTCACAGAAGGGAGGGGTCTGTGGTATGGTGTGCTGGGGCGGGGTCCGGCAGAGGGGTCTGGAAGGCTGTGGTTCTGTGAACAGGAGACCAGAGCCCCTAGGTTGGATAGAATTGGGCCATGTGGCTCAGGGGCCCCACGGCCACTGGCTCTGGTCTGATTACAACCTTGGTATTGCCACAGTACCAGGCACAGCGCTGCCACACGCTGGTGCCCACCCTGATGGAGTGAGAACAGTGGGCAGGGAGACAGGATGCCCAGCCTTTCCCTCCCTCCTGGACATGCCAAGCACTGTTCACGCAGCGAACATAAGAGAAAACTACTGCCCATCATGGAGCTTACATCTATCTTTGTCTCCGCTTCCAGCCTTCAGTTCTTCATCTGTAAAATGAGACTGTCTCTGCTGCCAAAGCTTTCAATTGCAGTGGGGCTTAGAGTTGTCAGCTGGGCTGGTTGCAGCTGTGGAAGGAAAGCAGAGGACCCATCTGTTCTGGGGACACACACCACCACTGCCGAACTAGGAGGACCCGGGAGCAGCCCCAGCGGCCCGTGGGGCCACCCCATCGTCGCCAGGCCCTGGCTGGGTTATTTGTCAGGCAGGGCCTCCTTAATGCTCACCTCACACACATCCCTGTGTGTGGTGTTCCGCACCCTCTCTTACCTTGCCCCAGGGCATGATGACAAGGCCTGTGTGACTGTGTGTCAGTGAGCCACTTCAGAGCCACTTCCAATCCACCAGTTCTAGTCTTTGCAGGAGACTAAACACCGAAACAATTATTGTTTAATTTCAAGTGAAAGGAGCACCGAAGGAGACATGGTGTGACCTTTTCCGTGTGTGTATCTATAGATAGAGATATATAGACATTGGGATTTATTTCCCGGAGGACAGAAGCGCCACCGTGCTGCCTGCGGGGTTTGTGTTTGGAGCGGTGTTTGCATACAGCGTTCTGTGCAATTTATTTCCCCAGGGAAGATTGGCAAAGATGGCGCATCTGAGGCTTAGCAGAGGTTTCTTTCTTTCTTTCTTTTTTGAAAGAAACCAATGTAACCCCCACACCGAAAGGAAAGTTGTCTCCTGCAGCCCACTGCCTTATTTGGCTGGTGCCTTTGAACTTCATGATGTCTCTGTAGGGGGTTTGGACTCTTGCCTCTGCAAATCCCCTGGGGCTTCACCATCACACAGCCTCTTTCCTGTTTCAGTCTTGGGTGGGGGTGGAGGGGAGCGGATTATGGAATGAATGAATGGGGTCACGGACATCTAGCGCTGGGCTGGCCCTGCCTCACGTGGCGGCTTCTTCGGGGAGGCTCCCAGCGAGAGTTCAGTGACTTTGTTCTCTGAGTGAGTTAGGCGAGGCCGTGTTAGGGAGGGCTGACCTCATCTACAGCCACCTATGAGCAATTCTCTAGACCCCCAGGCAAATAAATAGGAGCCCCCCCTCTCCGCTCCCCGAATTCCCTATCCTCCTAGGGCCTGAGGGCTGGGAGATTAGAAATACTGAGAAGGCATTACTTAATTACTTAGCAAATGCAATGCTTACTTTAATTTTGTAAATTCAGTAGGCACACACAAGTACCCACCCACATGTCCCAGTTGCCATAACAACTTTAAATTTCATCTGTGGCCTCTGCTGATGTTTTCTCTTTGTTTGTGTGTATGTGTGTTTTCTGAGTGAGAGTGTAGGTTCTCTGCCCATCCTCCTCTTCCCTGAGCCCCGCCTTGGTGCCTTCTATGTCACCTCCTTCACTTCAAAGCCTGCCTTCCATCTTGCATTTCCTTCCAGTGTCCCTTTGTCCCCTTCCCTTGCTGTTGGGGTTTAGGGTGGAAGTATCTTCGTCCACTGCTGGAACCTGTGAGCCAAGGCTTCTCGCAGGCTCTCTTGGGTGCTCTGGGCATAGGGGAAATGTGGCTGTTTATGTGATGTGACTTCAGGGACACTTAAAAGGGCCTGGGAACCTCAAATACAACCTAACCCAGCTGTCACGGTGCCTGAAATTT
Source organism: Desmodus rotundus (assembly GCF_022682495.2). Classification (NCBI taxonomy): domain Eukaryota; kingdom Metazoa; phylum Chordata; class Mammalia; order Chiroptera; family Phyllostomidae; genus Desmodus; species Desmodus rotundus. Next base: position 51,165,337 of record NC_071395.1, on the reverse strand, counting down.
CCCCATTGAGAATTTGTAACCCTAGTCCCTCTCCTAAAGGAATGGCCCAATGGGTGCTGCTGGTTTGGAGAGGACCCTGCAGGGGGTGGAGAAGCACAAGGAGAGAGCGCCAGCAGAGGGTGTATCTGAGGCCACGCTGTCCCCTCCACAGGCGGCTGTCCAGGAGAAGTCTCCCTCTGGCCTGTGCCTGAAACTCAAGCAACCTGTGAGTCTGGGTGTGGGGCAGTGGCTGCCTCAGACTTCTGGGACCCTGGGGCCAGGTTGCCCTGACACCTGGGCAACACAGGAGGCTTCCATGGGGGGGCTTCTGTGAGCAGGGGGACCTGACTGTAGGGGTCTGGAAAGTGCCCTAAAAGCAGAGGAGCCTAGAAGTTGCTTCCACCAGGGCAGCGGAGGTTGCACAAGGGAGCCTGACAAGGGAGCCCACCATGAGGAGTCCCTAAGAGTGACTCCAAGAAGGATGCTGGGAGTGCAGTCACGGGGAATGTTTTAGGGTGAGCTCCCCCCAAACACACCCTGAGCCAATAATCTGAGTGTTAAGGAGTTTATCTAACAGAAGATGATCCCAAGTAGCAGGTGTGGGAGGGGAGACGAGGCAGGGCAGGGAAGAAAGCCAGGAAAGGGTGTGCTGTGAAGCAGGTGACATCTGTGGAATACAGACTTGCCCCACTGGGGGCTGTGGGAGAGCATAGAGCACACCAAGGGAATTGCACCCAGAGGGGGAGGGAGCGGCGTGAACCCAGCACCTCCAGCACTCCAGCGTTGGCTGCTGGTCGAGGCCGCTTCCATTCACAGTGATTCCCAGGCCTTCTGGCTAGTTGTGGGGAGAGCCACAGGTGCTGGGGATGCTGCTGGCCTGGTCCGGAACCATGCTGTGGGCAGGGAGCTGACTGCACAGGCTGTGGTCCGCCCCTTGCACAGCTCAGCTCACTCATGCCCAGTTAAGTTTACTGTGTTTGCACTGCTTCCTCCAAGTGAGGACTAATTATGATTTCTTTTCTTTCTTTCTTTTTTTTAAAAGACAACTGGAGTTTAGTGAGACAAGCGGAAGTTCACTGCTGCAGTTGGTTCTGAGGCTGCACGTGATTTTCATCATATTGCTTTTCTCCCACCAACTCTAACTTTTCCTCATGGGTTGCCAGCATTTCTGCTGTTCTTTGCCCACCTGGTGGGATGGACCAAGCCATTGTCCTCATGAGGCTGGACCCCTGGACCCGGTGACTTTGTCAGACCACTGGTGCCATAATTGCCCATTCATGGTTATCAAGAGATGCTCTAGTGAGTCACTTTAGTTGACCTACTCTTTCTTCCCCCTATAGGGCAGAAATCCTGACTGTTGGTGATAATCGCGGGGCGGCAGTACCCCCACCGCTGCGATAACTTCTCTCTTTGCCTGCTGGCCCGCTGGCATGAGGGGCCCAGAGGACTAGGCAGCAGCCCTTACTTTAGGTTTAGAGGATCCCTTCCTTTGTCCTGCTGGAGGTTTCACCCACCTGCAATCACATTAATCAGATCCTACCGTTGCAGGGACAGGACACATGAAGTCCCCAGGTGGGTCCCTGGGTGTGATGGTGAGAGGGGCCACTTCTCCTGCCAGTCCTTGGTTTTCAGACTCAGGTATTTTAGTTTTGGGATGGGGACTGCATCTTGCAGGCAGTCAAGACCTTGTCAAGACCATTCCAGGGCTCCATCAAAGATTGGCAGCTTCGGAGTGATGGGCGCGTGGCAGGACCTCAGGGTCCTATGGTCATGTGCTCCTCTCTCGCTGTCAAGCAAGCCTTACCCAAGGCAATATCACGCAGGATATAACCATGAGAGTGGGTTAGCTATTCTGCGAGCTTTTGTGCAGTGGTTCTGACCAAGGCACTGTGGGTCAAAAAGGCAAAGTCATTCCTAGAAGATGTATTGATGCAGCAAGAGTGAAACAGCTTCTGGGACAGGTGGATCTGCATAACTGACCTGCCTTGAAGCATCTGCTTGGTCTCCTTGAGGGATGGCACTGTGCTGAGGGCTCAGCATCTGTCATGAGCCTTCTTGACTGTTACCATGGCTCCATTCACCGGGGAGGTCAAGGGCAGAAGCTGGCTGACGTATTCAGGATCCTGTCCATTTAGTTGTTCAATGCTCACTCTGTTAGCTCTCTAATAGGCATTGAGAAGGATCCACATACTTTGTCCCCATCTTCCAATTGTGTTCCTCCTTCTAGGCTCCTGACTGTAACTAGCCGTAAGCTATTCACCACTGCCCAAGAGCATGTACGCACAGCTGCAGGCCCCTTCTCCCTTCACGCCAGGCTGGGGAGCACTGAAGTGTCTGAGGCTTTCTCTACCGGGACGCTTCCCCTCACTCCTGACATCGGGACCACCAGGCTGTAGGGAGACAGAGGCCTATTTCTGGTTCACACCAGAATATGGAGTTGGCTCCTCTGTGAACCAGGCCCAGGGTTTTCTTTCTCGCCAGCTGGTGATGGGGGCTCCCTGGAGGCATGAGGTGATGGGTTCACAGACCGTTTGTGATCTAGTGGATTTTAACTTTCTGGAAACCCTACTGCACAACAGTGGTGCCTCTGAGGCCTGGGATCAGCCAAGGGTGGGCTGCCTGGCCCCCTGTCCTGCTCCAGGCACAGCAGCTTTGCATTCACCTTCTGCCAAACCAGACTTTGTGTGAAACACTGTTTCTGCCCCCGAAAGAATGCTTGAAAACCATTCCTGTAATCAAGCCATGGAGCTCTGATTTACCTACTTTGAGGTGACTCCAGTTGCCATGCCAGAGGGTCAGGCCTGGGGCCAACTGATGTCCTGTGCTGGAGGCCCTGCCACTCAGGGGATGTCCTGAGTCTCCTTGAGAGTAATGGGGCCATTTAAAATGTTTGTTTCTTCCATCCTCTCTCTAAACCCAGCGCAGTAGTCATCTTGTATCTCCCGAAGGACACGTATTTACCTTGGAAAACACCCCTGCTGCGAGTCCTGGACAAAGGTGTCAATCCATTTCCAACTAAGATGGATTTCAGGGGGTCACTTCTCTGCCTTTGCTCCAAACCCAGCCTCTCTTCTCCTCTCCTTTCACAGGAGGATACATTTGGTCTCCCACCAGTCACAGGCTTCTTCCTCACCACCTCCGCCCACCTAGCACCTTGGACAGGGCCATGTGAGGCCATTTGCAAGACTATTGCTCTCCTGGGGACAATTCACTCTTTGCTCTGTGCATGTCAGCAGAGCTTTTAAATTTTGAGGACAGTAGATGAAATTGGATGCAGCCAATTTGCATCTTCAAATCGATTTTGCACACATGGGTGTGTGCACTCACACCTCTGGGGACAAGGGAGGTGGCGTTTGACAGCCCATGGGCAATGAGATGAGAGTTTGCTCTGCTTGACTTTGAGCGTGGGCCTACTTAACCTTGTGCCTCAGTTTCTTTTATAGAAACGGGGGTGGACTGGCTGATCTCTGAGGTCTCTTTCAGCTTTACTGTTCTGTGGTTTTATATCTGTGGGGAAGGAGGGTGGTAAAGAATCCCGATGGAGCACATTGCACTCTGTAGCTGAGCGGCAGCTCAAATGGCAAGAGTAAAAGTGCGCTTTGCACAGTCTGGGTCTCAGTGCCAGGCTCAGGATTTGGATGTCATGTGATGAGCAGCTGGGGAGGGGTGGAGGGTGGGGGTGCAGGCTTCTCCTGCTCAGGGTAACCTGCTGCAGGCTAGGCAGAGCTGGGATTGACTGTGGGTGACACAGAGGGCCATCATGCTTCTCTGAGCCTCTGTTCCTCATCTGTAGGGTGAAGTCAAAAATAAGTCCTTCCATGGTGGCTGAGAAGAGTAACCAGAAAGTGCTTTGGATATCACAGGCACTCTCAGTTTTAGGTTTCTGGCCTTGGATCTGGAGATATGGAGGGATCTTCCATATCTAGATTCTTCTTACCTCTTCATCTTCATCTCTTATTGCTCCCACTGCTCAAGGACTTTTCCCCCTGCAATTGTCCTTTCTCTTTCTCTGTCCTGCATCATTAATTTTTACTTCTCTGCTTTCTACTAGAGTGTTCCCAACAGAATGCAAATATGCTATAATATCTTCAATCTTAGAAGAAAATCTCCCCTGACCCCTACATCCCCCTTCAGCTACTGCTCAATTTCTGTGCTTGCTTTGACAGCAAAACTCACTGGTAACTTGCTGTTTCTACTTCCTCACCTCCAATTGTTCCACCAGCCCATCCCAACACAAAGTGGTCTATTGCTAAATTCAGGGGTCAATGCAGAGTGCTCACTTCGACTTTTCAGCAGCATTTGTTACAACTGATCACCGTATCTCTTGGAACACCTTCTTCCCTTGGTTCATGCTCACTGCTGTTCATCAACAGCCATGTTTGCTGTTTTTCCCTCTTGTTCCAGACTTCTTACTGTTGCAGGTCCCCAGTGCCTGGTTCTCAGACCTCTCCTCTCTCTTCCTTCTCACATTTCCATCTCTGGCCCCAGCTCTGACCTCTCTCCCCTAATTACAGACTCATATAGCCAGCTTGCTCGATACTGCTGTTCGGCTGTCTAATAGGCACCTTGACCTTAATGTATCCTGTGCTAAACTTATCTTGAAAACTGGCAACTTGAACTTCTCCCTTTCAGTAATGGGCAAATTAATTTTTTCAGACATTTAGAGCAAATCTTAGAATCATCTATGACTTCTCTTCCTTTCACTCTCTTCATCCAACATATCAGCAGAAAAAAGCAGCTCTATCTTTGCAATAATCCCACTTTTCATCACTTTTCCCATCTGCCACAAAAACTATCCTGGAGCAAGTTACCATGATCTCTTGCTGAAGTGTTGCAACAGTCCACTAACATGTCTCTTTGCTCCCATTCTCCCTCCTAATAGGTTAAAATGATAGACATGGTTTAGAATGATAATTTTATCTATCTATCTATCTATCTATCTATCTATCTATCTATCTATCATCTATCTATCTATTGTTATTGTCATCTGAGGGCATTTTTCCATTGCTTTTATAGAGAGAGGAAGGCGGAGTGGGGGAGAGAGAGAAACATCAATGTGAGGGAGAAACATTGATCAGTTGCCTCTTATAGGCTCCCCCACCAGGGATCAAATCTACAACCTAGTAGGTGCCATGACTGGGAACTGAACCTGCAACCTTTTAGTGTACAGGAAGATGTTCCAACCAACGGAGCCACACTAGCCAGGGCAGAACGATAATTTTAAAACATAAGTCAGATCATGTCACAACTCAGTGCCAAACAATCCGGTACATTCTCAGCTCTCTCAGAACAACTTCTACATGATCCAGGTCTTCTTCTCTGACCTCTCCTGTGCCCTTGGCTCACTCTATTCCAGCCATGTTACACTCTGTTGCCAACCACAGTCCTACTCCAGAGCCTTGGCAGCTGCTGTTCCTTGTGCCTGGACTGCTCACCTCCCCAGAGAGCCATATCATTTACTCCCTGTTCAGGTCTGAGCAGAGATAGGTGGCCCCTTTGCAGAGAGCCTTCCACGCACATCCTATCCAAAAGCACCTTTGTCATTCTTCCTTAATTCTTCATTTTCCCTTAAAAAATGTATAGTTTTATTGAGGTATATTTGGCACATGATAAATCAGGCATATTTAAAATACACTATTTTGATAAGTTTTGACATGTTATCCATCAGTGAAACCTTCAGCAAAATCAAGATAAGGAACTTATCTTGATTATCATTACTTTCAAATGTCTACCCATGCTGCTTTGTAATCTCTTCCTGCTTCTCCTCCTGGCCCCCCACTACCTTCTGTCCCCATGGATTGGTTTGCACTTTATAGAATTTGACATGAGTGGAATCAAACAGTAGATATTCTTTTTGTCTGGCTTCTTTTTTAAATTAAAAAAAATCTATTCTATCGATTATGCTATTACAGTTGTCCCATTTTTTTCTCCCTTTTTTAATATTCCCCTTCACCCTATACCCCCCTCCCACCATCATTCCCCCACCTTAGTTCATGTCCATGGGTCATACATATAAGTTCTTTGGCTTCTCTACTTCCCGTACTATTCTTAACCTCCCCCTGTCTATTTTGAACCTACCATTTATGCTTCTTATTCCCTGTACCTTTCCCTCCATTCTCCCTGCTTCCCTTTGCTGCTGATAACCCTCCATGTGATCTCTATTTCTGTGATTCTGTTCCTGTTATAGTTGTTTGCTTAGTTTGTTTTTGTTTTTTTAGGTTTGATTATTGATAGTTGTGAGTTTGTTGTCATTTTACTGTTCATATTTTTATCTTCTTCTTTTCCTTAGATAAGTCCCTATAACATTTCATAAAATAAGGGCTTGGTGATGATGAAATTCTTTAACCTGACCTTATCTGGGAAGCGCTTTTTCTGCCCTTCCATTTCAATGACAGCTTTAATGGATACAGTAATCTTGGATGTAGGTACTTGCCTCTCATGACTTGGAATACCTCTTTCTAGCCCCTTCTTGCCTGCAGGGTTTCTTTGGAGAAATCAGCTGACAGTCTTATGGGAACTCCTTTGTAAGTAACTGTGTCCTTTTCTCTTGTTGCTTTTAAGATTCTCTCCTTATCTTTAATCTTGGGTAATGTAATTATGATGTTCCTTGGTGTGTTCCTCTTTGGGTCCAACTTCTTTGGGACTCTCTGAGCTTCCTCAACTTCCTGGAAGTCCTCTTTCATTATGTTTTCAAATACATTTTAAATTTCTTGCTCTTCCTCTTCTCCTTCTGGCAGTCCTATGATTCAGATGTTGGAATGTTTAAAGTTGTCCTGGAGGTTCCTAAGCCTCTCCTCATTTTTTAAAAATTCTTATTTCTTCATTCTGTTTTGGTTGAATGTTTCTTTCTTCCTTCTAGTCCAAATCATTGATTCTAGTCCTGGTTTCCTTTCCTTCACTGTTGGTTCCCTGTACATTTTCCTTTATTTCACTTTTCATAACCTTCACTTTTTCTTCCATTTTGTGACCATATGCAACCATTCTGTGAGCATCCTGATTACCAGTGTTTTGAACTCCGCATCTGATAGGTTGGATATCTCTTCATTACTTAGTTGTATTTTTTCTGGAGCTTTGGTCTGTTCTTTCATTTGGGCCATATTTTTTTTGTTTGGTGTGCATGTTACATAGTAAGGGGTAGAGCCTTAGGTACTTGCCAGGGTGGGGCAACCCACGTCACTGTGTTGTGATAATGTATGTGGGGGAGGGGTCTGAGAGGGAACAGTGCTGCTTGCTAAGCTGTTGGCCAGCTTTCAGTCACTTCCTCTGCTACCCGCAAGCAAATTGGGCCCTTCTGGTGCTGATTCCTGGATGGGCAGGTTTGTGTATGTTCTAGGGCCCTGTGGGTCTCTCCACAAATTCTCCTGTAAAGCTGGGAGTTTCTGCTGCCACCTCAACCCCCACAGATTTTTTTAGTCAGAGGTTTTGAGGCTTTATTTTCTTGCACTGGAACCCTGGGTCATGCGGTCTGTCTCACTCCCCAGTTGTTCCTCCTGGTTTGTCCACATGCACATGTGGGGCTGCTCATTCCACCAGTCACCCCCTTGCCCACCCTGATCCTCCAGCCGCCACCTTGCCCCAAGTCCTCTCCACCCAAGCTGCCTGTCTCCGCCCTCCTACCAGTCTGGATGAGTGTTTATTCTTTAACTCCTTGGTTGTTGGACTTCCATGAAGTTCAATTTTCTGTAAGTTCTGGTTATTTTTTGATTTTAAATTTGTTGTTGTCCTTTTTGTTGTGCGAGGAAGCAACATGTATCTACCTATGCCTCCATCTTGGTTGGAAGTCCCAACTTATGGTGTGGCTTCTTTCACTCAGCAAAATTATTTTGAGATTCATCCATGTTGTAATGGGTATCAATAGCTTATTTCTTTTTACTGCCTGGTAGTAGTTTATTGCGTGTTGATCCATCTACCTCCTGCGGCATGGGGTATTTATAGCTTTTGACTATTTTAAGTAAAGGTATTATGAACATTTATGTACAAGGCTTTGGGTGAACATGATTTCCTTTCTCTTGGGACAATACCTCTGACAATACTCACTGGGTTATATGGTAGGTGTATGGTTAATTTTCAAGAAACTGTCCTATTTTTTTTACAAGTAGGCTGTACCATTTTACAGATCAACCAGCAATGTATGCAAATTCCAGTTCCTCCACATTCTTGATAACACTTTCATTAGTTCTAAAAGGTGTTCAGTGGTAGCTTATTGTGGCCTTATTTTGAATATCCCTCATTACTAATCATATCTAGCACTTTTTTATGTGCTTATTTGCCATCTGTATGTCTTACTTGCTGAGGTATCTGTTCAAAGCTTTTGTCCATTTTGTTAGTTTCTGGTGCTCCATAACAGACGATCACAAATTTGATGGCTTAAAACAACACATGTTTATTATCTTGTGGTTTCTGTGGGTCAGGAGCCTGGGCATGTAGCTCTGAGTTTGTTACTGTTTTGTTCATTCATTTATTGTTTTTTAGATTCCACATGTAAGTGAAATCATGTGGTATTTGTCTTTCTCTGTTAGACATTTCCCTTAGCCTAATACCCTCTAGGTCCATCTGTGTTGTCACATATGGAAATATTTCATTCTTTTTTCATGGCTGAGTAATATTCCATTGTAAATATGAGGTGTGTAGGGGTGCTGGGTGAAAAAGGTGAAGGGGTTAAGAAATACAAATCGGCAGTTACAAAATAGTCATGGAGATAAAATGTACAGCATAAGGAATATAGTCAATAATATTGTAATAACCCAGTAGAATGTCAGGTGGGGGGTATAGATTTATTGGGGTGATGATCACTTTGTGATTTATATAAATGTCTACTTACTATGTTGGACACCTGAAACTAATAAAATATTGTATGTCAACTGTAATTGAAAAGGAAATAAGGAAGGAAAGAAGCCTGGGCACGGCTCAGCTGGGTCCTCTGTCCAGGGTCCCCAGGCTGCATTCATGATGCCAGCCCAGCCGATTTCTCGACTGGTGGCCTGACTAGGGAAGAATCCACATCCAAGTGGATAAGCTTGTTGGCAGATTTCATTTCCTTGTAGCTCTATGAAGGGCCCAGACGCTTCCTAGCTGTCTCATCTGGAGGCCTTTCTTGCTAGTCTTCAAGATAATGCTTCAAGACTAGCAAGTGAATCTCTCTCTCCCTCCAGTCTGCTAGATGAAGTCTTATATAATGCTAGATCATTAAGGGAGTAACATCTTATCACCTTTGCCATACATACTCTAGAGGTTAAAAGCAAGCCATAGGTTCTACCTGCACTCAAGGGGAACAAGACCATGCCTCACTTGGGATCACCCTAGGGTGTGTTCACCAATTATTTTATTGGGTTATTTATTTTTTTATTATTGAATTATGAGAGATCTTTTCATACTCTGGATACAAGTGTTTAAATATGTAATGCTCTCCCAGCCTGTGGCACATCGTTTCATTTTCTTAATAGTGTTTTTCAAAGATCAGAAGCTTTAAATTTTGATGAAGTTCAATTTTCCAATTTGTTATTTTATGGAGTATACTTTTGATATTGGATATAAAAAGAATCTTTGCCTAACTTAGGGTCAAAATTTTTCTTCTAGAAGTTTCAGGCTTATATTTAGGTTCACGAGATCTTTTAAGATAATTTCGTGCATCGGGCCAGGTGGGGACGGAGGTGCACTTTGCACACGTGCACATCCACTTGCTGGGGTGTCGGTCCGTAGCGTGGCTGGAACTCAGCCTGGTCCTGGCGCTGCCAGCCCTAACCCCAGGGAGCGAGTTGGGCAGTATCTCTCCTCTTCAAGTTTCCGGGACAGTTTGTATAGAATTGATATTATTTCTTCCTTAAAATTTTGGTGAGAGTTGCCAGTGAAAACATCTGGGCCTAGAAACTTTCTGGGAAGATATTTCTTTAATAGATATAAGGTAATTCAAGTTTAGAGATATAAGGCTATTCAAGGTTCTATCAATTTCTTCTTGACTGAACATTGATAGTTTGTGTGTTTTAAGGAATACACCCTTTCGTTTATGTTGTCTAGCTTATTGGCATACTATTTTTAATAATATTCAATTATTATCCTTTTAATATCTATAGAATCTGTAGTGATGTTTTCTCTTCCATTTCTGATGTTCGTAATTCTTTAGGATTTATAATATACATATTCAACTTAGTCTACCGTAAATGGTATATATGTATATACATCATATATATATATATATATATATATATATATATATATATATATATATATATGGACCTAACAACAGTAGACTTCCATTTCTTTCCTGATGTCCTTGTGCTATCATTGCTGCACATTTTACTTTTACATATGTTATAAAGCCCATACTATATTGTCATTATTTTTGTGCAACCAGTTATCTTTTAAAGCTTCCAAATGATGAGAGGCAATTCTAATATATTTACATATGTATCAACTACATCTGGGCTCCTCATTCCTCTGTGGATACACGTCTCCATCTGGGATCACTTTCCTTCTGTCTGTAGGACTTTCTCTACCATTTCTTGTCCTCTGGGGTTGCTGGTGATGAATTCTTTCTATTTTTGTATATCTCAGAAGTCATTGTTTTGCCTTTGGTTTTTAAAGGTAGTTTTTCTTGTATAGAACTTCAGGTTGACAAATTTTTCTTTTAGTTAGTTAAAGATGTTGCTTTGCTGCTTTCTGATTTGCATTTTTGCTGATAAGACTAGACATTTGAGGCTTACAGTCAGGGCACAGGGAAGAAAAGGGGGGACAGTTTGGGGTAAAGAACAAATATTTGGCGAGCATTTATTTATCTGGTCCCTTTGTCGTGATAACTTAATATGCTAATATTAAGGCTGATATAGTCAAATAGTATTGCTTTTTAATGAAGATCGATACTAGAGAGGGGTTGGACTTATGGCAAACCTGCTGCGATGACTGAATCCCTCCCACCCCCATTCCTATGTCGAAGTATATGTTGAAGGACCTCACAGTGATTGTGTTCGCAGATGCACCTATGGGAGGTGATTAGGGTTTGATGAGGTCATGAGGGTGAGGTCCCAGGATGGGATTCATGCCATTAAAAGAAGAGACACCAGAGTGCGCTCCCTCTCTTTCGCCCTCTCCCTCTCCCTCTCTCTCTCTCTCTGCCCAGTAAGCACATAGCAGTATGGAGCCCAGAGAAAGCTCTCCCCAGCACGCAAACATACTGGCACCCGATATTGGGCTGCCAGTCTCCAGAACTGTAAGAGTGAGTTTCTCTTGTTTAAGCTCCCGGTCTATGGCCTTTGGCTATGATGGCCTGAGCTGAGTAAGACATGTGCCCACCGATGTCATGACTCGAGATTGGCAAGAGGAAGTCACATCCTAGGAGAAACTAGCTTGTCACTGCTCTTGCTTGGCCTCGATGAAGAATCATGCAGTGTTTATATTCCCCAACACACCTGAGAGTCACCCCATTATATCACCTGGTTGCTCCACTGTCCTTCCTGGCAGGGCAGTGGGAGGGTCGTCCTGCAGTGTGTCCCTTCCCTGTCCCCTCACCCTGTCACTGTGGCCAAGGCCACCTTGACTGAGGCTGTACAAATGGGCTGGATGCCCGCTGGCTTTGCGGGTCCAGGCGGCTCTAAGGAGGAAGTGCCCTCCCTCTGTTAGATCATGAACTCCGACAGCATGGTGTGAGCTCTGAGGGTGGGTAGTAAAAATCTTTGGCTTCACTCACCGATGGATGACAAGGTCCCTGGAGGGCAGCTCAATCCACCGTCAGCTCCTAAGCCACACAGATCATCCTCCAAACCCTTACCAGGTCTCCATGAGGTGCCTTAACTGGGGCAGCTTTCTCCTTGTAGAGTTTGTTTTCTTACCTCAACCAGTGGGCCCCTTCCCCTCTGCTGCCATGAAACACAACCATGTGACCCCTTCCCTCGCTTCCTCCCGACTGAGGGTGGCCTTGCTATCACCCTCAGCTCTCCCAGCAAAAAGTCCCCGATGCTCCTCCCGCCGACAGTCTGCCAGCATGGTCCTTCGTCTGCTTCCCCAGTTAACATTTCCAGGGTGTTCTCAGCCCCTCAGACCCCCGCCCTCCTTTGCCAAAGGAGGCCTGCTTTCACCTGCCAAATAGGAGGCCTGCTGGGTGATAGAAAGAAGGTGCCTTGAAAGATGCCCAACCAACCAGAAAAACCAGTGCCAGCATTTTAAAAGCCCGTCCTGAGGATTGCTCCACAACAATGTTTTTTTTTTTTTTTCTGGGAATGTGGCCATTTGGGGCCCCAAAGATAACAGCTTAGAGGTTTTTGCAGCTTTGAAGTTTTTTGTTTTCAATAAACATTTTCTGTTTGAAAAGAACCTGAATTTTGAAACCAAATTCATGCTTATGGTTTTAGGTCTTTTATCTCTCCAGCCATCAGGGAAAGAATAACTTGCTCAGAAGTGAGGGTGGACTGGCCACTCTTATCTCTGTCACACTCAAGGGAAATGCTGTCAGAGCCACATGACAGGGACAGATTTCTCCTCAGGTTGATCGTGTTCCTGGCACATTGGATGTGATTTGTGTTAACACTCAGGTCCCCCTGCCAGGGAGGGCGAGGCATGTTTAGACACAGGGCCTGCTAAAAATGATATTTTGATCTCTATTTATTTGTGCTCCTCTCGTGGCTGGTCGTTTTGGGGAGTTTTGAGCACCTGAATGGGCAGCAGCTCTGCTTGGTCGGCACTGGCAGGCACTGGGGGATGGGCAGACCGTTTCTCTGTGTGACAAATCTTTTGAGAGTGTACTGATTGCAAGAGAAATTCCTCAACAATCTCATTTATGAGTACAACCCGTGGTGTTGAATGAAAGCTTACAGCAAACATTTGGGGGAAATTTTAGGGGTGGCCCTTCTCTGTTGGTCACCCCTGGCACTACTGACTCTATTGGAGCTCACTGGGGGTCAACAGCCTCCAAGGGACAGGGGTTTGGGCTCAGGGAGAACGGGAATGTATTCCCCTTGTTTCAACCACGGACATGCCTGTTCTGGAGCCCACCGGTCTACAAGCTCGTCCCGGGACAGGGAGGGGCTGCGAAGGGTTGGCATGGCAGGAGAGCTTTCAAACACTTTAGAATCTCGACACAGTTTCTCTCCAGGCCCTTGAGGGAGAAGCCTCACTTACTCGCAGAGCGTAGAAAACTTAAAATCGGGCTTAGTTGCCACGTGTTCCAGGGAGAGTGGACCTTACCCTCCTGGACCCTAGTTTGACCAGAACTACCTCATGGTTCAAAACAAAACAAAACAAAAGAAAGCAAAGCACCCCCAAACCTAAGCCCAAACAAAACAACCACACACACATACAAATCAACCGGATTGGCGAAGGTCTGTGCAAACAAAAAAATCAGAAGCACCCAGTTGGGACCTTACAAAACTTAGAGTCTGTTATCAATTCTCCTCTGCCTGGAAAACACTTAGATGTAATGAACCTTAGTGGGACGGCCTACCTGCTGCAGACGGATCTGGTAATAAAAGGAGACTTCAGGACAGTCACTGGAGGCTCACACCTGGGGATCAAGGGTGTGGGTGGGTCTCCAGTTCTAGGCGAGCGGTTGGTGGCGAGTTCTCCCAGCTGTAAACGCCTCGGGCCCCAGGGTTCGCAGAGCCCACATTGCTCCTGGGGAAGCCCTCTCGCCTGTAAACTGTGGCGCACGGTGTTGCGCGCTGTGGCTGAACGCCAGCCAGGTGCAAATTGTTTGTGCCTGGAGCCAGGAGTGACCTTTCTCAGTGATAGTTCTCAGCCCTGGTGACTTACTTCTATCGACTCTGTGAATGTCTATCAGTCAGCTGGCCAACGATGATAGTTGATGTCATCTAAGACAGGAGATGTCTCCTTGTCCTCCCTAATGCAGATTTACAAGTTTTTGAATGTGCCCCGGAAAATGAGGCCTGATGGCCAACTCCAGCCTGGCGTTTGCGGGCTGGCATTTTAGTGAGGAGCTGGCAGGCTTTTCAACCACACACCACATTTCTAACTCAGTCCCACCTTGGGGTGAAGTGCGCCAGGAGCAATATCAGATCACGTGCGTTTTTGTTGACTCTTGTGTGGCCTTCATATTGATCATGAACTTGTACCTGAGCTCATCCAAGACCCACAGTCATTGATCCCTGTGCGTCCTTGGTACTACAGTTTTATAATAGCAGACAGGGTCAGCAGATGTAGCAGGAAAACCAGGAAACGTAGTTGAACCCCATCATTTCAATTTGTTTCTTACTGGTTTGAGATCACCTCCTGGATGAATGGGACATGATCCCGCTCTGCCCCCACTCTGATGAGTGGAAAGACGCACGTTTTACCTTCAGATCATAAGTCACTGCTTTGAACTAGGAGTGACCTGAAGAGATGGGGGCGGGGTCTCATACCCACCTACTGCCCCCAGAAGGTGACATCCAGAGCAATGATCGTAGGAACATTACCGACTTCGGTAGATACTTCTAATGCTTTAAATTGCTTTATAAACAGAAAGGGCGTGTGGTTAGGAGCATGGACACTGCCTGGGTTCACCTCTGGCTTTTGCCTCTTATTGGTTGTGGGGCTCTGTGCCTCATTCACTTTATCAGTGAACAGGGACCGGGTCAAGCTCCTTGGTGACCCGGCACTTACCAGCCTTTCACTTTTCCAGCCTCAAGTGACCTTGGCACTTACTCCATGCCAAGCCCTGCGAGGAGCCCGGCATATGTAGCGGTTTGCTGGGAAAGCCCATGCACTTTGATGCTCTGCACACCAACTTACAATTTCCAGGCGAAAATTCCCATGGCCACTCTCCACGGTGTGGCCTCACTCCCCTATTCATCTGTGTGCTGAGACCCACCCAAAGCTCTTTACTCAGGAGAATCTGCTCTTTGCCTGCCTGTTGGTGTCTCCACATGGACGGGGGCTGGCTCCCCCTCAGCCATCCTTACAGGGGCTCCTCAGCTCAGCTCCTCCAAGAGGATGCCACCCTTACTTACTCTTGGCTCTGCTGTTGGTTCAGGCGCATATGAGTTTGAAACGCAGCCCAGACTAGCTGAACCACCGGTGCTATTTGTGGTGTCTGAGCTTACTGTCTCTCAACATGGACTCAATAGAACCTCTGCTACGAGAAACAGTATCTAAGGAGATTGTTCAAATGACAACCTGGGATCTAAACTCTAAACAGTCTAGCCCTTTCCAACTGGCTCAGTTGGTTGGAATATTGTCCTGTAGACTGAAAGATTATGGGTTTGATCCTGGTCAGGGTGTGTATAAGAGGCAACCTATTGATGTTCCTCTCTCACATTGATGTTTCTCTCTCTCTCTCTCTCTCCCACACACACACACTCCCTCCCCTTCCTCACTCTCTAAAAAGCATGAAAAAAATATCCTTGGATGAGAATTAAAAAAAATGTAAATAGTCTAAAATCTATCCCAGATCAAGTTGTGTCACTAGAATCGGGCACTGAGCCCTCATCACTCTACCCCGCCCCTGTCCCCGCTCTCGAATCCTGTTGCTTTCACTAAATTGGTGGGTGGTCCCAGCCTGTGTTGGGAGAGGCTGAAAGCAAACCCAGTGGTGTTTACTACAAGGGGGTTACTCATAGTGTCACCAAAGGTCCTCCTTAAGAGGCTTCCGCAGAGACTTTTCTCCCTGATCTGAGCTCTACTTCTGGCCAACTGATGCTTCTCTTAGGAGCCCCGTGCATTTTACAGATGAATGACCAACCCTCCCTTTCCACACTGGCTTCTACATATGGGTCAAGTGTGTGGCCAACTCCCAGATCTTTACATTTGCACTTTTCCAGCCTCATCTCTTGCTTCTGCTCTATTTCTACCTTAAGTTCTTTTCTTTCTTTCTTTTTTTTTTTTTGCTGTCAGTGTCAACCTTTACCTTGTTGCTCTCATAAGCCTCCTGAAAACTTACCTGGAGCATGGTGGGACTTTGTGTGAATAAAGAAGTAACTCAAAGAAGCAGGTATTATCATTCTCACCTGAGAGATGAGGACACTGAGGCCCTGGAGGACCCACCGACTCGCCCAGCATCATAAAGCTAGTAGTAGTCAGGAGATGGCCAAGTCCAGCCCAAGCCTGGTTGGCTCTGTAGCCTGTTCTCTTTCCCTCCCCTCCTGTACAATATTCAGAAATATTCAGAAATATACCCCGAAAGAGGTATATCGGGGCATTAGAGGAGCCACTGGTGGAAGAGGCTGGTGGGAGGAAACGGGTGAGAACTGAAAGGTGCACTCTGTTTCACTCTACGAAGGACAGGGTCGCCTTTATGGGACCTTTGGTCACCAGGGCATAAGTGATCTGTGTGGTCAACCCTAACTGCACTGTAACCTTGACTGACTGAGACTGTTTAGCTTGGGTAATTGGGTCGTCAAGTTAACTGAGAGTCGACTCAGTGGAGTGCACTTTTCCACCCTGACTTCTGAAAGTTTCCTGTCGTCTCTGGTGCTCTCCTGCTTCAGTGACCACACCGCCATGCACAGGTGGGGCCGCTGTTACAGATCTGACTCTGTTCAGCACCTACGGCACCACTCCGAACACAGCAGGCCCTCATCGTCATTCGTGATTCCGTGGAGTGTTTGGAGTGTTCTTGGCATTGGGGGTCATGCTTGTATTTATCTGTTGTCCCTGAGCAACATGCAGGTGGACACGTGGACTACACGGTGGGCACTGACCCACTGCAAACATGCACGTGCCCCTCCCTCTCCCCGCCCCTGCACCCCTCCCCCCCCCCCTGTGCCTCCGCTGGTTATTTAGTCCACTGACCTGAGAGGAGGGGAATCTTCACAACGTTACAGAAAGAGACAAGCATATTTTGCTGTGATTTGCCCGTTTCACTTAAAATAGAAGCTCAACAATTTTGTTTCAGTTACTTGAGAATCCATGTGAGAAGGATTCTGGCTAATCAAGATTTGTTTGCCCCTATGACTTCCTCATCATCCATAACCATTTACTGAGTCACTTCTGTGCCCAGAAGAACGTGCTTGGCTTCGGGAACACGAAACTGTCTGAAGACCAGAGAAGTTTGAGTTCAGGGTGATGAGCCCACCGCGCTGCCTGTGGCACACTGAAGGCCACAGGAGCCCTCTTCCACGCCATATTGGACAAGCACCCGGCTGCGGCCTCAGACCCTCCCCGCCCTTCTGCGCTGTGGTGGCTCCTTCACCTGGCTGAACCTCGGTTTCCTCCTCTGCACGGCAGGGATGCTAATGCGTATTCAGGGCTTGGTTAGAAAGATAAGAGATAATATATGTGAAACCCTGGCACATAACTGATGCTCAGTATGTTGTAGCAGGTACTACTGTGCCTCTGAGCATTCTCTGTTCAGAAAAATGGGGAGAACTCCCTTTTGGAACTGTTGACAATGGGTATAATTTCTGTGAAGTCCCATTGGAGGGCAGGTCGAAGGGCCAACACCACTGTAAACAGTCTGGGGACACACATGTCTATAAGCAGCAGAGAAAGTGCCCGATTGAGTGGAACCACCTGCATCACCAGAGACGTGTGAGCGCTGCTGTCAGGCCGGGTGCAGCAGCCGGCACCCCCTCACGCGGTCGTGGAGCCGCACAGCCACCCGACAGAAAGAACACCGTGTTGCCCATGCTTTGTGCTGAAAGAGAGCAAATGCATAGGAGAAAATACGGATTTTTTCTGCTGAGATGGGAGTGGGGCTGCAGGCAGTGGTAAGTAATGGGGGAAGGGAAACGAGCCAGGTAGAGAAAGGATGCTGAAGACAGCTGAGAAGGGTCCCTCCTCTTGTGGTGGGTAACTTCCCGAGTTTGCCTGTCACACATTGAAATGACCCCCACAAGACTGGGACAAGGAATGGAGGAGCTTTCTCGCTCTGGCTGTGTTGGCGGTCCCCATCAGGGACAGCCTAACCTCTTCCATTCTTTTATTTCTCTCTCCCTCTCTCCTTCTATGTCTTTTCTTTTTCTTACTTTTTGGCTTGATTTCCCCCTCTCCTCTACTACCCCCTGCCTCCCTGCACTTCTTTCTCCTGCTCTCCTTTCCCAGCCGTAGGGCTGACATGCAGGTATCTCTCTCACTGTCTGAGCTCTTACATTGCTCCCAACTCCCTCACCAAGTCATGGACCCTAGCTGCTCAGTGGGACGCACCCTCAGCCTGTTATTAACTTCAGCTCAGCTGCCAACCAAGTCATGTGCTGACTAATCCTGCAGGGAGAGGTGGACGCGAAGTCTGGGGAAACGAAGGCATCTGGGACTAGAGTCCAAGCATCCCTAAGCCTCTGGGGTGGAACGAAGGGCAGGAGGGCTATGGGGATGGTGCCAGTGGGGAGAATAGGGTGTGATGGGAGTGAGACAGTCCCCAGCCTCCACCAAGGCCTGACCCATGCTGTAGAGGCAGCCTGGGCCCTCGTGGTACAGATGAAAGACTGTGCCCTGGGTGAGCAGATGGAGAGAACGTGGTGCAGAGGAAGGAGCCTCTGCTGAGGAGCCCTGCTGCTCATGGAAGCTTGAAGGAGGTCAAGTGTGCTAAAGGACGGGCAACCTTCTCTACGGTCAGGCGTGGCCTGTGCGCCAGCTCAGGCTGCCAGAACGAAGTCCCACAGACTGGGGGACTTAAACAATAGGCACGGATTGTCTCCCAGTTCTGGAGGCTGCAAGTCCAAGATCCAGGTGGCAGCGGGGTCAGTTCCTCCTGAGGCCTGTCTCCTTGGCTCACAGACGGTCGTCTGCTCACTGCGTCCTCACATGGTCTTTCCTCTGTGAGTGTCATGTCCAGATTTCCTCCTCTTATAAGTTGTATCAGACCAGGGCCACCTTAGTGACCTCGTTTTAACTTAATCACCTCTTTAAAGACTGTCTCTCCACATACAGTCACATTCTGAGGTTCTGGGAGTTAGCACCTAACGTGCGAATTTGGGGGATACATTCTGTCTGTAATGTGTGGCTATTTCTATTGTGATTGGTCATGCCAGATTCAGGGTCTGCCTAGCAGACAGGAGTGTGTCCCCCTGTGTGGGTGGGAGGATGGGAGCAAGAACCCAGTAGTGTCCACCCAGGCTCCTGCCCTCGGTGGCCTGTCTTACTGCCACGGCTCCACTGTAACAGCATGTCCAGTGGGACTCTGGTGCTGAGGATTGGTGGTTTCAGTCACTCCCTTCAAGGCCTATGAAGAGGTAAGAGACCCGGCCCTTCTACCCTCAGTCAGGGCTCCAGCTGCTACTCCCTCCTGCTTGTCAGGCGAGGAGAGGGATTGGGGGATATGGCTCATTGTCTGTGAGAAGTGCTGAGGCTCCTTTTGTCCCTTTATGTCTAGGTGGCAGGGCGACCCCTCAGAGGTGAGAGGTGAAATGACCCTCCTAGAACTGGGGCTGCACGGCTGTGGCCCCTGTGGGGCTCTGGCTGAGCTAGGGTGCTGGCAGGCTCTTCTCGGTGTTACTCTCCCAAGGAGGATGTGCAAGGTGGCCAGGGAGCTTGAGGGACAGCCCGCACACATTGCAAAGAAGTACAAATGAACAAGAACACAGAGCCTGGTGCCTGCTTCTCATGGGTGGCCCCTGGAGGTGGGACAATGGCTGGGGCAGTTCGTGGGTGGGAACAGGGACAGTAGCAATAGATGAGCTGGCTGGGTAGAGGGAGTGGCAGCTGCCCAGGTGGGGGCCCAGGCTTCGGTGTGAAGGACCCTGGAGGGTAGGATGGCAGGCCGCAGCTGGGAGAGGATTTACCTGCTGGGAGGGTGGGCTGAGGGCATGGGCCCCTGGAGGGTGAAGAGAGCCACCCTTGCCCCTCTCTGTTGTCAGCAATGGAGGGCTGAGTGGACCTGACGCGACATGCAGGGTTGCTGGGGAAGGGCCTCCAGGTCCCAGGAATCTCGGGCTTCCTGTTGCATCCTGTGAACAGTAGGCACCCAAACCCAGCCCTCCTGGCGTCACAGTACTGCACTCTCTCACACTGGGCATGCTGCTCCACAGCTACCCTGTTCAGAAGGAGATCAGCCAGAGTGGGCAGCCCGTCTCCACAGCCACAGGGAACACACACTTCCCTGTCCTGCGGAGCGGCAGGGCAGCTCTCTGGGGGCAGACGGGGCTGTACTTCTCTTCTCCGGCTGACTCAGTCTTGTAAGTGTCCCTTTCTCCAAAAAAGCCTATGCCTTAATCCACGCCAGGCAATGTGGCAGAATTGTCCCTACCCCTGCTGCGCCAGGTGGTGAGCCACAGAGGCTCACCTGGCATGACATTCTCTAAGGAAACCGGGTACTTGGGGGGGAGGTTGCCACAGCCTGTGGAGTCTAGCTGAGCAGAGAGAGACCTGGAGGCTTCTTAGCTCAGGCTGAGGCTGCCGTCCCAAGATAACACAGACGTTTATTTCTTGCAGTTCTGGAGGCTCCCAGGCCAACAGCAAGGTGCAGGCGGAGCGGTTTCTGGTGAGGCAGCTCTTCCTGGCTTGCAGCCACTCCCTTGCTGCGTCCTCACCTGGTCTTTCCTCTGTGTGCCTGGAGAGATGGCCCTCTGGTGTCTCTCCCTCTTCCTATTAGGAAACCAGGGCTATCAAATTAGAGCCCTGCCTTAATTACCTCCGTCAGGGCTCTGTCTCCGAACACCACATCCTTTTACTCCTTTCAGTCCTGGAGCTGAAGCCTGTTCTGGCCTGAGGAGAAGAGCCTTAAATGGACCCACATCCAAGTGTAAGTGGACTGAGCTTTTCAATAATCAACATGGACCAGTGAGT
The DNA here is from genome assembly GCF_022682495.2 of Desmodus rotundus. NCBI lineage: Eukaryota > Metazoa > Chordata > Mammalia > Chiroptera > Phyllostomidae > Desmodus > Desmodus rotundus. The sequence goes on along the minus strand of NC_071395.1, from coordinate 51,144,715 downwards.
TAGAGAATGTGCCCGATGTGCCATTAAGGGGTCTGCTGTGCATGGAGAAAGAGAGATGGCCTTTAGCACCGTATTGGAGCCAGACTGCTAATTGACCAGCTCCATCACTGTGGGAGACAAAGTCCTTTGCGATCAGAAGAACTGTCTGTCATCCACAGACTTGCCTGACATGAAAACACTCCAAGAACGCCCACCCTCTTAAAGTGTGGGGCTCGGAGGGCTCTGCTGCCAGTGCACAGAGCCTGGCTGGGGGTGGTTGGGAGATGGTGGCGGGCAGACAGAGCCCAGCACAGGCTCGGGGCTCTCAGGCAGTTCCTGGAGGGGGAACCAGGGAGGGAATGAATGATCACAGGACGTTGGGGAGACAAGGACGAAGGGCACTTCCAGCTGAAGGGCCTGGAGGCAGGAGGGCCTTGACCTGTTTCAGAACCAATGTGGGTCAGCCATGGGCGTCAGCATCCTAGCTCTGGAGTCAGACACCGTCAGCCACAACTACTGGTTGGAAATCGATACAGGACTACCAGCTTTGTGTTTTGCCAAGAACAGACACGAAGAGACCCCCTGATGACCTATTATCACCAACCTGTCCTAAAAGAAAGGAGATTTTAGTATCCCCTGACCAAATGAGAGAAGAGAGAAGGGACATGATCTCAGAGTGACATGTGCTCCTGTAAACTGTGTAACTAAAGCGTTGGGGAAATTCACTGCATTGCCTCCCCCCCCACTTTTAAGCTAATTTTGCTGAGGCCGATGAAAACTTCAGTCATCTGGGCAGAAGCTCGGCTGACCATGCCCATGTGGGAACAAGCACGTGAGTGTGAGAGCATGTCGGGGAGGGAAGTGTGAAATGCCTCCATATGTGGGACAGTGTGTGTGTTTGTGTGAGGGCATGGGTGAGTGTGTGCACGTGTGGGGGGGAGGGTGCTGAGGGGGAGACGTGTGAGTGTGATGGGCGGAATCGGGGGGCACTGCTGCAAGAGCTAAGGTTTGCACATGATCCCAGGACCCCAATTGCTTACAGCTGTCTGTAGTTACAAGGGACGTTTCCCCTCTGCCCCTCTCTGCCCTCACCCCTGAGTGTGCTCTTTTCATTCCTCCCCTCCCCCACTCTGCCTGCTTGCATGGGCTGGCCCCCGGCCTATCCCCTGGGCAGGGCAGAGGCCAGTCAGCAGTCCTGCCAGACTTCTCCCATCCTGCCAGGAAGGGCTGCTGTTCTGTAAAGGAGCCTTCACATCCTCTAGACACACAGCCACTCGAGGAAGCAGAACTGGGCCACGTCCTTATTCAGCAAAGCCCTCGGGTCCCTCGGGGACTGGGCCTGCCTGAGCTTCTCACATGCTTTATGACCTTGAGTCAGCGACACTGCCCTTGAGCTCTGCTGCCCGGGACAGAGCCACAGGGGACCTCAAGCTTCCTGGTGGGACACTTTGACCCTCTCTCGTTCCATGGGGAAGGATGACCTGACCTTGGTCCAAACTCCTGGACTGGTTTTGGGGTTCTCCCTTGCTGGTCCCAAACCAAGTCTTGGTCCCTCTGTGTCAGCCCTCCCCTAGGGTAACAATTTGCTCCCGACTGGCTGAGTGCCACCCAAACCCTCCCAAATTCTGCAACACCTCTTGCCTCTATGACTGTACAGTTATCCTCTCCTGAGAAGACTACCTTCTCAAAGCGTAGCCCAAGTTCAAAGACCAGCTAAAATGCCACCTCCTTCAGGAAGCCTTCCTGCATTATTGCAATGAATGCCAATGTTACCTACCAGGGTGAAGGGGGCATGGGAGCTGAAGCCCCATCTCTAAATCCTCCCCCATCTTTTAAAACATGTCCTCCCTGTACCAGGCATGTGGCTTGCCTTTCAGACATGTTTTATGGTTTGAGATTTTAAATTTCAGGCCAATCTCTTCGGCTGGCCCTCTGTGCTGATTTTGCCCAATTGCTTTTTAAAACCATACTTTTGTTTTTGAAAGTTTGACTTTTTATGGAGTCATTATTCAATGCTTATCGTTTCTTGTCGATTTTACTTTCCCATTTAATGTTTACACTGTAAGAGAGGGGCCAGGAAAGGGCAGCAGGAGAGGTGGGGAATGGTGTGCTGGGGTCTCTGGCCTGTTGGTGGGGGGTGGGGGTGGGGTGGGGATGGCAGCCAGGCTTTGAGCAGGAGGGAGCCAGGTTTGGTCCCAGCTGCACCCTTCAGCCACTCAAAGCTGGGGGGGGTGCGAATTTCACCTCTCTGAGCCTCAGTTTTCTTCACCTGTGAACAGATATGAAAAATACCCAGTACATTGAGTTGTGAGAACTCAAGTGGATAATCCCTGTACAGAATGCAGCCCAATGTGTGGGCCTACTAGGCGCTCACAAAATAAAATTTCTCCTTATTCCCATTCCCCAAGTGGGGTCCTAAGCTAGTTTTTAAGGAAGCCCAGGCTTCTGTGTGAGGCAGGGCCTCCAGGAGCCTGCCCTGTGCCTTTCAGTGAATTAGAGAAGGGTGCCCCCTCTGGACAGACCAGGGCACAGCACTGGGTGGCCATTGGAGAGTGGCTGGGCAGGGACCTAATGTGCACGCACAGCAGTGGCCTCAGCGTGACAGCTGAAGGCGGGCAGCCTGAGCAGGTTGATCAGCACAGGAGCCATGGAGCCAGCCTCAAAGGCGGCTTGGGACAACGGCTGGGCAAAGGTGTCTGTGTGGGATCTTCTGGGCAGGGGCCAGGGGGCAGGGGGACACACACTATAGTTTTCCATGTTCTGTGTCTGCCATGTTCCTCTATGTCAGCGATTTTCAACAGGTGTGCCACAAGAATTTTTAACACGTGCGATCCTTGATTCAGTCAGGGGCACTGACCTCTTTTCCCTTAGATCACCAAGTTAAAAAAATGACAACAGCCAACACAACAATAGCTGTCCAATGTGAATGAATCAAAATTATACTTTTTGGGGGTCAGATTGGGAAAAAATACATTTTTGGTGTGCCGCAGAATTTTAGTAATTAGTTGATATGTGCCACGAGATGAAAAGGTTAAAAGTTGCTGCTCTGTGAACCCCAGCTCCTTGAGGAAAGGGGCTTCGCTCACTTCTCACATTTCTCACTTTGCCCTGTACTTCCTAGCATATGCGAGGTGCATAAACTATGCTTACTTTGCAGGGCACAAGGGTGAGGGTACTGGGGCAGAGGCTGAGAAGGGAAGGGAGGACGGCTTGTGAAGCCCCCATGGGACACCAGCCCAACACTGTCCAACTTCAGCCTGAAGTCCACATGCATTGCAGCAGAGTTTCTGTTCTGCAGGTGTGCCCTTGCATTTGGACAACCTCCACCCTGGCGCCATTGCGCAACACAGCAGTTAAGTGCTCCACGTGGTCAGAAACCAGCTGCACCACTTTGCTGGCCGTCCCTCCCAGCCTTAGTTTCCTTATTAGAAAACTTGTTTAAACTTTTAGAAAAAGATGATACGAATAGTAACTTTCTCATAGGGTTACTGCAAGGATTAAAAGTGACAATGCAAAACAAGTGCTTAGCATAGGTTCTGATGAGCTCTGACAGATACTCTTTCCATTTTCATTAATAATTGATATGCAGGGAGAGGAGCTTGGTGGGATGGCGTGGGCACCGGGGAGGAAGCACTGGCTGTGCATCACCCCCTTCCTGGCGGCCCTTCGGAGTGAGGGGAACGGAGCCGGGTTGTCTCTCTTTTTCACTGAGGACACTGGGGCTTCAGGGCATGGGGTCTCACTTGGCTTCTAAGCAGCACAGACAGTTTTGCAGCCATGTGACTCTGCGAAATGGCTGGTGCTTTTTCTCTGTGTCCCTGGATGAGAGTAAACAAATGGAGGCATGGGAGGCTTTAAAAAATTTTTCTTATAAAAGTATTTAAATTATTTCCCCACATTTAATAAAAACCACATTAACTTCAGTTGTCATCATTTTCCGCAATGTTACAAAGCTGCCCTTGAACTTTCCTCAGCACGTGAGTTCCTTGGGTGGTTAATTATTAGCCATTAATTTGAATGAGACTTTCTGCAAGGTGACAGCTCCAAAGAACCACTTACCTGTTTATTTGCATTTTCCACCAAAGACCTATTTTTCTTTACAACAAACCCAATATTAAATATGCAGCTGGTTCTATTTATTTATGTTTACAAGGAAACCCTGACCTGTGAAAGCCCCTTTTCTTTTCATCCTGGTGTCAAAACAATTCATTCATGCATTTTAGAAGTTATGGACTTCTGGTCAAGATGGCAGCGTAGGCAGACATGGCTCACTTCTTCACACAACCACATCAAAATTACTACTAAAATATGGAACAACTATCACTCAGAACCATCAGAAATCGTGTTGAATGGAAGTCTGACAACTACGAAATTCAAGAAACAACATCCATCCAGACTGGTAGGAGGGGTTCAGAGGTGGAACAGGCTGGTCCCACACCCATGTGTAGTGGATAAAAATTCAGGAGGCATATCTCGGGAGTGAGGAGTCCCAGCCCTACACCAAGCACCCCAGCCCAGGGTTCCAGTGCCAGGAAGATAAGTCCCCACAACTTCTGGCTGCAAAAACCAGTGGTGATTGAGTCAGTGGAAGAAACCGTTGGAGCTCCAAGCAGTTCCTCTTAGAGAACACACAAATTGACTCACCTACTCAGAATTACTCCTTCTGAGCTTCTAGCACCGGGGGTAACAGCTTGAAAGGCACCAATGGTATACAGGGAGAAAATGAATTGTCTGGTATCAAGGCAAGCAAAGGCCATTGTCCCTTTTCTAAACCCTCCCCCCACAGAGCTGGTAAGCTGGTGCAACATCTGAGACTACATCAACGTGGCTAACACTGTTTGACCTGCCTTGGAGATCCCTGGAGACTCTGCTCCACCCAACTTACATGCCCACCCAAACTGCTTTTCCCTATGAATGGTTGGTCTTGGCTCATGCTTCATAGTTTCCTAAATCCCATCAAACAAGCAGCAGCTGGCCTCAGTGAGCCCCAGGCCCAGCACTAGCAACAGCCAGCTTCGATTCACAGATTGACTTCGTCTGGGAATCTCCAAGCCCAGCACAACTAGAAACCATCTCAGATTGCTTTATAGCTCAGGCAGAGTGCCCTGGACAAAACATAGGTAGGGGCTAACCTTGGCCTGCACCACCTGGGAAACCCCAGGGCCAGCACACTCAGTGGACAGCTACAGATCATGTCAGAGCACCACTATCCTGTCCCTGAATAGCTGATCCCCCATGGCAGGCAGAGGTTGGTGGTCAGTGATCACAGCCAATCCTTGCAGCTGAGTGGCCTGGGTAAATCCCTCCCATTGACCTCCCAACAATAATCAAGGCTCAACTGCAAGAGGAGGGTGTACTCAGTCCACACAAAGGGCACACCTTGAGTACCCAGTTTGGGTGATAGGAGAGGCTGTGCCACTGGACCCTACAGGACACCTGCTACATTAGGTCATGCTACCAAGACACAGAGTCAAAGCAGCTCCACCTCATACATAGAAACCAACACAGGGAGGCTGCCAAAATGAGGAGACAAAAAAACATGGCCCAAATGAAAGAACAGATCAAAATCCCAGAAAAAGAGCTAAATGAAATGGAGGTAAGCAATCTATCAGATGCAGAGTTCAAAACACTGATTATAGGATGCTCAAGGAAATTAGTGAGGACCTCAATAGCATAAAAAGGATCCAGTCAGAAATGAAGGGTACACTGATTGAAATAAAGAACAATTTATAGGGAAACAACAGTAGAGTAGATGAAGCCAAGAATGAGATCGATGATTTGAAATATAAGGAAGCAAAAAACAACCAATCAGAATAACAAGAATAAAAAAGAATAAAACAAATAATATAGTATAAGAAGCTTCTTGGAAAACTTCAAGAGGCCCAACATTCTCATCAGAGGGGTACCAAAAGGAGAAGAGAAAGAGCAGGAAATTGTAAATCTGAAAAAAATAGTGAAAGAAAACTTCCCTAATTTGGTGAAGGAAATAGACATGCAAGTCCAGGAAACACAGAGAGTCCCAAATAAGATGGGTGCAAAGAGGCCCAGTCAAAGATACATTTAATTAAAATGTCAAAGGTTAAAGATAAAGAAAGAATCTTAAAAGCAGCAAGAGAAAAAGCAGTTAGTCACTTACAGGGGAGTTTGCATAAGATTGTCAGCTGATTTTGCAAAAGAAATTTTGCAGGCTAGAAGGGATTGGCAAGAAATATTCAAAGTCATGAAAAGCAGGGACCTACAACCAAGGTTGCTGTACCCACAGCAACCCTAAGCTATCATTTAGAATGGAAGGGCAGATAAAGTGCTTTCCAGATGAGAGAAACCTAAAGGAGTTCATCATCACCAAACCATTATTATATGGAATGTTAAAGGGACTTATTGAAGGAAAAGAAGATCAAAATTGAACAATAAAATGGCAAAGGAAAAGAAGTTATGCAAATGTGCTTTCCTTGATTTTAGGGGATTTCCCTGGAATTGATTTTGGGATTCTGTATTGATTACTATCCAGGCATAGGGGCTGTCACATAACGGACATATTTAGCAAGAATGACAAGGCTGATAATTATGCACAAGGAACCTTAGAACAGGGAATGTTCGCTTTGATATTTAATTTCAGCAGACTTATTTAGTTTGTACAACTTAATCAAAAGCAATCAAAATACACTAGTGTGAATTACACCAAATTAATTTTAAACCCGTGGAAAACATCCTGTCTTTCAAATGCAGGTACTGAACTGGTGCTTCTGAAAGAAACACTCAAGGCAAGGAACGGGGAAGTGTTTGAGTGTGTACATTTGCCCAGGGCTTGAATTAGGATCTGGGTGACGACTGGGCAGGATTCCATAAGCATCAAGCTTTAGTCAGGAATGACTAAAAACTTAGTTCTTTGTGGAATCGAGGGCCCAGGAATGACCTTCCTTTTGGGATTTAAGACAAACTCACTCTGTGACTTAGACACAGCCTCTCATGGCCTCAGGTTCCTATTCTGTTCAACAACCTAATTCTTGCCTTGCTACTATTATCTGGTAAGAACAGCTTGCCTGTACTGTATTTATTGAGTGTACCCTGTGCTGAGTTCTCTGAGTTACCCTTACTCCCTTAAACCTGCCGATGGCCCCCTGAGGCTGGTGCCACCATTGAACAAATGAAGACTTGCTTGGTTCCAGGACACTTGGAGCCCAGGTACTCCCGCTGCAGTTTCCGACTCAAGGGATATTTTGTTTAATTCAGCAAACTTCTTTGGTTTGACAACTTAATCAGGAGCAATCAAAATATGCTTATGAACATATAGAAAGTTAATTTCAAGCCAATGCAAAAGATTATATTTCCCTACCATGGAGAGTCAAGTGAGGAAACGGATGTGAAAATATTTTGTAGACTGTTGACTGCTATGCAAATGAGCAATGTTAACAGTGAGAAAACAGGTCTAGTGGAGGCCGGGCCTACGGAGGAAGATGCTCGCCTGTTCCAGCTTATGACTCATTAAGGGAGGCTGAGTTTTATTTTATGAGATTCGCAATTCAATGGGGCCACCAAGCCACCCCATCATTGATTCACTGAGCACATTTTCTGAGTTTATCTACCAAGATCAAGGTCTGAGGAGAGAGACACAGAGTTTGGTAAGATGTCATCTGGAGCTCTGGGAGCCCAGGATGCAGCAATAAACAAATCACTTGCTCATGATAATTGAAGAATTCATGAAATAGGACTGAATGATGGCACTTGTTTGGCACTGTTTCAAGGATGGGAACTGCCTGCCTCATTTACCAGTGTATCCCAAGCACAAAACACTCAGCCTGGCCACACAAAGTATTTGATAAATGTGGTTAAATGAATGAATTATAAAGGGGTCCTGGATATCAGGATGGACATCCAGAGTGGACGGCAGTCATTTGAACCTTGTAAAGATTTACCTGGTGATTATGGGTGGGGAGGTTCTGAAGGACACCCCAGGCTGAAGGAACAGCAGGATGTGGCAGGGTAGCAGGACTAGCTGGGCGTGGCTGAGACGTGGGGCGAGTGGAACAAGGCACTGGAAGAGCACAGAAGTTGATCGTGGCCAGCTGGGGCGGGGCTACCGCGGGTGGAATTTTTTCTTCATGTTTTGGAGGAGGGGTGTGACCTAACCTTGTGAGACAGTCTGTGGTAGGTAATTTGAGGGGCAGACTGACCCGGGCTTGAATCTCTGTTGTGCTCTTTGCCAGCTGTGTTAATCAGGCAAGTTATTTAACTTCTCTCTGTCTTGAGTAGTCCAGTGTAAAACGGGGTGAAAATCGCCTCGTGTTAGGGTGTTATTGTGAGGATTACATGACCTGTTAGGTGTAAAGCATTGAGCACCACATCAGCATGTAGTTGGCTTGGAGTTGGTGCTAGCTGTTATTGTTTGTTGGTGTTCAATGGCCCGAGTGGGGACCCTGCCTTTGCCATTTGTCAGCTGCTCTCCCATCCTCTCTTCCCTCTTTTGTAAATGGGGCAATAGTAGCACAGCTGCAGGAGGGGTCAGGTGAGTGCACACTCTTTGCCCAGTGCCTCCCTGAGAGCAGAGCACACCAGACAGTGGCCGGGATTAGGAAGACGGCTTCATGATGAGAGGAAGGTTGGATGGGATGTGAAAAGGTGGGGACTCACTGGGCGGCTGTATGAAATGTCCATTTGAAAGGGCGAAGTTTTTGTGAAGCCAGGACTGAAGCAGTGACTGGGGTGATGGACGGAAAGGGAGGGTGAATTGGAGGGTCCTGCCTTTGGGACCTGCAGGCTTACTGGGGGGAAGAAGGATGAGGGCAGTGAGGATTTCCACCGGGTTCCCGAGAGTATGTGCATACATGGACTGGGAGAAACTCGGCAGAAGCAGGCTGGGGCATGTACCCTGACCGGGAATTGGACCGGCAACCTTTTGCAGGCTGACACTCAATCCACTGAGCCACACCAGAGAGGGCAGAATCTGCATTTTTTAAGGAGATAAATTTATCCACAATACTTCTTTTATTTATTATGGTAAAATATACTTAACAAAGGTATTATTTTCACCATTTTTAAGTGTTCAGTTCAGTGGCATTAAGTACATTTGTATTGTTGCGCAGCCTTGGCTACCACACATCTCCAGAGCTTTTTCATCTTCCCCGACTGCATCTCCGCATTCCGTCACCTCCCAGCCCCTGGCACCCACCAGCCATTGAGACCTGGCTCTGTTACGATTTGGTGACTCTAGGAACCTCGTATAAATGCAATCATAGATTATTTGTCCTTTTGTGACTGGCTTATTTTATTTAGCATAATGTCTTCAAGGATCATTCATATTGTAGCATGTGTCCGAATTTCCCCTATTTTAAAGTTTGAATAATATTCTGTTGTGTGTATAAACCACATTTTTTCTATCCGTTCATCTGTTGATGAACATTTGGGTTGCTTCCCCCTCTTGGTTACTGTAAATAATGTTTTTATGAATACAGTTATCTAAATATCTATTCAAGTCCCTGCTTTCAATTCTTTTGTGTATACACCCCATAGAATTGTTGTATCATATGGTAATTTTATGTTTGATTTTTTAGGGAACACTGTACAATTTGCCACAGCAGCCACATCATTTTGCATTGATAGCAGGTTCTGATTTCTCCACATCCTCACCAACATTTGGTATTTTCTGTTTCATTATTTTTAAATAGCCATCCTCATGGCTATGAAGTGACATCTCATTGTAGTTTTAATTTGCTTTTCCCAAATAATTAGCAATGTTGAGCATCTTTCCATGTGCTTATTGGCCATTTGTACATCTCCTTTGGAGAAATGTATTAGGTCTCTTGCCCATTTTTGAATTGGGTTGGTTTTGGTTGTCTAATTGTGTAGTTCTTTCTATATTCTGGATATTAATCCCTTATTTGGTAAATAATTTGCAAATTTTTCTCTCATGCCTTTTGGCCTTCCCAATAGTGTACTTTGATACATGAAAGTTAAAAACATTTTTTTGATGAGTAAATGACAATTTTACCTTTTAAAAATCTTTATTGTATTTTTCCCCATTACCACTGATGAAATGTAAGTTATCTGTTGTTACCTATGCTCTCTGTGTCAGATCTGGCCACATCACTTCCCCCGTCATGTAAGAGCGAGCCACATTGTTATGCTAAGTTTCTGGGATAATATTTCAACCACACATCTGAGCAAATCTATTATATAAATCTCTGGGTTATGTTAAGTATCAGACAGATGGATGTACAATGCCAAGCTTATGATCCTTGTACTTTTCCTTCTGAATTTCCTTTTATGTATTAAGGTCCCATCCATTTTCTAGTTCCCAGGACGGAAAACAGTGATTCTTGACTTCCTGTCTCTTTCCTTTCATAACCCACTGTAGAAACTGGGAAATTGTTTCCCTTATTTTTCTGGGTGCCTGGACTATGTAGTTCTTCCCAGCCTCCCAGCACTTAGATGAACGAGCTTTGGCCAAGAAAACGTGGGCAGAAGGATGTTTACTCCCTTCTGGGCTGGTAATAAAAGCTTCCAACTGGAGAGAACCAAGATGGCGGCGTAGGTAGACACACTGCGCCTCCTCGCACAACCAGAACTGACAGAGAATCGAACAACAAGGGGGACCAACACCAAGAAAATAGAAAATAACCATTCATCCAGACTGGTAGGAGGGGCGGAGACGGGCACCGGGGTGGAGAGGACTCGCGCGGCTGTGGCGGGACTGAGACTGGCGGAGTGTGGGACAAATGGCGCAGGCAGTCCGAGCACTAGCAGACCCTGCGGCCCCACATCTGCGCAGATAAACCGAGAGGGCCGGACTCAGAGTGGCGGAGAGTGGGGCAGGCAGAGCAGCGGGCAGCACCCCGCGTGGCACCAAATTCGCCCACGGATAAACCTGACGAACGGCGGACAACAAAGCAGACTGTGCAACCCAGGGCTCCAGCTACGGGAAATAAAGCCTCAAACCTCTGATTGAAAGCGCCCCTGGGGGTTGGGGCGGCAGCAGGAGAGACTCCCAGCCTCACAGAAGAGGTTGTTGGAGAGACCCACAGGGGCCTAGAGTGTGCACAGGCCCACTTACTCGGGAACCAGCACCAGAGTGGCCCAGTTTGATTGTGGGTATCGGAGTGAAAGATTGAAATCCGGAGGAGAGTGAGGCGGGCGCCATTGCTCCCACTCGGCCCCTCCCCCACGTACAGCGTCACAGCGCAGCGACCAGCATTACCCCGCCCCGGTGAACACCTAAGGCTCCGCCCCTTAAAGTAACAGACGCGCCAAGACAAAAAAAAAAAAAATGGCCCAAATGACAGAACACTTCAAAGCTCCAGAAAAAATACAACTAAGCGACGAAGAGATAGCCAACCTATCGGATGCACAGTTCAAAGCACTGGTTATCAATATGCTCACAGACTTGGTTGAATCTATTCGAAAAACAGATGAAAAAATGAAGCCTATGCTAAGAGAAACGAAGGAAAATGTACAGGGAACCAATAGTGATGAGAAGGAAACTGGGACTCAAATCAATGGTGTGGACCAGAAGGAAGAAACAAACATCCAAGCAGAAAAGAATGAAGAAACAAGAACTTGGAAAAATGAGGAGAGGCTTAGGAACCTCCCGGACGCCTTGAAACGTTCCCACATCCGAATTATAGGGGTGCCAGAAGGAGAAGAGGAAGAACAAAAAATTGAAAACTTATTTGAACAAATAATGAAGGAGAACTTCCCTAATCTGGCAAAGGAAATAGACTTCCGGGAAGTCCAGGAAGCTCAGAGAGTCCCAAAGAAGCTGGACCCAAGGAGGAACACACCAAGGCACATCATAATTACATTACCCAAGATTAAACGCAAGGACCTACATCCAAGATTACTGTATCCAGTAAAGCTATCACTTAGAATGGAAGGGAAGATAAAGTGCTTCTCAGATAAGGTCAAGTTAAAGAAGCTCATCATCACCAAGCCCTTATTATATGAAATGTTAAAGGGAGTTACCTAAGAAAAAGAAGATCAAAAATTGGAACAGTAAAAATGACAGCAAACTCACAGTTATTAACGGCCACACATAAAACAAAAACGAGAGCAAACTAGGCAAACAACTAGAACATGAGGGTTGTCATTAAGGGAGTGGGAGGGGGAGAGAGGGGGAAAGGTACAGAGAATAAGTAGCATAGATGATAGGTGGAAAATAGACAGGGGGAGGGTAAAAATAGTGTAGGAAATGTAGAAGCCAAAGAATTTATAAGTATGACCTATGGACATGAACTATAGAGGGGGAATGTGGGAGGGACGGGGGTGGGCAGGATGGAGTGGAGTGGGGGGGGAAATGGGACAACTGTAATAGCATAATCAATAAATATATTTAAAAAAATGTAAAAAAAAAAAAAAAAAAAAAAAAAGCTTCCAACTACCTTCCTACGCTCTCTGTCCCCTCATCCGTAGCTATACGCAGAGTGGAGACACAGCTAGTGGAGGACTTTGTGAACTGTGTCAGAGCTGCAAAGCAGAAGGGGCCTGGGCCCCTGATTGACGGCAGGGATCAAGACCCTCCATTCACCCCCATTGTACCATGATGTGAGTGAGAAATAAACCTCTACTGTTAAGCCACTTAAGTTCTGTGGTTGTTCGCCACGGCAGTTATCCTGTGCAGACCGATCTACCAGTTCAGAAGTCCTGTAAGGGCTCTGCTTGGCCCTCCATGCCCTGCCTGCTTGGGCCATTTCAGTCTTGTGGCTGCTCCCCTCACTCCTAACCTATGATGATAGCTTACTAACTGGATTGCCCGGTTCTAATTTTTCCTCCTCTAGTTCACCATGCCTGCTCACAGAAGATAAATGTTTCTAAGAGGATAAAAACATTATATATTTTTGTTTGAAAACCTTTGTCACTTAGGGCCTTTACCAATAGGATGGATGCCTCTGTCTTCTCCTGCCCTTTATCCAGGGAACGCTCATCACCCCTCATTCACTTCTGATTTTTTTCAAAAAGTGGGCTCCATCTATTCTTCCTCCCATCTCCTTCTGTCCAGCCTAACCATCCTTTGAGTTCCATGCTCCCCTCCTGCAGAGAGCCTGCCATACTCGCTCGTCTCGCTCTTCGGCTCGTGCTCTTGTCACTATATGTACTACTCTTTATACGGGGTCCGGCACAAATAACGCCCCTTGTATTACAAAATCTTTTAGTACAGAATCGTAAGCATGTCATTCTCCAACATAACAATATCACACTCAAGCACACCACATGGCATTTTAGGTGAAATGTTCAAATTAAAACTATAAATTGTACACCCATATTATTGCCCTACCAACCACAGTCAGGCAGGCCTCTCTTCTGCCAGACCCTGTACATACAGTTCCATGCTTAATGTCTCCAGTTAGGCCAGACATTTGTAACTTAGGGTTCAGCAGAGGGACACGTGAACCCCCAGAAACTGTGCCACATTCTGTGTGTGTGTGTGCATGTGAGTCTTTTGTTTTTTTTCACATAGGGGCTGGACTTCACAGATCCCTCCTAGGGTTGAAAGTTCCTGAGGCTGGAATATCCGTTGTCCTTGGAAACTTGGAAAAAATTCACAGGAGCAGGAAGGGATGCAACACCACTGAGGTAAGAAAAGCGTGGAGTGAAGGCAGAGTCAGTTCACAGAGGGAGGCCTTTGGTCTCATTCTGCCTTAACAGGAACCCCTGCCAAGCTTCCAGGAGGGCATCATGTCCTCGAAGGTGTGACTCACTGTCCCCGGCATAGCCTCACATTGGGTCCCAGCCCCTTCAGTTCACACCAGGCACGGTTTGGTGGAGTTGACAGCAATGAGTCCTTCCAGCTTACTTTCCTCCATCCCCACTTCCCAGCTGGCATTGGGGCAAGGGTGGGGGGGTGGGGCCAGAAGACCTAGTTCTTGCCAAATGCTGGGCCCCAAGAATAGCTCCCCTGTCCTGGCCTTTGCTCCAGGAAAATTCTGCACAAGCCAGCAGCCTTCTTTCCGTGGTTTCATCTCCATCCTCACAAGATCCATCTCCTTTCTAAAAGCCCGTGATCTGGGCCAGGTGGTCCCTGACACTTGCTCTACCCAGGGACCCCTGGTACAGCCCCGCTGGGTTCCCCCGCTCTTCCTGTTGGCTCAGTGTCCACGGCAGTTAGCCGTGCCTTGCCATCTTTTTCCCTCTACAGCTCTTTGAATGTTTAATAAATTCTTAATTAAAAGCTGGGCACCTCATCTATTCCTGTCAATTGCTTCTCTGTTGCGAAGAAGAGAAGCCTGCAGGAGGGGATGCCAGCGCTGCACTCCGCCCTCCTTTCACACCCGCAACCACACACGTGTGCACGCACGCAGCAACGGGGCTCAGCGCTGTATTTACATAATTCTATTGACATTTTGAGGTTAAAATTATGTATGCTACTTTAATTTGCTGTTAAATTAAATTATGAATGTTTGGAATGCAGTAATTTCTTTTGTTCTATGAACAGATTGTTTTATATATCTGCCTATATTACCAAGTTATTAATTTAATGATTTCATAATAGCTGCTCATTCCTCTGGGTAATATAAAAGCTGAAGTGCATGCTCCGCACAGCACAGGCAGACGCTGCTTGCCCTACGTGAATGGGAGGTTTTAGGAATAAAGATATTAATTTTGGCAGAATGTTTAAGTGTGCATAGGGAAACTGGAGGGATGTGTCAGGTCAACTCCAGCTTCCCAATCTCCTTTTCAAAAGGCAGGACATAGTCCATTGCCCATGAAACGGAATGAAAAATAATTTTCTTAGGTAAAGGCAAGCACCTTGTCGAACGCCTGCAAGGTGGAGAGCCGCTGCCTGCCCACTTCCTCTTGCCGCTCGGGACGCAGTGTAGGTTCAGCTGTAGTGTTTCCTCCTGTGGGGTTGTTGGGCTGTTACCCCATCAGCATCCTGGAGATGTGCTGCCATGGCAACGTGGTGTTCATGCGTCCTTCTTCTCCTTGCTGGTAACAGCCCTATTGTGGGGAAAGGGCAAAGGGCCAGCTGCTGTGCATTGAGGAGGACGGGCGTGGAGTCTGGATTCAGAGGAGGCTTCCTCCACTCTCGGGACTTACAGCTTGGGCTCTCTGACCCTCAGTTCCCCTCATCAATAAAATGGAGGCATCAGAACAACTGCCCAACCAATTTTGTAGGAGTTGTGTGGCTCAGTCAAGAAACGAGGATGAGAAACTGCTGTGTAATCGGCCACAGACAGGCCTCTTTGGGGCATGTTGTCGGGGACGTGGACAGGTACTGCCAGCCACCACGCACAATGTTGGAGCAATGATCATGGCCGTTCTTACAGCCTCAGAGGGTTGACTGCTCTCTGGGCCTCAATTCCTTCAGCTCACCCCCGAGATTCGAGCTGGATGACTTCTAAGGTCCTTCCCCCACTGCTTCAGTAGATTTGGATTCTATTACTTTTCAGGGGGAACCACCACTATGCTTTATATCTGTGGGGAAGCCCTTGCTGAAGGAGGAGCTTCACAAGGAATCTCAGCACAGCCAGTTGTTCCAAAAATATCAGGCACCTCTAACTCAACAAGCCCTGGTTTGGAGATGCAGACACACCGGTCTCTGACAGAGGCAGCATCTCTGCCTTCCCCGAGTCCAAAGGCTGATGGTACTCAGATGATGAAACAGGAGACTATGATGCCCCGTGATGAAGGGGGCATCACCCACCTCAGCCTGGGGCCAGGAGAGGGCACAGGAAATCTAGGCTGAAACCTCAGGGTTGACTCTGGGTCAGCCACACACAGAAGGTAAAGGGATGGGAGGAGCAGAGGTGCTTCAGGAAGAAGAGCACCTGAGAGGTGGAGGTAGGGGAGAACAGGTGGCACGGCTGGGTATCCTTCCAGGTTGGGGGAGTGTGGAGAGATGCCAGCTAGAGGGATTAGTGGAGCCGTACCTGGTGGACATGGAGAGCCTTGTTAGGCAAGGGCAATGGAGAGCCACCAAGGAAGAGAAGGAACATGATTTGTGCTTCAGAAGGGACCCTGGCTTCCATGGGTGAACAATTAGAAGAGGGACAGATTGGAGGCTGTGGGGAGACCACTTAGGAGACTGATGTAGTAATCAAGGTGAGAGATGATGAGGGTCCCCTTTAGGTATTGACAGCGCAGTGGGGAGAAGTACACAGGTGCAGGAGATACTCAGAAAGTAGAACTGCTAAGGTCCCCACTGGGCTGTTGGTTATATGGGGACCAAACAAGAGAGTTGTGACGGGGGCTAGCGAAAGTCTTTGAGGCTGTATATTGCCCTTCGAGGGTTCCCACTCTGGGTCTTCTATCATTTCTTGAAGGAAACTTTGACACCAACCCCTCTTCCCACAACCAACACACGTGGGCATGTGTGCAAATGCATGTTCTCAGATGTACATGGACATGCACACACCCTGTCTGCTCTGTGTGCTCAGTAGGTTGGGTAAACAGCATTTCACTGCACAGCTGACACATTGCCAAGATGTATCATTGCTTACACTTTCTTCATCTGTTTTTTTTTTTTTTATCTCTGCTTGTCACCTCTGTGAAGTATTCCTGACCTCCTCTGGAAAAAAAATGAATTCCTTTCTTCTGTGCTTTGTCTACAGCCTTTGTCATCATCTCTGTGTTAGTTTCACGTACTGTAGTGCATCTTAATCGTTTCTGGATTCTTGGCACCTAGCACCATGTCAGATGTGGCCACAGTCATCCCTGTTGAATGATTGATGAGCCCCTGGACCCCAAGGGCAATGGGTCCAATCCCTCATGAAGGCAGTTCTGGGGTATTCTTCCCAACTTCTCCCAAAGTCTGAATCTTCTGTCTTGAGATGTGAGGCACCAAGTCATCAGAATCTGATGCCAAGCATCCTCCCCAGCTATAGAAGTGCCACCCCCAGGCCCTTTCAGGGCCACAGAGAAGTAGCTGCTGTGTAGATATGAATTAGTGTTGGCTAACTCGTTAGCTGGAGTTGGTCATGGTGGATACAGAAAGGGAAAGAGAGGAGTAGGGTTGGCTGTGACTCAGGCGGGACTGGGGGAGCAATGAAAGATGGAAATGTCTGCTCAGGCACAAGACGGAGAGATGGTGAAAAATAGAAAGGGGCCAGAATGGTGACAAAAATGGTGCACACGGGCTCAGGGAGAGCCAGGAAACAGAGCCAGAACAGAGATCGGCAGCAGAGATGACTTTCCAATGCTGCTGGGGAAGAAGTCAGTGTGGGACTTGTCAGCTAGCCTCCAGGGGTGTGGGGAGCAATGATTCTGGACATCAGGGGAGACAGAGAGCAGGGGAGTGCTTGAGCTGGAATATCCATAAGGACAAAATGGGTTTGTCTTGTTAATGGCTATGCACCTATGCCCGAGGCCGCAACTTCACAGGTGGTCCATGTGGGTCCAACGAATGCTGGGTGCTGTCTTTGGGAGCCTGCAGAGGTGGAGGGTTCGGGATGCCAGCAGGTGGGAGAAGTGTGCAGCCTCCAGGAAGGAGTTGGGTCTCAGGAAGGCCTGTAGGCCAAGCAGGGGAAGGCAGCTTCATGGTTCCGGGTTGTATTCTAAGCCATCTCTAGCAGGTGCCCCGAGAATCCTGTCAGTGGTACATTATTGCTTCTCCACTGCGCTTCATGGACTTGGAGAATGATGGCTCAGAGGCCCCCAAGGAAGGATAAAGGGCAGGAGTCAGGGTCTCCTAAAGAAGGGGGTAGAAGTGGGGTGGTCTCCAGGGGAGTGCGGTTGTGGGGGGATTTCATTTATATTGCAAAACATAGGGTGTCCTTTTTTATGCCTCACAGAAAGACCACCTCTCTGGGTGAGTAGAGTGTGGGAGGGGCCACAGTTAAAACCCAGGAGGGGGAGTCTGCCTTCCCACTGCCTGTCTCCAAACAACAGCAACAGAAAACCGCAAACACTTGTGTGAAGCCTTTCAGAGCAATTTGAAGCCTGGAGCCCTGGGCTATTTAATGTTTCCAGCAATGAACTAGATGATGAAACAGCGCACGCTCATTAATTTCCTAGATGACACCCAGCTGAGGCTGGAGGGGCACCTTGGAGGGTTGGATTAGAATTCAAATTGACTCCAGTAGGTCTTAGAGATTGGTCAGAAACCAACCAAATGAAGTTTGAGAAGGACAAGGGCAAAGGGAGGGAAAGGCAGCCACACGAATGCCGAGGCCCATTCCCGCCTGAATCCTGGAAACGTCCTTGACCTCCCTGCCTGATTCATCACGGCTGACATTCGCACACAGCTTACAATGAACTTGCACAGTTCTCTCCTTCGAGCCCTGTGACAACCCTCTGAGAGAGGAATTCTTACGATAAGTTCATGGGGGTTCAGAGATGATAAAAAATCTGCCCAAGGCCATGCAGCTGGTAGGTGTCAAAGCCAGATGCAGACTCTGTTAGCACTTTATAGTGTTCATTTGACACTTACCTCAGAGTGCTGTACTGTGTCATCTGGTCTGACATCATTCTCAGGTACTCCCTTGATCGTTCCCCTTGCCTGCAGGCTAGTCCCCGCCTCCTCTCTGGCATCAGGTTTTTCTGAGTAGCCAGGGTCCTGGGGTGCATCTGTTCAACCCAATTCTTCTTTTTTTAAATCCTCACCTGAGGGTGTGTGTGTGTGTGTGTGTGTGTGTGTGTGAGAGAGAGAGAGAGAGAGAGAGAGAGAAGTAGAGAGAGACATCAGTGTGTGAGAGAAAACATTGATCAGGTGCCTCCTGCACACACCTCAGCTGGGGATGGAACCTGCATCCTATTGGTGTACAGGATGATGCTCCAACCAACGGGGCCACCCGGTCAGGGCTGTTCAACCCAATTCTTAACCAGCACAAATTTTCACCAACAACCTGGATTCACTCTACCTACACTAGATCCACCCTGATGATTTTCACACCTTGGGTCAATCCAGCGCTTCTCACCTGCTTTCCCAGGAGCTTGTGGAGGGAATCACTGGATGTAATTGGAGTGTAAGTGGAAGCCAGTCCAGAAGCCCTGAGAAGGCCCTCAGTTCTGCTGGCAGTAGCCTTTACATGTCTCTGGTCAGTTCACCCTCCCCAAGGTCCTCACCTCATTGCTGGCCCACTTATTATTACACTTATTCTACTGAAGAGCAGATGGGGTCATCGGCGTAATCTCCTCCAGCTCCTCATTCTCATTAGCTTCCAGCTCATCCACGTCCACATCAACCCTCACCTCCTCTCCTCTTGGCTCAAGGCAAGGGATGACTTTTCCCTCCACTCATCTCTCTCATGCTCATTTCCCTCCTTGTTCCACTTCTGCTGGTGTGGACCCCTCGGAGGCCTGCCCACTTTGTTCATTCCTTCCTCATGCTCTTAACCTGCTCCAGCCTGGGCCAGCTTGTTAATCTCCCCCTGGGTGGGGAGGCAGTAGGTAGAGCAGAGGCTCTGGGACCTGGTACCGGTGATGTCTGGTTCTTAGGTTAAATGAAGTGTTCACGGGCCCTTCACATGCATTCTGTCTCAGGTATCCATTATTACATAATTGAAGAAATCAAAGTGAATGAGAATAGCTCTCCTTCAGCCATGCTGCCAGCATCTCATTCCTCCCTTCTCAGTGAAGTTCGTTGAAGACCATGTCTCCAGCTTCATTTCTCCTTTCCTCTTCAAATGGCCATCCAATGACAAAGCCACGCATGACCCCTAATAAGACCCTTTGCAGCCTGCACCTCACCTGACTATTCTGTTGCATTAATTAATTAGCTACTCATCTCCTATAAGCCCTAAGAGCTGACCCTTTCCTCTCTCTTGCTTCTTTCTCCCCTGAGCTCTCTGACTAACTGCTGCTGTCTTTGTTTGGTGGCTCCTCTGCTGCCGAGTACGTGCACACCGTAATCCCCCAGAGTCCTGCCCTGGTGTCCTCTCTCCCTCTTTTCTCACTCCTTCAGCAGACCAAGGCTCACTCATGACCTTACTTCCACCTACCCACACACCGATCTCCTGGCCGCTTCTCTCTCCTGTGCCACAGACAGACCTTACCTTGAACTTCCGACTAGGCGGTTCCACCTGAGTGCTTCTCCTTGTACCCACCGTACCCTAGTTGGACTCATTCCGTTACTGCATTCAGTTTGCTCTCCTCTTGGGTGACAGCTGCTAGGAGTCATCCAAGACTCCTGTGTCTCTCTCGCTTTACCCACATCAAATTGGGGGGTGACTTCCTCCCCAGAGTTAGGACCTCTGTTCATGGCCATGGTCTCCTACCTATCTCCCTGTGTCCAGCCTTCTTCCTGTTAGTCTGGTGCTGATCTTGCCAACGGGCGAAATGTACCATGTTACTCCCCTGCTTAAATCCCTGAAATTCCTCCCTGTTTCCACAGGTCTAAGTCCAGACACCATCTGCCTCTTTGGTGACAGTTCCTGCCCTTGCCCTCCTTGGCTGCTGGCAGGTCCCGAGGACACCACGCTGTGCAACCTCCCTGACTCTGCACATGCTGCACTTGTGCCTCAGACAGCCTTCCCCTGGGTTCCCACCCTGGAGCTGCCACTGAAACCCTCTTTCTTTCCCTTGTGGGCAGTGGCACAGCTTGGTGGCTCAGACAGCTGGTCCTGGAGTCGCGCCACCGAGGTTCCGGTTCTGGTTTTACCCCCTTCTGGCTGTGTGATTGGGCCACATACCCTACAGCTCACTCTCCTCATCTCCGAGGCGAAGGTGAGCAAAGTGTCTACCCTGTAGGACTGCTGGAGGGCTAATCGGGACACCGTGAAGCCTCGTTCTGGTGCTCCGTGTGTGGAGGGTTCTTACGCTGCTGGCCCTTCATCAGCTAAGAGGATCCTGTGTGTCCTTACAGACGCAGGTCCACAGACACCTGCTCTGAGAAGGTGTCCCTGACCTTGCAGACAGACTTAATGTGGCCACTGGTTGGCCCTTAGACTACACTGATGAATGTGTGTCTCTGCAGGGACACTGAGCAGGGCTTGTCCCCAGGGCCTGACGTGGGAGTTAGTGTCAGACGGCTCCTCACTCGTGCCTCACAGAGGCTTAGTTACTTAAGGGCTATTGTGATTTTGGACAAATTTTTGATCCAATTTACTCATCTACAAACTGAAGCCACAGTGAAATAGTTGTTGCATTCTGAACTGGGGTTCTTAAATTGGGGGTAAAGTTCATAGGTACACCCCAATCCCTGAGGGACTAGCTGGGAATGAGGACTGGGAGCTCAGTACACACTGCCCACTGGGAGCCGTGTCTGTGGGGCTGAGCGGGAGCTGCCACACAGGGTGTACGTGTGAGTGCGCACCCCTGCACCCTGGCTGGCGGGCGCGGCCGATCTGCTGAGAGCCGCCTCACTGCTCTTGGTCCCAGCAGCTGCTTGTGGGTGGCTGCAAGTGGCCTGGCCAGACTCCCTAACAGTGATCTCAGGGGGCAAAAGTCACATCGCCACAGCGAAGGCCAGAATTCGGGGCCCACTAATAGGCATGGGAGAGGAGGCTTGCAGACAGACAGGCAGCCTTTGTGGGTCCCCCTAGCACAGAGCAGTTGTGAACTACCCCAAGGGCTGCTGGGACATTCTCGTGCCTGGCTGGCTGGGGAAGCAGCAGATGTCCTGGGTGGGTGCCCCCCCAGACCCCCCCAGCAGGGGTGCCCCAGCAACTAGCCTGGGCTTTCTGCCTGGGCTCCAGGGTGCAGTGGGAGAAGTGGGGAGAGAGCACTGGCTCTTGTCCACTGCGGGGGTCCCTCTGCTTGGCCAGCGCCTGTCCACCTTGCTGAGGGCTCCATGGTGTGGAGCGTGTCTTTGTGTGGGACTACCGGACTGGGAAGCAGCTGTCCTGCCTGCCTTTGGTGCTGCTCTGAGCCTGGCATCGGGCAGCCCACTCCCAGCTGCCTCACGTGGAGTTGGAGCTGCCTCATGTGGAGCTGGCACTGGTTCTGGCTTTATGGGCCCCTTGGGAATGTTGTAACCTGCCTGTGGATGGCTCCTCTGGGCCCACCTGCAGGATATCGCCGCACCCATATGCACCCGCACCTTGTAGGTGCCAGTCCCACCCCAGAGGAGGCCTGGGCCTGGCACATATCGCCTAGCCTGCACAGGGGCAGTTTGGGCACTCAGCTTGGTCTGCTCTTTCTCCAGCACAGGCCCGGGCCACCCACCAGCCTGTCGAAGATGGGCTTATCCAGTGTAGTCAGGACCCCAGCCTGTGGGCCTGGAGGTGGGTCCTGAGGACCAGGCTACATGGGACTGGGGCAAGAGGAGGGGCAGGGCTTCTGGGTAGAGGGACCTGCCCTTGGAAATGGCATCTCAGCTGCACTTCCACAGCTGCCAATTAATGCCAGCCATGTGAAGGCCACAGGGAGAGGACTGTGCCCCGAGGCCACCCCAGATGCCGCAGCTGCCTTCTAAGCTGCACCATCCGTGCTCAGGCCGGCTGACTTGTCATCTTCGGTATGGCCTTGTCGAGCGAAGGCTTTGAAGCTTGCTTTCTCCTAATGACCTTCAGCAGAGAACCCCAGTCAGCCTCGGAGACAGACATGTCCCCGCGTTGGCCCTGCCTCCGCCCAGGCCATCACAGCAGCGGCCGTAATTCTCTGTCCCCACAGCCCCCCTGCCCCACCCTCCCCAACAACCATGTTGAACAAGAGTCTTCACAGGAGAAGCGAAAGGGACTGTCTGGTCTGACAGCAGAGATGACAGGAGTCTGAACGAAGGGGCTGCAGGGCTCTAATTGCCACATACACTGTTCTGGGAGCAGAGGTAAGACAGCTCCTGGAGAGCACTAGGGGGCCACAGCACCCTGAGAATAAGCGAGGGTGACCCCCAGAAGACAGGAGGTCCTCCGGACCACTATTCCCTTGGGCAGGCTCCAGGCCCTGCCAGTTAACCGATTACCTCCCAGCTGCTGGGCCCTGCCGTCTGGGCGGGGCCTGGACTAACCTGCCCTGGAGTGTCCCACGCCCTGAGCACTGGGCTGGGTGGCCTCTGGGAGTACGGATCCCTGGGTCCATGCCAGGGCCCTGACCCCCGCGCACGAGTTGTTTTCTGCCTTGCAGCTCCGCAGCAGCACCCGTGGCTGACCCAGGGAAGCTGGTCCCAGAGGAGAGAGCCTACTTTGCGCTGGTGGAATGATTAGTGGCGCCAATCACGCATTCTCAGCCCAGACCTTTCTGGCCTACTTACCGCAGCCTCTCCCCACTGCCAGCCTTCCTCCTCCCCTGGAGCCAGCTGCCCTGGCTTCCCGTTCCCTCTCCTCTTCTCTACACAGGAAAGCAGACCCTGGGAGCTCCCGGGGGCACCAGCCCGCACCTCCAGGAACCCCAAAAGCTTTAAAATCACCCCAGGAGCTTCTATATGGAAATTACCCTGACCTCAAGCTGACCCAGGCATATTTTATACAAGGGTGTTAATGAATACAAAGGAGGGAGGGGCTTCTCATGAGGTGACAGACTCAAGGGTTTTCCTTTGGGAAGTTGGCTAGGGGAGGGGAGCTGAGGTGAATGGGGGGTGAAGTAACCGTTGGGGGAGGGTCAGAGGAGAGGTCCTGCGTTTGACCCATTGCCAGCTTTCTTGAGGCTGCAGGGAGGCATTTGTGAGTGACTGAAGGTAGAGCTGTGTTGTTGGGGCGTGTGGTAGAAGTGACAAGGTGCCCAGGGGCCTGGAACCTTCAGGAACATGGACTAGTGGTTGACCTCAGAGGCTTGTCTGGCTGCAGATGAAGGCCTTGCCCACCGTCATCTGCTCACTCTACAGATAGGCAAGGAGCGCCTGCTTTTACCACCTGCCAGTCCCTGCCCTGGGTGCCTGGGCAAAGCAGACAGAAAAAAAGTATGAGATGGGAAGAGGGTGTTGGGATGAAGATCAAGAGGGGGACCCTACTCTAGAATGGGGGGGACAAACCTCTCAGAAGTTGTGACATTTGAGCTGAGACGTGAAGAATGAGCAGGGCCCTGGCCATTGTGGCTCAGTGGGTTGAGCATCATCCTGCAAACTGAAAGGTCACTGGGAAAGGTCTCTGGTTTGATTCCCAGTCAGGGTGCATACGTGGGTCGTGGGCCAGGTCCCAGTCGCGGCGCCTATGAGAGGCAACCCATCGATGTTTCTCTCGCACATTGGTGTTTCTCTCCCTCTCTTTCTCTCTTCCTTCCCCTCTCTCTAAAAATAAATAAATAAAATCTTTAAAAAAAAAAGCAAGGGTGAGCAGTGGGAGTGGAGGGGTAGTTGGAAGCATGAATGGGGCCTCTGAGATGGGCAGAAATGTGGCTGAGGAGGCCCGTCGGAGAAGACAGGCCAGGTGTGGGGAGGCGCTGTGCCAGGCAGTGTAGGTTCTGTCCATGGGACCACGGAGAGGCACCGCCTCCTGAGCCTGCTGCCCTCTGACTCTCCACTGGCCCTACCCTGCTCTGCTCCCTGTGGCAGAGGCTGACCCCGCAGGCTGGCTTTCCCACACTCTGGACCGGCAGGTGTGTGGCTGGTCTCAGCCCGTGGAAGAGAGGAGGGACCAGGAGGAAGAGGCCAGGGTGTTGCTCCCTGTGTTCCCGGGCGGAGTTTCTGACACTGGCTGCCGCTCTTCCAGGTTTTCAGTCCTCAGTGAGTAGGTCTGCCAGCAGTTCACGCCTGCTGATGACCCAGGTCCCTGGGCCCTTTAACCCAGCCGTCTCCTTTGTCCCATCAGCCCAGTCTGTTAGTGGCTTCTTGCAGTCACTAATCTCTGGGTTATCTCCTTTTTCCTCTTTGGCTTCTTAGACTCCTTGAATCCCCTCTGTTTCAAACCCCCATTGAACACTTACATGTGGTAGGTCCTCAAGTGACGTTGCTTCATTTAGATCTCTATTAAGGTTCTGTGAAGTGGATTGTACCCATTTTATTTACGGGAAACAGAACCACAGAGCGCTGAAAGTGACTAGCTGTGAGTATCAGGGCTAGGCGTTGAACCGCGTGCCCCAGCCCCAGAACTTGGGCTTTAACTTCTCTCCTGCAGGTCTGCACTGCCCGTGGGCCAGGCCCTGGGAGATGGGCCGACCTGTCAGGATCAATTATGTGCCTGGTTCCAGAGTAAGATGCAGGACTA
Source organism: Desmodus rotundus (assembly GCF_022682495.2). Classification (NCBI taxonomy): domain Eukaryota; kingdom Metazoa; phylum Chordata; class Mammalia; order Chiroptera; family Phyllostomidae; genus Desmodus; species Desmodus rotundus. The sequence continues at coordinate 51,119,792 of NC_071395.1, read as the reverse complement.
ACTCCCAGCTACCCTGTGATGGATTCTGTCATCTTGCGTCAGTCACTTAATCATAGTGAACTTCAGTTTGCTCATCTGTTACCCAGGATACTAAGAGAACTGAGTTCATACGGTTTTTGTGGGATCCAATGAAGTAACGCACGAATCACACATACCACAGAGCCCGTAAGCACTTGATAAAAATTCATGTTTATTCTGTTTTTACTTTTAGAGCCCCGCCTTGACCAAGGGGTCCAGCAGATGAGACTGGACAACTGGACCCCAGGTCAGGTGGGGCAAAGGCTTCCCTCGAACCAGCGGTGAGGGCCTGGGTCTGAGGGCCTGTCTCCAAAGATGTCCTCAGTTCTCTAGGCTGCCCTGTCCTAGGCTACAGCATTTTCCACGTCCTGGGGCGTGTCTCTGAGAAGCCTCACCCTGAGCCTTCTCTCTTTCTCCATGGTCTTCTGCCCAGTGGGGACCTCCCTGTGGCCCTCACAGGGCTTTCTAGGCTGAATTAGCCTGTGAACCTCCTGATTAAGCCCAGATTTTGGGGACAATCTCAGCTTGTGGAGAACTTGAAGTGGTCTGTTTTTCTTCTTTGTTTTGAGCCTCGACAAAATCTGGAGCGCACACACACGCACACACTCTCACACACCCACATGCCCACCACTAAAATCAATGACCTGGCAGCCAACCTCGGTGAATTGCTGAGCCTTGAACAATTTCAGCTGCCTGATGAAGATCCCAAATAATTTCCATTCTAATCTATGTTGCTTGACTTCTGAAGAGGTAATGACCCCTTTGGTGACACATTGTCCTTTCTGTACACAATTTATGGCTGTGTCTCTCCTTTCTGAACCGCTACAAAGTGTGGAGGAAAGACAGCCTTTGAATTGCTCCTCACCGCTCTTTGCGGAGGCGGGGCGGGGGTGGGAGGGGGTGCTGTGGCTCCCAGCCCGGGCAGCTGGAGGGGGGTGCAGAGGGCAGGCAGGAGATGGAAGGCGGCCTGAGCTGGAGACCCAAAAGGGCCGTAATGATACAAACAGCAATAGCAGCTCACATTTACATACTTCGCTACTTCGCTTCACTCACATTCCACACTTTCAGCTGGAAAGCACATTCACAAGTACGACTTCTAGGTAATCTTGTCACAACCTGACATTGTAGGAGAGATGAGATTTCTGTTCGGTGGCTCGTCCAGGGACACGCCTTCAGCTGGCAGAGGTACAGTTACGACTCAGACCAGGTCTTCTGACGGCCCTACAGCCCTTCTGTAGGGTGTGGCGAGGAGGTGAGTGCAGTTGGCTCAGGGGGTTGGAGCCTTGCGGCTGCACAGAACAGGACCCAAGGTCACGTGTTTAGTCCTGGAGTTGAATAATCCTCTGGCCTTAAACTGCGGCCCATCAGGTTGGCCCGCCAGCTCCTAGGTTGTGATGTCTGGGGAGGGGGGCAGGCTTGGAGTAAACTGGTTCATGGCAGCCTGTGCTCTTCGGAGAACAACTCAGCGTGGACTCTTTGCGGAGCTTGGCAAGTCTTCTACCCTCTCTCTAAACGTCAGCTCCTTCCTCTCTGAGAACGGGGTCAGGACCACCAAGCCACGACGGGAATTAAGTGAGATTATGTGAGCGTGGGAGAGCTTTTTATGTGGTAAAGCCCGAAAGGAATGTAAAGAAATCTCGTTCTATCTAGCATCATGACCACCTCCACCACCACCATGGTCACCTTAGAGGAAGGAGAGTATAAGTAAATGAAAAACTACCGGAAGTGTGGAGCGACACAGAACCAGGTAGGCTTCCTGGCCGCCAGCCAGAGATGCCAAATCAGACGGTCTCAGAGGAGCCCAGAACCCCTATTTAACAAGCACCCAGGGTGAGGCTGCTGTGGGCTGTCCGTGGACACTACTCCGAGGCGCACGGCCTTAGGGCTGTGGGACAGACACAGACCACGTGGTACCCCGGGTTAGTGGTACTCACAAAAGCTGCGAGCCCCCGCACCGCGTGTGAGCAGTCTGGGACCTTTGAAGGGGTGTCGGTCAGTGCCAGTGTGAGGTCACTGTCAGGAGTCCAGCGCCCCTACCCTGGGGGGAGGCAGTCTCCCCAGGGCCCTGGTCTTGCTCTGTCTGGTTTCAGCCCCTGGAAGCGAGAGCTCACAGGTCTGACACGCCAACGTGGGGTTGGGGTTTGGGACGGAACCGGTGGTGTTAAGACTAAGGAAACGAGTGTTTATTTACGCTAACCCACTACCGATGGTCCACTTTTTAGACATCATTAAAGCGCCTTCCCCAGCTCTCAGCCAGGGCTGCCCCTACTCTGTCCCTGATGATTCCGAATTGCTCCTTGAGCTGCGGCTGGCGAGCTGCCTTCACCAGCTGGTTTTATAAAGGGCCAGGCTCCTTTTGCCACGGAAAACACAGGGGTTATGTACGAAGAAGCCCGCCTAAGCAAAATGTGTCTAGGGTCCAGGGTGGCCTGCCGGGGGTCAGTTTATTCTGCTATGAGGAGCCAGGGACTATGCTGCAAATGAAACTTGCATCTACTGATTTGCATAGGAACTAGAAGTTTCTTGGGGAAATTTACTCCAGAGCCACAGCTGAATTTGGGGTTCAGCCATGATGAGACATGTCTGGTCAATTAAAAATGGGGTCCAGGCAGCAGGGACGGGCTGGGACCTAGCTGGTAAGGGAGTACAAAGGGGCACTCAGGCTGACATGATGCCCATTTGGGGCTGCTGGGGGTTCGGGAGTGTAGGGCTGTCATTTGCGAGCCTCCAGCCCCACTATTGTGTGTGTGGAGGGTGTGGGGGGCGGGCAATGCTGGTTCTGGGGAGGAAGAGAATTTAGAGGGTTCCCTCAAATTCTGCAGCTGGGGGACCCCTGCAAGGTAGTGTGACTCAGAAGAAAAAGAATGGTGACAACCTGGGATGGAACAAGGTTGGGTGGCAGCTGGAGAACGGCTGCTGAGGGCTCGGAGTGGTAGCAGGGTAGGTGGGGCGCGGTGAGCAGGCGGCTGGGCAGAGTGGCGCAGGCAGCCTGGGCTCTGATCGGAGAGACTGTGGCAGGCGGGGTGCACTCCCAAAGGCAGTGCACTGGAGTGGGGCCTGGAGGGGCTGGTCCCAGCACTTTCATGGGGTGGGAGGGTGGGTGGTGCGGGGCAGGAAGACAGCTACTGAGCTTGTCTCGTGAAGTGGGGATGGGCCTACCTGCTCAGGCCGTGCTGGTGAAGCTGCTGCGGGTACCTTGGGATGCGTTTTCCTGCCCAGTCCCCCATATTTCTCCCTTCCTAGTCCCTTCCCCATACAGAGAAGATTTGTTTTCTTTTGAAATCATCTGTCCACTCCTGGTGGTCTGGGCCACCTGGCTCTGCAGTGCCTGGTCCGGCAGGTGTGGGAGACACAAGGAAACTGGGGAACTTGCTGCAGTGCCACCCTCAAGGCTCAAGGCCCCAGTCCGACCCTCTTCCACCTCTGAGAGCGATTCTGTGATTCCTGCTGAATGACTTCCAGAGGGGTGTGTTGTCTAGGGGACAGGAGGAGGGGAAAGTGGGCCTGTGGCATCCCATCTCAGCACTGAGACAGCCAGATGGGCATTGGTGGGGGGCTGGTCCTCCAACTGAGTGGGGGCCCAGCAGGTGTGGGACTGCTGGTGGCATCGCAGGTGGAGGCCAGGTCATCTGGAAGAGTGCTCAGAATCTCACCGCACGCCTCTCTCTGTGACACCAGCCTTGAGGCCGCTGCTGGGAAGGGCAGTGGGCCTGATGCACCAGATGTGAGCTGGTGTGGCCAAGCCCAGGGCCTCACAACTGCTGAGGGAGGGGATGTGAGGCTGTGTGGTGAAGCGATCCACCTGTCACCAGTGATGACAGCCTTCGGGAGTCTCGTCCTCTGTCAGAGCTACAATCTAAGTGCTGACTGGGGTTTGCAGACACGGGGATGAGCGGGAGAGGGCCTTGTATTCCAGCAACTTTTCCCCCAGCCAGAAAGGAGCAGGCCCTTTTAACGTCCGCGATTGGTTTGTATCACATTTTAAAATCAAGTTTTTGTCCTGTGCCTGGCACAGTGTTTGATGTTGTGGGGAGAGAGATGAACAAGACAGTCCCTGTCTTTGGGGACATCAGCAATGATGGCGAGATGTAACGTTGCCATGTAGGGGCCTGCACAAAGGCCATGGCCCCTTCGAGGGGACCTGGGGGTTTTTCACAGTGGTGGTGACCTTTTGAGTTGGGCACTGAGCATGCCAGTGGGAGGTCTCCAGGGAGACAGGCGAGGGGACTCACCTAACCAACGTCCTGCAAATCCGAGACAGGTGGGTGAAAGTGTCTACAATGGAGTTTGGGGCAAAGAGGCTTTGCTTCCCAGGGGTACCGGCTGACTGGGGAGTTGGACCCAGACTTAGCAATGAAGTTACCATTTGCTTGCTGGCACCCTGCTGTGAGAGATTTTCAGGCAAGATGTTAACTCTCCCAAGTGTGTTTGTAGTTCGAACCTTCCTCTGTGTCGTGATGGAAACTTCTCTCCTGGTCAGTGGATTTCCAGGCACCTCCAAGGAGGTACTGGGGTGAGTGGGAGGCTTGGAGGAGGGCAGGTATGGCTTTGGGTGCAGGGAGCTGCCAGGCTGTGGGGCAGCAGTCCTGTGTGGTGTGAGTGTGTGTAGGCGAGAACATGAGTGTCTGTGTAAAATCTAACCTGCCTGGAGACCTTCTCCATGGCCTGGGTTCACGCCGGGCACAGTGTCGGTCTCCAATGAAGGGGTTTTAAGTGTTGGCTGCTCAGGACCTGGGTGACAAAAGTGTCTTTGCTCCACAGGAGGGAGATGGAAGAGTCCGTGTGAGTCTACGGTGTCCATAGCGGCAGCTTCACTGGCGGGCTCCCTGCTCTTGGAGGGCAGGTTGTTCTGCATCCTGATGAGTGCTTGTTTGGGAGCTGGGCTCAGAGGAGGTTCTGAGAGGACTTGGCTGCTTGAGTTCCTTCATTCCCTGCCTCCTAAGCTCGTCTGCCATGTACCCTGGGTTCCAGTCACTCACAGATCTCTCTCTCTCCTCGGTGCCTCTGCTTGTGTGGTTTGTTTCTGCCTGGAAGGGGCTTCCCCTCCCCCCCCAGGGAAAACTCCTACTCATCCTTCCGCACGCATGTCAAATGTCACCTTCTCCAGGAAGCCTTTCTTGATGCCCCTCGCCTGGGTCTCATGGCCCTCCTGTGCTCCCCCACTCTGCTGAGCTTCCATCACGGTATGAGTGCAGTTGTAGCTTGTAGCTGTTACTCAATGCTTTGTTTCCCTGTCTGTCTTCTAGACTGAGAATTCCCGGGCAGCAGAGACTGCATTTTGTTCATCTCTGAATTCCAAGTGCCTAGAATGTGACTAAGCTGTGAGTCGTCGCCCCACAACTCTGTGTGGAGTGCTTTCTCCATCCCAGGTACCATGTCTTCTGCTAAATGCGGAGCGTCTGCGAGAGCTGTGAGGTTTAAAGAACCCTGATGCATGTGAAACAGGCCGGGGTGCCTGGAGCGTGGAGTGTGGAGTGTGGAGCAGCGGTGTGGGAAGGGGCCGGGGAGGAAGGCGGGGCTGGGTCGTGCAGCAGCCTGCAAGCCTAGGGAGAGGATGCAGGTATTAAATTCACTGATGCATCTGATGGGTGGGCTGAGCATATAGCAGATCCAGAAATGCTAGGTGCTGCTTCTTCTAGCTCCTAGCATTTCGGGAGAGGCTAATCACTCCCCTTCCAGAGAGAGGGAGGACAAATAGATCAAAGTTGTAGGGAAGGCAACTAAAATGATCAAGAAGGACAGGGATCAATGAGGTTCTTAAGTCTGGAAAGATCAAGTCCGATGGGACGAGATGCAGGGCTAGCTGATCGTGAGAGAGTGTGTCTGTTGAAGCCCTGACATCCTAGACCTAAATTCCTCCTTCTCTTCCATCCCCATAAAACCCGACAGGAGATCATTTTAGGAGAACTAAAGGGAATTCCGCTTTGCCCAGTGAATAGCATAAATTTATGCAACTCTTTGTTCCCAAGAGGTGTTGCTGGAGCTGAACAGATAAATAATGTCAGGAAGGGTTTACAAATTTCAAAGATTAAAGTTCCCTAATGAGCCGAGGAATGGAGTTGGCGCGCTGGGACGCGGCCCTTACTGTTGCATCCATCCCCTGGACCGGCTCCTTTTTCTCCTGTCAGGGATGGAACGCACTGAATCTTCCAGACCTGAGAGTTAGCCGTTCGAGTTTTGGTTTCTTTGGCCAGGCAGCCTTGCTGTCAGTGAAGTGCGCCCCTCGGAGGGCATGGCAGGGCATCTGGGGTATGCCTGTGCAGGACGGTCTCCCAAAGGTGCCCACAGCCCGTGGGAAGGAGTCTGTCCTGGGCAGTGAGGGCCTGGCTGACCGGAGGGGAGCTGGACGCAATGAGAAACCGTGAGCTGGAGTTTAGCACCGTTTCTCTTATTGTGGTGAAACACTCGTCACGTGAGATCCATCATTTGACCACTACCACATTGCACAATCGCGTGGCATTTAGCACACTCATGACGCTGTGTGCCCGTGACCACTGTCTGGTTCTGGGACATTTTCATCACCCCAAGAGGAAACCTCATGCCCTCAAACAGTCATGTCCTGTTCTCCCCTTCCCCCAGCCCCCGGCGAACCACTAATGTGCTTTCTGTTTCTGTAGAATTTCTAGGGTTAAGTTTACTTCCCAGGCCTCCATGGCTGACCAGGCCCTGCCTCTGTCTCTTACCCCATCTGGGTCCATTTGCCCCTCTGGCTCTGACTCTCCAGCCACCTTGCCTTCCGGCTCTTTACAAACACGATTTTTGGGCTTCATGGCTTGTGGTCCAGGTGAAACCTCCTTCCTGCCTGATTCCAGCGTGGGATTTGAGACCTCCGCCGTCCCCCATCCTGGAACTGGCCCCCAGGCTGAGGCGCAGCTGGTCTGGCCTGGTCCTGGGACGGGAGTGTGTATGTAGAGATGTGAGTGCAAGTCCTGAGCAGATTATAGAGGTCCGTTTGCTATGCAGGGTGGAGAATTATTAGGCGCTCCCAGAACGCACTTCACCCAGGAAGCACCCAAAGGACTGGCTGCCTTGGGGATCCCATCAAGGCCGGTGCCCATCTCCAGGGAAGTAACAAGAGACACGCAGCACCTGGAGCGCAGTCAGCGGCGTGGAGTAGCTGCGGCCGCGCAGACCTAAGGAAGGGAGAGTCCACAGCACCGGATTTCTCATGGTGGCAGTTCTGGTGCATTTTTTTGTTTGCCCACAGCTGAGACGGTGGCAGGTGGGAATGGGCTGTCTTCTGGGACCCTGTGATTCCTGCAGACTCCACCCCCTTCACAGGCTGACTGGAGGACCCAAGGGTGCGTGGGAAAGAACTCTGGAAAGGAGTGAATCACTGTGAGTCAGGCAGGGTATTCTCACCCTGGTAGTAATTGTGAAGTCTCCAGCTCTGGGCCGCCCATTTCCAAACAGCACATGTGATAGGCCTGCGGGCCTGGCCAGTAGTTCCAGTCACTCATTCACTCACTCACTCACTCATTCCTTTATTCACTCAAAGTTTAGGTCTGTACTATCGAATATGGAGCCACTACCCACATGCAGCTATTGAACACTTGGAACTAGTCCAAACCGAGACGGGCCATAAATGCAAAACACACACTAGGTTTCAAAGACTTGGCACAAAATGTAAAGATCTCATTAATAATTTTTAAAAAATATTGGTTACATGTTGAAATGATGGTATTTTGGATTATTGGGTTAGATAAAATGTATTACAAAAGTTAATTTTATCTATTTTTTGTCTGTTTTTACTTTTTGTATGGTGACGACTGGAAATACTGTAATTTCCTATGTGGTTCACATTGTATTCCCATTGCACAGGGCTGATCTGATCACATCTGTGCTCTGAAGAGCAGGAGGTCGTAAGCCTGCCTGGTCTTGGTTAACAAAGCAGGTCAGTGTGCGGTTTGCCCCTCTTAAATAATACCTCAGGGGGGCGGGGCTGGCCCACGAGTCCCCAGAGAGGGACCAGGCACTGGAACCTGCGGGGGGGGGGGGGGGGGGGGCGGGGGGGGCGGTGTGTTGAGCCTCTCTGAGCGACTTCACACGAACTTCGTGATGGATACAGGCGCTAAAGCTGTTCGTTATGTGTGCCGGCTGGTTTGTGCTTGGGTGTGTCTTCCCAGTGTGGGCCGAGGAACTGGAGACATGACCCTGTGACCCGTCCCTCGAGTGTGCTTGTGGATGTGTGTGTGCACATTTTCATGAGGTGCAATTTTCTTTCCATTTGGGGAACCCTGCTAGCTCCCTTGCTTTGTGTTCTCTGGCTGTAGCTTTGGAGGCGGCTGCAAATGGGGAGATGAGAGAGGAACAGCTGGGCACAATCCCTCTGAAGGCTTTCTGCTGAAGGGCATGCCTGCCTCACACTTCACAGCCCTGGCCTTTGCCCTCTCCTCGGCACTGGTCTGCTGCCCCAGGGTGGGGGTGGGGGTGGGGGTGGGTCCCTCCGGTGGGTCCCTCCCACAGCATGCAGCCCAAGGGGGGGGGGCAAGCCCTTCGGGGGAGGATGAGAAGTTCTGAGGCTCCCAGCTGTGCCCACGCAGGTGAGAACTACAGCGGCAGCCTCCGTGTCTGAAAGGCTGTAAGGCGGGGGCACGGGTCAGGGCCTTGCACAGGGTTCCTCACGGCCCTAAGGCGCTACTGTCACTCCTAGTTCCTTCCACACTGCCGAGGGGACATGCGCTCTTGGCTAGGTGCTGAGGAAACCAAAATGAATCGAGTGTGCTCCTTGCCCTCAAAGCATCCTGCCGGGAGAGAAAACTGTGTGAAGACTAAGTGCAATTTAGTGCTGCCGCTTCGGGGAAGGTGGAGCCGATGTACTTTCCCCTATTCCTCCTGCTAAGTATGATGGAAAACCCTAGATACTTATTATGTGTGAAACAAGTGTAAGGGGACTTTGAAAGGGTGAGGGAGGAAGGCACACGATTTAAGGCTCTCAGGACCCAAGAAAAGACACAATGGATAGTTCCCTGGGTTTTCTTCTTGCCTTGTCTGTCCCAGACTTGGAGCTGAAGACACCGGCAACTTACACAAATCAATGGGTGCAGAGGCATAAAAGCCCCCACAAAAGCTTGATCTCTGCCCAGAGGACCTGAAAAGGGGCCCATGGTGAGACAGAAAACTTTTATTTAAAAAAAGTTTTAAATCCTCATCTGAGGATATGCTTATTGATTTTAGAGAGAGAGGAAGGAGGAGAGAGAGAGAGAAACATCGATCGGTTGGTTTCTGACCTGGGATCAAACTTGCTACCTAGGTACGTGCGCTGACCAGGGATTGAATCCGGAACCTCTTAGCGCACAGGACAGTGCTCCAACCAACTGAGCCACCTGGCCAGGGTGAGACAGAAAACTTTTAGACAAACCCACAGAAGAGTGCAGCCGCCTCACCAGCGCAGGCTGAGTGGGAAGCCTAGTCCCTCACTCCGCCGTGAGGCTGTCATGAGGAGCCCGAGTCAGGCTGGGGTGGTGTGGGAGAAGTCCTGTGAACACTGAGGGCTTCCATCACTGCCCAGTGGCCACAAGGTTGCCGCCTCACTGTGGTGTCAGGAGAGGCCACCTAGAGAGGATCGAGGAGGCACTCCCACTGGCCCTGCTGGCCAGGGTGGTTCCGAGGGCCTGGTAAAGAGCATGGACTCTCAGCCCTGCCCTCAGTGATGACATATCCCTCTCCCCCCGTGTGTCCAAGTGGGGAGCCTGGACTCCCCTCCTCAGCGGTAAAGAGGCAGGGTTCCTGTCCTCCTTCTAGAATGGCGTCAAGGCAATAAAAATCCCCCAGTTTGAGTGGAAAGGAGAGAATGGGCTGAAAAACGCCAACAGTCAGGGACTTGTGGGGCACTGATGAAAGATCTAACATTTGTTCATCGGCGTCCCAGGAGAACAGAAGAAAAAATGGGCGCGGAAGAGGATTTTAAGATATAGAGGCTGAAAACTTCCTAAACTTGGTGAAATATGAATCCTACAGATTCAAGAAGCCGAGTGAACCCTAAGTGAATAAAGCCAATCTCAAAAGGTCCCACACTGCACGACACTTTATAACATTGTTGAAAATTACATGGAGGGCAGCTTAGTGTTGCCAGGGCCTAAGGGAGGTGGCAGGTGGGATGTGGTTATGTCTGCGTAAGGGCAACACGGGGGACCCTTGGGATGGAATGTTCTGTACCTTGATTGTATCAATGTCAGCATTCCGGTTGGCAGGTCGTAGGGTGGTTTTTGCAAGCTGTTACCATTGTAGGAAGCTGTTTCCAAGGGATCTCTCATTGCTGCATGTGAATTGACAATAATCTCAGTTAAAATTAAAAGCTTAATTAAAGCAAACAGCTATAATTCAGTGTGATAAGTACTATCATAAACTTATGTATACAATTCTTCGGAAGCCCCGCGGACGGATCAGTTGCTTCACAGAGCATCCGTGTACAAGCAGGGTCTTAGAGAAAGAACTTCCTACCCAACTCCTTGGTGGGGTGCCACTGTTTATTGACTGATGGCTTCGTAAAAGCCAGGCACTATGCTAGGGGCTTGATGTGCATAATTAAAAAAAATTCATACAAAAAGTTTGGCACATAGGCACTATTACTTACAGATACGAAGATTCTCAGGGAGAATCAGACACCTCACCAAGGTCGCCAGATGGCGCATGGTAGGACCAGGTTTCCAACGCTGGTCTGTCTCAGACCAGTACTCAGGTTGCCAATGAGTTTCTTTTGCTTCTTGTTAAAAAATTACTTTTTCTTCTTTTTTTTTCTTCTTCCTTGTATGCCTCCTTTTGGGCTAATAAAGTATTTTTAATTTATGTTCTCTATTTACTTTATAGCGGTATGTATTTTTTAAAAAGTCTTTTGTGTAGGAATTATATAATATGCATCCTTGACTCAGTCACAGGCTACCTGAAACTGCTGGTGTATACCCTTTGTTTAATGTAAGCACCTTACGAAAAGCATAATTCCACTTACCCCTAATGTCCTTTGTTCTATTCTTTTCATATATTTAATTCTACATATTTGAATACCCCGCAGTATGTTATTATCACTTTGCTTCAGTCAGTTTTCTTGTAAAGACTTGAAGGAAGAGAAGCTATAAAAACAGTTACTATTTTCAGTGCTCTTCCTCCTTCCTGCGGATTCCAGTTTCCACACGGATCAGGCCCCTCAGCCCGAACAGCCTCCTTCAGCGTTTGCTGTGGGGACGGTCTGGGCATGATGAATTCCTTCTGCCTTCAAGGATCTGAAAACGTCTTTATTTTACCTTCAGTTTTGAACGATATTTTCACTAGATAAAGAATATCTGAAGTTTTTTTTTAATCCTCCCAACACTTTAAAGTTACCCTCATATTGTGTTCTGTTCTCTGTTTTTTGTGATAAGAAGTCAGCTGCTATTCTCGTCGCTGTTTCCCTGTTGACAATATGTTTTTTTTTCTCCGGTTGCTTTAAAATTTTTTTCTTTATCTTTATTTTTTTCCAGCAACTTGATTATGCTATACCTCACTGAGGTTTTCTATTTGTCCTGGGTGGATTTTGCTGAGCTTGGCAAATGTTTTATTCAGGGTCAGAAAAAGTTTGCCTGATATTTATATCATTTTCTTCTTGACGAAAATAAAGGCTGGATCAATATTTTTATACCCATCCCCCAAAAAGGCTTAGCATGGCATCATTATTGATTCTGGTCTCACTTACATTTTTGATATTTTGTTCATCATGGATTTCTTCTGACTTAATTTTTTTATATGTTAAGATTCTGCATTATATTCTTTTGATTACTGAGTTTCTTGGGCATCTCCTTAAATTTTATACCCAAAGCAAGTGCCTCCACTCAATCCATCTTAGCCACCTCCTTTTCTCATAGTTACTTTTTTAAAAATCATTTTTATTGTTATTCTATGACAATTGTCTCAATTTTTCCCCTTTGCTCTCCTCTGCCCATCCCACCCCCCACTCCCACAGTCAGTCCCCACACTGTTGTCCATGTCCACGGGTCATTCATACATGTTCTTTGTCTAGTCCCTTCCCCTCTTTCCACCATTATCCCCTCCCCCTCCCCTCCGGTCACTTTCAGCCTGTACCATGTTTCCATGCCTGTGGTTCTATTTTGTTCAGTCTCATAGTTGGGGGGAGGGGAATAACAGGGGAAAGAAGGGGAAGGGTCATCAAGGAACATGTATTAAGAACCCATGGGCAAAGACAACGGTGGAGGATTAGGGTTGAGTGTGGGAGGTGGGGGTGGGTAGGGTGGGGAAGAATAATGGGGGGGATAATGGGAACAACTGTAATTGAACAACAATAAAAAAAGAAAAACCTTTTTCATATCTGTGTTGCCTATAGGTCTATTTTTATTGACTATTTTTTTCTTAATTATTTTTCACATTTTCCTACATTTTTACCTGCCCAATAATATTTGATTATTTACTGAACATTATGGATGTTACATTGTAGAAACTATGGATTCTGTTTTTTTCTCTGCATAGTGGTAAGTTTTGTTTATAAAGCAGTTAGTCACTGACAGATCACTTCAACTTGTGAAGACTTGATTTTCGGCTCTTCTAGGATGGCTTTATTTGAGTTTTGCCCTAGGTTGGGGGCTCAAATGTCATCTCCACTCCTAAGGTAGGGCCTGTATGGGGTTTCAGTAGAAAAACTTCTGGGGCTTGCCAAAGACCTCTAAATTTGGTGAGTTGGAACCCCGAACTCCGTGTCCTCCGACTGAGGTAGCTACTGAAATGACTTGCTGTGGCCTGAGTGTTGTGCCGTCCTGGTTCATGCCTTGAAGCCCTAACCCCCAGTGGACGGTATTGGGGGGGCTTCGGGAAACAATGGAGTCACGACGCGGGAGCCCTCATGGATGTGACTAGCGTCCTATGCGAGGGGAGGAGACCACAGCTCTTTCTCTCACCACCACGTGAAGACGCAGCAAGAAGGCGTCTGTCAACCAGGAAGGGGCTCTCACCTGGTGGGGCAGAACCTACCAGCACTTGATCTTGGACTCCAGCCGTCAGACCGTGAGAAGTACATTTCTGTTGTTTAAGTTGCCCAGCGTATGGCATTTTTGTGACAGCGGCCGAGCTAACTAAGACAGTTCTTTTACCTCTTTTAGCTACAAGTTATATGGCTTTCTGCTGAACTCCTTAGGACCTGCTCAGTGCACGAGCAGTTAAAAGTCAGCTAAAATTTTGAGGATGGTTTTTTATAAGTACATCCTTTAAAAAGTTGTGTTTATTGATGAGAGAGAAAGAGAAACATTGATTTTTTGTTCCACTTATTTATGCATTCATTGATTGCTTCTTGCATGTGCCCTGACTGGGGAGTGAACCTGTAACTGTGGCCTATCAGGGTGGCATTCTAACCGAGCCACCTGGCCGGGGCGTTGAGAGTAGTTCTTATGCATATTTCCCGGCTCCCCTTACTTTCTGGCCACTTGGACAGCCCTACCTTCTAATTTCTGACTTTGCAGCCCAGTAAGTCTTGCCTTCTTCGTGAACTCTGTTTTCCGCGCACCACGTGGACCGCGGATGCCGTTAGGAGAAACATCACTTAAATGCAGTCATCATCCAGGCTTTTTACTGCCATGTGTAGAATTGTGTCTCCCAACCCTTAGCACTTCAGAATGTGACCTTATTTAGAGACGGGGTCTTAGAGAGGTGACCACATTAAAACGTGGCCATCACGTGGGGCCTAGTCCAATGGGACTGTTTTTTTTTTTCTTTTAAAGGGCAGATTGGGACACAGACACACACATGGGGAGAGCTCCATGTGAAGATGAAGGCAGAGTCTGGGGTGATGTTTCTACAAGCCAGGATGGCAAAGACAGCCAGCAAACCCCCAGAAGCTGGGGAGAGAGAGGCCTGGAACAGATTCTTTCTCGCGGCCTCCGAGGCACCCAGTCCTGCCTCACGCTTTGGTCTCTGCTGATCAATTATGCCAGCACCATTTAATAATAATAATTCTCACTACTCACTGATTTGAAGTTTTATGTAACTCTATTAACATTTTATATATACATAGATCTCTAAATAAAATTTTCTCTTGTATCAGTACTGTCTTTGAATGTTGTTTTTAGCATTTTAATGTGTTTTAATAATTTACAGTGCTGGTCCCTCCTCCATTATTCTTATTTTCAAAGTCCTTTTATTATAAAAATAAAACCAATCAGATAACCCATTTATATATAAATTTTAGAATGACATTTAAATTTATAAATTAAATTTGGTAAAGAATTGTCCTCTTTGCAATGTTGTTTAGTTTTTTGGGGGAATATGTTCTGTCTCTCCTTTTATCCAAGTTTTTTCTAATTGTGCCACTGATTTCCTCCTTCATTCTGTAATTACTTAGGAGAATATTTTACAATTTCCAGTTGGTTTATTATACGCGTGCATCATTGGCTCTCTGGTCTTATCACAGTGTGAAGCAGAGAATGAGGATGATCATTTTCTCTTTGTTTTAAACATTTATTTTATTTTTGTAAGATTTTATTTATTTACCTTTAGAGAGGGTAAGAGAGGGAGAAAAGGAGGGAGAGAAACACCAGTGTGTGGTTGCCACTTGTGCGCCCCCTACTGGGGACCTGGCCTGCAACCCAGGCACATGTCAGTGACCCTTCGGTTCACAGGCCTGTGCTCAATCTACTGAGCCACACCAGCCAGGGCTCACTTTGGCTTTTGAATAAAGTTTTGAGGTTTTCTTTAGGGCCCATTATATGATCAAATTTTATACATTTTCATGGACACTGGAAAAGGAAGTATGATTTCTATAAAGTGCCAGGTTAAATGAAGAACTTAAATCTATCTTCTTAATTACATTATTCAGGTTTTTCTTTTTTCTTATTCTATCAAGGCCCTAAAACACATGTTAATAAACCTTATACTTCTAATGTATTCCTGCCAACTTCTCCTTGTATTTCATATAGTGTTCATTTCGTGTATTTTGATGCTATGTGGTTCAAAACATAGAAGTTTTATACTATTTTACCTGCACTGTGGATTTTGCCCTTCATCTATAAAATATGAGCCTTTTATCTTTTATTTCACACAGCGTTGAGTTTTACTTTAATATTAACCCCATGGGCTCTGCTTTCTCTTTGTTCACATTAGTCTGATATATTCTTGTTCATTTTTTATTTTTACTGTTTCTGTGTCATTTTAAATGTATGTCTTGGAGATGATTTATAATTGGATTCTTTCAAAAATCCAATCTGAGTGTCTTAATTTTAGAAAGGTGAGTTTCTTACATTATTATTTATTACATCACAGTAAGTTTTGTTCTACTTCTGGCTTCTTGTTTTTATTGGCCATTTAGAAATATCCTTTGTTTTATTTTTGGTAAGTTAATTAGCCCTTCTTTTATTTTCTTCTCTACTGACTACCCTTAATTAAAAGAACATACTTGCCCCTAACTTTTATTATCAATGTCAATTAAGTACTATCTAATATGCAAATACCTAATACTATCAATATTATCTAATATTGTCTAGTACCTTCTTATATATTATTTAGAAAGTAGCATATTTTACCTCCTTCCATCAATTGTTCTCTTACCTAGAGTGTCAATTTAATCTGTAGTGTTTAGACTAGTTAATTGTTGGGGATTTACTATTATTTTACATTCTGCATTGTATCTGTGGATGTTTTTGACATTTCCTTTTTTTGGAACTATATTGAAAGCAGATGTTTTCTGATTTCAATATTTACCAGTTTTTTTATAACATGCCTTCTTCATTGTTGAGATCTTTATTTTATTTCTTTTTGTCAGCTCTTTGGTTTTTAACTAGTTTTTATTTCCTTCAAAAAGATTTTTCTGAGTGGTATTTTTTTGTGTGTCCTTGTAATGTAAGAATGTTTCCTTTTGCCATCCCATGTAGTAACAATTAGCACAGCGTTCTCAGGTAGTAACTCTTTTCTTTCAGAACTCTGTTGCTATTGTTCCATTGTCTTTGGTATTTAAATCTAGGAAGTACATTCTGAGGTTTGGTTACTCTCTTTTTCTAGGACAGCTATTTTATTTTCTTTGACTAGATTTTATGTGATTCTTTGTTTTGTTCTTGAATTAAACACCTTCACTAAGGCGTATCTCTGTCAGTCTTTTACTCACGGTGACTCTTTTCCGTCTGGCCCCTCCAGGGGTGTTCCCCGCAGGAGAGTGTTCTTCAGTTTTGTCTTTGGTAACTGCTGTTCCACGCGCTGCTTGTTTCTTCCTTCCAGGAAACCGCTGGCGCTCGCTCCCTTCACTGCCCTCCACCTCCACCTCCGTAAGGAGTTCTCTCTTTGTCTTCGTGTCTTTGGACTTTCCATCCGCAGTCACTCTGCGTAACAGTACTTCAGTCAATGATGAACCGCATGTACGTGGACAGTTAACGGCAAACCGCACACATGGTGGTGGTCCCGTACGTGTAGCGGGGCGGAAGAACTCCCGTCGCTTAGTGGCGGCGGAGCCATTGCAAAGCCCTGCATTGCTCCGGGTGCATGGTGATGCTGGCATGGACACACGCTCCGCCCCGCCACTCGTAGAGAAGTAAAGCCCCTGCAGTTACATATAGGACATAGTGCTGATAATAAATGATAATAAACGGCCATGTCGCTGGTTTATGTGCTTACTACACTACACTTTTTATTGTTACTGTCAGAGTGTGCTCTTCCTATTTATAAAACTAAGTGTGTTGTACACCACTGTGCGTGTCATGCTGGCTGCGGCCTCAGACATCCTGGGTTTACTGTGTCTCTTGTTTGCATCCTTTTCTCTCGTGTTGCATTTAATCTCGTGTGTGTGTACAGTAACGTGCTGTCCAGGCTTGTAGCCCGGCAGCGATCGGCTGCACCCTGTACTTAGGTGTGGCGCATGCTATGCCCTCTAGGTCTGAGTGTGCTCTGAGATGTCCACACAACAAAATCACATAATGACACATGCTCAGGACATGTCCCCACGGTTAAGTGGCCCCCGACTGGATTAGAAAAGGCTTCTGATGCGTGCATTTCATAGTGCTGTTTCTTTCTTTTTTTTTTTAGCCGAATCAGGACTGCTCTTTATTTGTTTCTGTCTTCTTTTAATTCTGATGTCATATTAAAAAATGTCTTGCAATTTCTCTTTTGTTTTAAAATTTTAATAGAGTATAATCTATATGGCATATAGAATGTAAATTATAAATCACGACAGTAAAACGAGAAATCATGACTGATGTGGAGCATCTTTTCATGGGCTATTTGCCATCTGTATATATTCTTTGGTGAGGTGTCTGTTAAGGTTTTTATCATTTTTTTAATCGAAGGTTTGGTTTCGTGTTGTTGAGTTTTAAGAGTTCTTTGTAGTTCGGCTAACAGTCCTTGTGAGATGTGTCTCCTGCCAGTACTTTCTCCCTGTGTGTGTCCTGTCTCCTCATTCCCTTTGTAGTGCCATTTGCAAAGCGGAGCTCTTAAATTTTAATGAAGTCCAGCCTATCAATTCTTTATTTTGTGAATCGTGCCTTTGGCGTTGCATTTAAAAAGGCACCACCCTACTCGAGGTCATCTGGGTTTCCTTATGTGTTATCTTCTAGGACTTTTATAGTTTTGCATTGTACATTTAAGACTATAATCCATTTTGAGTTAGTTTTTTTGAAAGGTGGGAGGTCTGTGCCTAGACTCATTTTTTGCATGTCCGGTTATTCTAGCACCGTTTTGGTTATCTCCTCATCTTATCGCCTCTGCTCCTGTCCCAGAGATCAACTGATCTGCTCGTCCATTATTCCCCCAATGCCATACTCCTTCACTGCT
This sequence comes from Desmodus rotundus, assembly GCF_022682495.2. Taxonomy (NCBI): domain Eukaryota; kingdom Metazoa; phylum Chordata; class Mammalia; order Chiroptera; family Phyllostomidae; genus Desmodus; species Desmodus rotundus. The sequence goes on along the minus strand of NC_071395.1, from coordinate 51,102,047 downwards.
GCAGCTTTACATCGTCTCAGAGTCAAGTAGTGTCGGCCAGTCCTCTTTGGAATGAATTCACTGATACTCGCAAAACAACTCGCTAGGAGTTTGACTGGAATTACAGGTCAAATTGGGAAGCGCTGACATCTTGACAATATCGAGTCTTCCTACCCAGGAATAAGGACCATCTCTCTGTTCACTTAGTTCTTTGATCTCTTTCATCAGAGTTTGGTAATTTCTCTAGTAGATCCTGTGATGTTTATATTTTATTTTTGCTGATTCTTAATCATGGTAGCTTATTTCTTTATGGGTTTGGGTAAAATATTTGGACTTTGGTTTAATAGAAGATCTTCAGGTTCATTCCCCCCAGTGAATACATAGGGCCACAAGTTTAGTCCCTTGGCTGCAATGCAGATACAAGCATTTAATTACAAAGTAGTCCTGGCTTTGCATTCGGTACCTCCCCTTACCTCAGGCTCCTGTCCCTCTATCTCTCACTCCTCTGTAGATTTCCTTTTCTTGAGAACTCAAAATGGTTTAAAAGTTGATTTTTATAATTCATCCAGGTCTAGTTCATTACAATGTTGGAAGATTTGTAATCATTTCTGTATTTTATTCATTTTCCCTTTCCATTTCATTATCTTTTAAATCTCAGCTTCTTTTCCTTCTGTTTTGTAAGAGCTAATGACTTGTTACATTCTATTGAGGATACAAAGTTCCAGAAATTTTCTCCTGGTGCCTGGAGGTGATCTTTCAGAGCTGAATTCTTCCTGTGAGTCTTAGATGCCATTCTATTTATCTTGTTCGCAATTTTCTTTCATTGGATTAGTTTCCTGTATTCATCTTCAAACAAATGAAAATCCTTCTTATTTATTTGTTAACGATTTGTGGATAGATATTTCCCTGATTGTGCCACGTGAGGCACAATCTCTAATCTTCTCTCTCAGACCTAAAACTGTTGGCTGGGTTTGTGTGTACAGTCTCTACTGCCCAAATCTAGTAATAATTTATCTAAAAGGCATCTATCTTCTCTTGCTATTTTCCTTGCTCCCTATAAGCTCAAAGGATGGAATCCATTAAAAAGGACATTCCCTAGCTTCCCTGAACTTCTGATGAGAAGCTCCTAAGAGGTCTTACTGAGGAGACATAGAAAGGTGCAAGGTGTAAGGTTGGGGGCCAATGGCAGGGGGAAGCGATTAGGCAACAGTTCTCTGGTCTAAACCCTGATCAGCACCAAGCTGGCCCCTTAGGTTCACGCTTGGTGTGGCCTGGGTTCTGAGCCTCTGAGTTAGAGGGCTCACAGTGGGGGAAGCACGAAATGCCTTCCTGTGTTAAAGAAGAAGAGGTTCGGCTTCATGGGGCACAGAGCCTTTTTTATCATAAGGCAAAGAGAGCTTGACTACATTTTTTTTCCTCTCATACACTTCTATCTACTTTCCTGTAAACCTCATTATTTTTCTGTGTCGTGAATTTTCTTCCCTCTCCCCCCACCCCAGTACCTTTGTAGGAATTTTAAGGGGATATTGGAAAAACCTGCGTTGGGTACCATGTTAACCGTAAATCCACTGGATGATTTCTAAAGGAAAATAAAAAAGACACTTGGAACCTTAGCTTCCTCGTGACTGTGAGTGCTCTATTTCTACCTGGAATTGTTTCTGCTTCAGTGGTGTTTTCGGTCTTGCTCTTACTCTGGTGGGGACATAGAGGAAACTGAGTAACCAGGTGGATGGGGAAAAAGAGACCGCCAGGCTTTTGCTGGCCTCGGCCTGCCTAAACTCTGGTTTTAGTGGAAATGTGGTAGGAATCTCTGTGTTAACTTGCTATTAATAGTTTCCTCCCTTTCGGAACTGTCTGGAGACAGCCATAAACACATCGCACGACCACGGGTCCTTCCTTCCTTCCTTCTTCCATTCACTACCCACCCGTTACCGCGATCCACCTAGGGCCCCAGTGAAAGGGGTGACGGCTCCTCAAGCCGACCGCTGTCAGCTGGGGATAAAGGTATTTAATTCTGTGATAAATGCCACCACAGAAATGGGCACAACAAAAGACAATAGAATGATTGATTCAGCCTCACAGAGAAAGATTTTTGATTCGATTCTTGAAGTCTGAATCATCCACCAACAGGGAGAACAACATGTACGATGGAAAAAGAGTTATTTGAAGCACGGCATGTTAGAAGACTGAAGTCAGGGTGTGTTTGTGTGCTTGTGGGAATGAGATGGGGTTGTGAGCCTGGAAAGATAGACTGAGGGGCCTGTGTGTCGGCTGGTGTGTGGCCTCTGCCCTGAGGGTGGCCAGGGAAGGGCCTTGGTTGGCCCAGACTTCCACCGTGCACTGGGTGCTGGCGTGGTTGGGTTGTTGCTGGGGGCCCTCTGTGTGGGCATATCCTTACATGGCCTTTACTTGGTGTGGGCAGGCAGAGAGAGAGAGCGAGAGACCTGGAGTCTCTTCCTGTTCTCACAAGGACACTCATTCCAACCCTCTGGGCCGTCTTCACCGTCCCATCTCGATCCCGTTGCCCCTCAAAGGCCCCGCCTCCCAGTGCTGTCACACTGGGGACTGGGCTCCAACACAGGAAGCCTGGAGCAGCGCTTGGTCTGCAGCAGAGGATTTCAGCTACTGGCAGGGTCAGGTCTACATTCTAATGCACAGCAGTAGCCAAAAACGCAAACAGAAAACCACCTACGAGCAAAGCAAAACACATTTGCAGAGTACTTTTTAAAATTCCAAGTTCCTTTCTCTGTATTGGATTGGCTTTGTGCTTTGAAACCACCATGTGATGGATTATTAGCCCCACTTTAAAGATAAGGAAACAGAGGCAGACAGGTTACTGACTTGCCCAAGTTGGTTCGGCTAGTAGGAGGTGGAACGGAGAGATAAACTTAAGAACTTGCAAAAACAATATAGCGGAAGCATTTCCCAGCGCTTGGCTCTGGGGACTACACCCTGGTACTGATTTCTGTCTGCAGTGAGGCCTGCAGGGAAGTTTAGGAAGCTGCTAGTGACTGGAAAAGCGGTACAGGGAGGAGCTGGCAGGAGAAATTCCAGCCAGTGCTCATTCACACAGCAGGACGGCCCACACTGTGGATTTGTGTCTGATATCAGTGATGGGTTCTCCAGGGACGAGCAACTGCACGTAATCAAAATCAGTCTCAGAAGTCCCCTAGGGAGGTTGAAGTTTTTAAAGATTTCCTCCAGTGTCTGAACAGGACGGTGTGGATGAAGTACACATTTGGCTCACCTTTGGGAGTCTATTGCAGGTAAATACTTGCTATTTATTTCCAAAGGCCAGAATCCCACTTCATGTGTTGAGATCCTCACAACGGGAGATACACACGGGGGCTGAGAACCCATCACCCCCTTATTCCAGGGCATGCACTCACTGAGTGTGGAAATGGGTAGAGTCACCCACACTTTAAAAATTATTTTCTGTCTTTTCATTCGTGTAGAGCCCAAATGGTTGCATCTGAGTGAATTAAATGTGCTCATAGTGTGACTCCACTGGATGCGTAGAAGATATTATTCACCAGCCTCTGGACTCTTTCCCACTGAACCTGGACTTGACCTCAGAACTTGCTCTCAACTCAGAGCAGCTGTAACCCGTCAGCAAACTTGGCATCACTGAATTATATTAATGCTACCTATTTTCAAAAATACACTTGCAATGTTTTGAAAAATATCGATTGCTAGGAAAACATAAATAAGCACTATTATTCTAATTACAGGGGGCAGATGGACATGCCCATACTTCTGGGTTTGAGCCATGTGCCTGTGTGAGGTGGGTGGGGGCAGAGCTTGGCCAGAGGAGCACTGCGGGCCCCGGTGGGGTGAGAGGTGGCAGAGTGTGTCCCTGGCACAGGTCCCAGGGGGATGAGGAGCAGGACACAGGGAGAGGGTCAGGAGGTAGGGGACCAGGCTTTCAGCCACAATGCCGGCTCTGCCCCTAGACAGCCACGCAGCGTGCTGGTCTGTGAGGTGTGGGTAAGAGTTCTCCTCTCCCTGCGTACCTGTGGGGAGTAAGTGAGTGGTGACGGCAGGTCAGAATGAGTCATCACCCCAGGATGGCCCCAAATGGCCCTGACCCAGGAGTCTGGAGCTGGGGGCGAGTCCCCCAGCAACCTCCTCCCCGCCGCACTCCGCTCCTGCATCCTTCAGGGTCCTTCCTGCCAGATGCTTCTCCACACCAATCTGCCTTCAAATAAATCAATAAGTGGACAGATGAGCCAACTCAGGCATTAGAATATTTACAAAGGGTGGCTCTCAAGCCAACAGACGTGTGAAATAATACGTTTCGGCACTGGGTGAATTTGTTCCAACCAAAGGGCCATCACTGGTGTCAAAGGCAGTTAGCATCACGCTGCCTCTGTATCTGTTTCTCGTTAGCTTTCCAACCTTGAACAGTAAACACATTTCACTGTTTTACAAACCTCCCCAAACAAATACTCTGACCGCGATGTTGACCATCTATCTTCCTCCCCTCCCACCAGCCCCGCCCGTAACTTTTTCTTGCTCTCTCTCTCCCATTCTAAAACTTCTCAAGTTCAAGACCTTGGAAGCCTTCTGAGTTTGGGAACAGGAGTTGAGGAAAGTTCTGACAGAAAATTGTGTCTCTTGATCCCCTTTCTCTTCACTACAGCTAAAAATATACATTTCTCCACCCCACCCTGTCAACTCCCCTGTAATTAGGAGGGCTGCCAGAGTCTCACCCGCCAGATCCCTGCCCCAGAGCAGAACACAGGGAGCAGGCAGGAAAGGTGGGAGAGCCCGGGCTCTGAGCTGATGGTCAGCAAAGGGGGAGGCTGGTGCAGGAAGCCTGGATTCCTGCTCCCAGAGGACGTCTCCATCATTGTTTGGCCAGACCCTGCAGCGGGAAAACCTGGTGGTATTATTTAACCGTGACTTTGCCAGCCTTATCTGGCCAGGGAACTCCTTCCCCCTCTTAACATTTGTTAACACCTGCACGAAATGTTGCCTGTATGGAGCCCACAGCAGGGAGCTGGTGCACTACCACGGGAGTAATTGAAAAGGATTAGGAAAGGAGTAGGTACAGAAGTGCCGGAGGGCGGGGTTTTGTGGGCGGGGCACGCCCTGGGCCTGGGGTGGAGCTGTTACCACCCAAGGAAGGATGCTAACGTGGATGCACAAGGAAGTTACCAGAGGAGCTGGCAGATTGAATGTGTCAGCTTGGTCAGTCAGCCAGCATCCAAAGTTCCCCACTACCTCTCAGAGAGCTCCTCCTTCTCTGCATTCTGTCTGAGGCCTGTTGGGGTTGAGAACTCACTGGTGCTGGACCTCCACAGCCCAGCGTTGGGCTCTGGGCTGGGCTTTCACTCCCCTGTAATTAGGAGGGCTGGCAGATAGCAGATATCACCTGCTCCGTGATAGCTGCAGGAGGTGAAGAACTTCAGCGTGGCCAGGGAGCCTCGGGTTCTCTAAGCATGTTCTTAATGGCATGCTTGCACTCTCTAGGGATGGAAGAAGAAGGAATGAGAGGATGGCCATTCTCAGGCAAGTAGGGTTCCAGGACATGGGGTTCAGACTGAGCTACGATGCCAGAAGCCTGGCCAGGAATCCTGGGGTGGAGACCCTTCTCTAGAAGCTCTGGTCCTTGGAGCCAAGGGAGACGCCTAGGAAGCAGCATGCTTATCAGCAGACAAGTTGTCAGCCTGGAGAAGGAGGCAGTGAGGGAGGCGCTGGGAGTAAGGTAGTGGGGCAGGAGTGGGGCAGCCACAACAGAGTGGGCAGGAGAAGGTGGAGCAGAAGCAGGTCTCCGAGGTGGAGATCTTGGTTGCAGGGGCTTTTGATGGCTTCTCAGCCAAGCAAGTGGGCAGGAGGGGAGCCACTCAGGCTGCTGGGATGCAGCAGTGTGATGATCCTTTTTGGGGGCTCACCCCTTTTTTTTTGTAGGCAGCTCTCGCTCTCTCTTCTTATCTCATCTCGACTTCCTTGTCTCTCTGCCATTCTCTCCTCTGTTTGCCCCCTTCTTCCTGCCACTGCTCAGCTTACTGACCACCTCTGCTTCTGCCTCCATTAACCGGAAAACAGTGATCATCACAGTGAGAGTATTTGTTTGGGGAGGTTTGTAGAACAGTGAAATTTGTTTACTGTTCAATGTTGGAAAGACAAGATCTTTTTATCTTGCCTTTCTTTTGTGTTTCCGTCTCTTCTCCCTGTTGTGATACAATTTTTGTATCAGGCTGAGCTATCTATATATTTTATATCCCAGAGGTGTATCTGCTAATTGTACTTTTAAGGAAATAATTATGCAAGTTAAGATGATTAGATAATGAAAGCATTCTCTGTGGCTGGCCTCTTTACAAAATGATGATGGGCTACTGATGGGCATGGGGATGGTTTGTACTTAAACCAGCACAACGGTGCAGCTCTTAGCAGAGCACTTTGGAACATCTGGAGCATAATCAGATCCCTCCCAGAACTTGGCCTGGGAGCTGCATCCTGGGAATAGGATTGGATACCCTGTGGCCTTCCAGGGTGGGAGGAGCCACAATCAGGGAGCTCTGTGATTGGGTTTGGGGCTCAGGACCCCATGGACTTCTGAGATCCAGATGAAAATTCTGAAGACACTTGGAGTTCCTGAAGCTCATGCACCCTCACACACACGCACGCAGGGCGAGATTATGGGTTCCCTCAAGCAGAAGATTTTGTAGACACCAAATCACTGAAAGACATCAGCTCCGGGATTGCTTCACTGAACACTGATGGTGGCCATAAGCTTCCCGCTCACTCGCTATTGCCATAGAAAAAATGCTCATGAGACACACACTTTCCTTCTCTGGGCTCTGCTCTTGCTTTAGCACCGGCTGCCCTGCAGGACCCTCCTGGCACTCCCGAGCCAGGGCAGCTGCCTGACATGACCGGGCCACCAGCAGTGTGCCACCACCGGGGCAGGCAGAGGTGAGTGCTCTGAGGGTCAGGCCCTGGGCCCTGGGAGAGGTGGCGGTGAGGGGGAGGCCCTGAGCTGGGAAGGGGCAGAGGGAAAGGGTTCAGATGGTACTGGGTGTTGATGGGGCCCAGGGGCATGGGACCAGGAAAATGTGCCTCTGTTGGAGACAGAGTCCTTGCCGGGAAGAATGAAAAGGAAGGGAGACTAATTTGGTGAGGCTGTTCTTCTGCAAAGGGAGTGTTTGATGCCCAGAGAGGTGAAATCACATGCCTAAGGCACATGGTCAGCAGTTGGGGGGGCAGGGATTCAAATCCCATGCTCTTCGCCCTTGGATTGGACCCCTGCCCAGGGAATAGGATTGCCACAGGTGTCAGTTAAATTAATGCCCCACCCCCTGCCATGACCTCAAGACAGAGGACATTTCAAGACCCTCTGGGAAAGAAGTGCCCCCTGAAATTTGTGCTGCCACAGGAAATTGGCGACCCATCTCAGCCTTTCACCACAGAGAGGAAGAAGGGGCTCCCCAGATTAACTAGAAGATTTCTCACTGAACTTGAAGCCCTTAGCGTCACCCACCTTCCGTAATGACAGTGTGGGCTTGGCTGTCCAGCAGGCATCTGGGCCTCATGGGTGGCTGGTGAAGGACGCAGTCTCACACCTGGTATGACAGGAAGGAGACGTGGCCGAAGACGCAGCAGAAGCGGGGAGGTGGCTCAGGTGGCAGACTCCCACTCTTCTGATGCATTTTGTTCTCTTACGTTTTTAATTTTGATTTTCCCATTATAGTTTGCATTCACTATGATCCTGTATTAGTTTCAGATGTACAGCAAAGTGGTTAGAAATCATGTGCTTTACAGAGGGGTCCCCTTGATATTTCAAGTGCATACCTGGCCCCCTACACAGTCATCACGATATTATTGACTATATTCCTTATGCTGTAATTCACATCTCTGTAAATTTGTAGTGATGCGAATTTGTATTCTTAACTCCTTCACCCTTTTCTGACTTATTTTTAAATTATCAGGCATAAGCACAGAACAGCCCCAATCGGGTGCTCCTGGTTTCAGAATTCCGCGCCCCTGCCGCCTCCATCCGGTGAGGAAGCCGTGGAGCTGAATTCCTCCACAGCGTCATGCTCTGGGGTCCCGAGGGCTCACAAGTCCCTTGTGGGCTTCCAGTGTCCCAGAGCCCTGGGCCACATGTACTACAGGCAGGATTAGCAAATGAGACTACTCCATCAGACATGAGTTTCAGAGAAAAAACAAATACATATTTGGTACAAGTACATTCCATGTGATAGTCAGGGCCTGCTTAGGCTGTGGAAGTGTCGGTGGTCTTTCTGAAGAGGCCTGGCAAGATTTTATTTGGCAGTTCTGCAGCTGGGGAGGTCGTCAGCATGATCTCACCTAGTAAGTCCAGTGAGATCCGACTTAGCTCCCCAAGGCTCAGGGTAAGTGCCCTGCTAGAGCTGCCGCAGTCCCCCCCACCCCGTGCCGTCTGGCCTGAGGTGCTGTGTTTGTGGTCCCACGTTCAAGGCGAACAAACGCACAGCTGGCTTTCCAGAGCTGTCTGCATAGACCGCTTTTCTCGCATTATCAGTGAGCGTTCACTTTTCTGATTTGTAACTCACATGCGTTCATTGTTAAACATTTGGAAATCACGGACCAACAACAAGAAGCATGAGCATTCCTGTCACTGCCACATATGAACTCTGGAGCCAGACTGCCTGAGTTCAAACCCCAGCTCCGGCACTTGCTAGCTGTGTGGTTTCAGGCAATCCCCTTACTGTCCCAGGGCCTCAGTTTTTAATCTGTAAAATGAAGGTGATGACAGTAGTTTAAATGAGTTTTTGAGGATTAAATGAGTTTATGGGTGTTCTGGTGCTTAAAAAGTTCCTGATGCATAGTAAGCACTGTGTAAGCTTTTTGACAAATAAAATTTAAAATTCTGTCAGCCAGCAATAGGTGTTAATGTTGTTTTTCTATGCATTTCTACACATTCTATCATACAGGTTTATACCAGACTGTGGCAGATCACATTTTCCAAGGTGGGACGTAACCATTCTCCCAGCCAGTGTGCTTTCGGCCATGTGGTCTGGACCCTTCTGCGTCAACAGGCAGGACGGATTTCTCTTGCCTTGACACTGGGCCGTCCTTAGTTGTTTGGTCAACAGAATGTGGTGACAGTGGTGTCCTGGAGCTTCCGAGGCCAGGTCACAGGAGCCTGTGGTCTCTGCCTCTCTTCTCTGGCACACTCACCCTTGGGGACTTACTCTTGGAAACCACCGCATGCCGGAGAGGCCTGAAGAACATGGAAAGACCCGGTGTTGGTGCTGTGCCCCTGCCCCTGCCCCGGCGGAGTGGCCTGCAGCAGCCAGTGTCTCCTGCCAGACATGGGAATGGGTCAGCCCTGCTGAGCTGTCAGTGACTGCAGCCTCAGCTGCCACCCGCCCGCAATGTCGTGAGAAACCCTTGGGCAAGCAGCATGCGACGGAGCCCCGTTAAACCACAGAACTGTGAGGGGTAATCATCCTTTATTGCTTGAAGCCCCTAAGTTATGAGATGGTTTGTTATGCAGTGATAGCAAACTGGAAACATATTTAAGGAAACTTGTAAAGATCCTGAATTTTAAATATGGACTAAAGGGCTTTCTGTCTACAGTTGCATATTTATGTTCAGAGACAAGGGACATTTTCAAACAAGCCGCCCTGACTGAGCAGACACAGTCCTCTCTCTTTGGACACGTGAATGGCCGGCTAGGCTTGCGCCCTAGGACATGTGCACATGAAGGCAGCTCCAAGGTCGTCTGATAGCCACTTGTCTGCCTGTTGGCTTTACAGATGAGAACCAGGGAGGCCCCCAGTGTTAGCTGACAGCCTGGGTAGGGCCTCGAGGGGCCGAGACTCCTGGCTCAGGGCTCTGTGCGATGTTGTGCTCCCAGAGCCCAGACGTTAGGGGCAGGGCTGAGTCGGGAGCTCCAAGGCCTGATGAGAATGAGGAAGGGGCTGGGGCCCCGAAGTCATCCAGACCCTTACACAGCTATGTCCAGCTCTGTGCTCCGGGGAAGACGCAGCTTTCTTAAAAAGTGCCGTTTCGTGCTCTGTCTAGTGAGAAAACTGTGAAATGGGCCAAGGCCAAGTTTGTGGGGAAAGGGCCTCCATGGAGAGGTGGTTGTGCCAAGGGTTAGGAGGGTGGCAGGCCCAGGACACCCTGTTGTCCTGGATTGAGAGGTTCTGGCAAGAGTGAGGGCTGTGGTGAGCACGGCCCCTGGCTGGGGCTGTGAAGGTCAGCACAGGGGACTGTGCCCGGGGCCTCCTGCTCACTACCAGTCCCACTGAGCTGTTCATGTCCGAAGACTGGCAGTGTGTGGCTGAAGCAGGAGGCAGCCGTCCTCATCCTAGGAAGAGGGAGAGTGAGACAGAGAGGTCAACGAGGAGAGAATGTCAGGATGCTGGTTTGACTGTGGCCCACCACCCATGAGGTGAACTCTTACCCCCCAATGCCTCAGACTGTGGCCTCATTTAGAAACAGGGTCTTCGTAGACGTAGTTAAGTAAGATGAGGTCATGCTGGGATAGCGTGGGCTCCTAATCAATGTGAGTGGTATCCTTATAAAAAGAGGACATTTGGGCCCAGACGCACACACAGGGGGAACGCCATGTGGAGATGAAGGCAGAGATCGTGGTCACGCTTCCATAAGCCAAGAACACCAGAGGTGGCCAGCCGACCAGCAGAAGCCAGGAGGTGGAATGAAACGGATTCTCCCTTGCAGTCCTCAGGAGGAACCGACCCTGCCCACACCTTGGTCTCAGACTTCCAGCCCTCGTTATGGTGGGATAGTAAGTTTCTGCTGTTTGAACTGCCTCATTTGTGATACTTTGCTATGGCAGCCATAGGAAAGTATTAAGATGATATATAGGTCAAGGCAGAGTCTTGCGATTAAAAAAAAAGAAAGAAAGGGGCAAGGCAGTAACCGGTTAGAGGAAGGAAGGGTGGGCGGGGCGACCCGGGCCTACAGCACACGCACTGGAGAACCGCCATGCATGCCCCTGGCACCCTGGAGCGAAGCCCTGCCATCTGCAGCAGGGGTTGTGCGCCTTTAGAGAAATAGCTCTTGGCATGTCACTGGGTCCTCGCAGACACAGAACACTTGGCCACGAATATGGCATCTGGAACTGCTTATTATGAGCTGGGTTCTGTCAAAGCTGCTAGGTTATAGATTCAGACAGGTCCTGCAGCTGTCCATGCAGTGTGTGGAGATGTTATACCTGGGGCCAAGCCTGCGTAGGACCAGAAAGCATGCCTAAGGTGCAAGCAGGAGTGGTCCAGACCGATGCCCTCTCCAACTTGTGCCTATGGCCTAGGGGAAATCCCCTATGGCCAGCTGGAAAAAGAGGATAAAGACCGAGCTTTTTCACAGATGGATGAACGCAGTACCTGGGTGCAAGTCAAAAAATCAATAGTGGGAGAGAACCAAGATGGCGGCGTAGGTAGACACACTGTGCCTCCTCGCACAACCAGAACTGACAGAAAATCCAACGGCAAGGAAGTCCGACACCAAGGAAATAAAAAATAAACATTCATCCAGACCGGTAGGAGGGGTGGAGATGGGCACCAGGGTGGAGAGGACTCGTGTGGCCATGGCGGGACCGAGACTGGCGGAGTGTGGGATGAATGGGGCAGGCAGTCTGACCACTAGCAGACCCTGTGGCCCCACATTCGAGCACAGATAAGCCGAGAGGGCCGGACTCAGAGTGGCGGAGAGTGGGGCAGGCAGAGCGGCGGGTAACAGACCCCGCAGCTCCACATTCGCGCACAGGTAAACCGGGATGAACGGCGGGAAGCCAAGCAGACCGCATAACCCAGGGCTCCAGCGTGGGGAAATGAAGCCTCAAACCTCTGAGTGAAAACACCCGTGGGGGTTGGGGCGGCAGCAGGAGAGACTCCCAGCCTCACAGGAGAGGTCGTTGGAGAGACCCACAGGGGCCTAGGGCGTGCACAAGCCCACTCACTCAGGAACCAGCACCAGAGGGGCCCAGTTTGATTGTGAGTAGCGGAGTGAAAGATTGAGGTCCAGTGGAGAGTGGAGCGGGCGCCATTGCTCCCTCTCGGCCCCTCCCCCGCGTACAGCATCACAGTGCGGCGACCAGCGTTACCCCGCCCCAGGGAACACCTAAGGCTCTGCCCCTTTAAGTAACAGACCCGCCAAGACAAAAAAAATAAAAATGGCCCAAATGACAAAACACTTCAAAGCTCCAGAAAAAATACAACTAAGCGAGGAAGAGATAGCCAACCTATCGGATGCTCAGTTCAAAACACTGGTTATTAAGACGCTCACAGAATTGGTTGAATTTGTTTGAAAACCAGATGAAAAAATGAAACGTATGCTAAGAGAAACAAAGGAAAATGTACAGGGAACCAATAGTGATGCGAAGGAAACTGGGACTCAAATCAATGGTGTGGCCCAGAAGGAAAAAAGAAACATCCAACCAGAAAAGAATGAAGAAACTAGAATTCAGAAAAATGAGGAGAGGCTTAGGAACCTCCAGGACATCTTGAAACATTCCAACATCCGAATTATAGGGGTGCCAGAAGGAGAAGAGGAAGAACAAAAAATGGAAAACTTATTTGAACAAATAATGAAGGAGAACTTCCCTCATCTGGCAAAGGAAATAGACTTCCAGGAAGTCCAGGAAGCTCAGAGAGTCCCAAAGAAGCTGGACCCAAGGAGGAACACACCAAGGCACATCATAATTCCATTCCCCAAGATTCAACAGAAGGAGAGAATCTTAGAAGCAGCAGGAGAAAAGGAGACAATTACCTACAAAGGACTTCCCATAAGACTGTCAGCTGATTTCTTCAAAGAGACCTTACAGGCAAGAAGGGGCTGGCAAGAAGTATTCCAAGTCATGAAAGGCAAGGACCTACATCCAAGATTACTGTATCCAGCAAAGCTATCATTTAGAATGAAAGAGCAGATAAAGTGCTTCTCAGATAAGGTCAAGTTAAAGAAGTTCATCATCACCAAGCCCTTATTATATGAAATGTTAAAGGGACTTACCTAAGAAAAAGAAGATCAAAAATAGGAACAGTAAAAATGACAGCAAAGTCACAGTTATTAATGACCACACCTAAAGCAAAAACAAGAGCAAACTAGGCAAACAACTAGAACAGGAACAGAACCATAGAGATGGAGATCACATGGAGGGGTGTTAATAGGGGAGTGGGGTGGGGGGAAGGTACAGAGAATAAGTAGCATAGATGACAGGTGGAAAATAGACAGGGGGAGGGTAAGAATAGTGTAGGAAATGTAGAAGCCAAAGAACTTATAAGTATGACCCATGGACATGGACTGTAGGGGGGGAATGTTGGAGGTAGGGGGTGGGCAGGATGGAGTGGGGTGGGGGGAATGGGGCAACTGTAATAGCATAATCAATAAATATATATTAAAAATATCAATAGTGGCTAAATTTCTCCCACATTTAGGGGCGGCCCTAAAAGACCATACCGAGGGAACATCTTCTTAAAGGGTAGAGCAGCAAGAGATGCATCTAATCATCTACTTTATATGGAAGCAAAAGTGGCCCAAGGTGACTGGCCAATGACTGGACTAAGGTTGGAAAAGAAAGAGAATAGAGGCTCGTAGGCAGGGAGGTCTGGGGAGAAGCGTGCGCGGGCACCTGGGAGAAGGCGTGGAACACAGAGATGTCCGCATTGCACCACCAGTAAGCGCATCTTTGTAAACACTCACCAGGAAGTGTCCGCTATCAGCTTGACAGCCAAGTACCCAAAACGACTTGTTCTGTTGACATTTACCAGCCTTCCTCATCAGCTACCCAGGCTGGCATGATGGGCTCATGAGTGGAGTGTCACAGTATCAGAGAGGAAGATGTGTGCAGGCCCCACAGCGTGGGCCCCCCCTTAACAAGGCTGGCCATCTGCTGCCACTTCTGAATGTCCAAACTGTTAGCAACAGGAACTAATTCATGCAGGCGCTATTCCTCAAGGGAACCAGATGGTCGCTTGGTGCCAACTTGACTACCCTGGCCCTCTTCCATCCTGGATGGGCCCGAGGTTCCTTCTCACAAGGATTGATACCTTTGCCAGGGACGGCTTGCCCCCTCCTGCCCTTGGAGCCCCAGCCAGAATTATTGTCTGGGGCTTATAGAATGCCTGGTCCACCAGCTTGGAATCCCACACAGAGTAGCGTCCCCTGGAGGATCCACTTCACGTTGAAGGCAGGGGGACCGTGACTAGAGGATCCACTGGTCTCCTCATATATTTGATCCCTCACAGCCATCCTCCTGCAGTGCGGGAACAGCCTTCCCTGGGCGCAGCGGAAGCCCTAGCTTAAAGGGATGCGGTGCCATCCCTCAGGATGCAGTGTGTTTTAAAATCAGTGACCCTTATATGGGGCTCTGTCACCAATAGAAGTGACACAAGGGTCCAGGAACAAAGGAGCAGAAAAGAGGTGGCCCCATTTACCCTCATGCCAGTGACCCGTGTGGCTGTTCTATGCCTCTGCCTGAAACTTTGGGCTCTGCATATTTGGATGTTCTGGTTGCCCAAGAGATGCACACTTGTCAGGGGCCACGGTAAGGGTACCATTGACCTACAAGTCATAGCTGCTGCAAGGACACTTTGGACTCATTGTGCCCAGAGACAACGACAAGGAGAAGAGTCATCGTACTTATAGGAGCAAATGACTTTGATTGGTGGTGTGACACAGATTTGCTTCTACAATCCATGTGGGGTCCAGATGTCATGGACTGAATGTTTGTGTGCCCACCCCCCCAAATCCATTTATTGGAACTAACCTCCAATGTGGTTATATCTGGAGATGGGGCTTCTAGAGAAATAATTAAGATTAAATGGTATAAGAATGGGGCCTTGATCCAATAGAATTAGTGTCCTTATAAGAAGAGACACCAGAGAACTTCATTGGTCTTTTCTTGTGCATGCAGAGGAGAAAACGCGTGACCAGAAATGGAGAAGTGGCCTTCTACACCGAAGGGGAGAGCCCTCACCAGACACCAATCCTGACAGCACCTTGATCTTGGACTTCCAGTCTCCAGAACTGTGAGAAAGTAAATTTTTGTTGTTTAAGTGACCCAGTCTGTGGTATTATTTTGTTACAGCACTTCAAGCAGACTAACAGACAGGTGATCCACTTGGGTCTCTCTGGTGCTCCATCACCTCATTGTAACAATGAATGGACAAACACAGCTGCCCTGGCCTGAGATGAGTGGTTACATGGGCTTATAGCTCTCAGGGATGAGGGTCTGGGTCACCAAGACCTGCCAAAGTCTTGGTGAGCTGTTGCTGAGGCTGAGGATAAAGGAATAGTAGAGAAGGGGGAGGACAGCATTAATTGTGGCCTCATGGTCAATGGCAAAGATGGGGACAATAGTTTACCCCACTGTCCTCCTTCTTCTCCACTCTCCTGGTTCCATCTCAGGACTGGAACCCTGGAGGAGCAGCTGCCCACATCTTGTGGAGAAGTAGTCACGTTTGGTGCAAGGGTGGACTGCAGGGGTTATGCGAACGTGCCCTGTGGACCCCCAGCAGCCGAGGACACCCCTGACGCCAGCTGCTGTGCTGTAAAGCTCATCATCACATGGGCACTGAGGTCCCACCCCCACGGCTGCTCCCAGCCAGTGAACGAGTGTGGCAGGTAGAGTGAGGAAGGTACATTGTTGGGTGACATGCGACCCTCTAATAACTGACAAAGAAATTGTAGACTGTGCATAGAACTGGCTGGGGCAGCCAGAGGAGGCCTTGGAAATGAGGCAACATGGGGCAGAGACTTACAGGAGGGGAAGGAGCAAGCCCGTGGGCTCCTGGGAGAGTCATCAATGCAGTGGAAAGAACGTGTGCAAAGGCCTGGAAGAAGGAGTGTGCTCGGTGCTGTCATTAGCATCTGCTGTCTATTTACGATTCTCCTACTCAGCCACTTGCACACAGACAAGCTGGGTGGGTTTTTTTGAGTTTTAGTGCTTTGCATTTCCAGGCTATGTTAATGTTATCTAACTGTGGCACCTAATAGGCAAAAGTGTTGTTTTTCATTATGGCATCATGCTAGATGTCCATTATCTCAGGATCTGCGTCAGGTTTGGAGGTAGATAGTGCTCCTCCAGTGTAACTATTCAGGTGTACTTTTTCTTGATCCGGAGTGAGTACCCTGGCTTTCAGAATCAGAAAATTTGAAGCCTGGGCTCAGAAATCGCACCACACCTCTTTTGTCACATTTGATTGGGCCAAAGCAAGTTGCAAAACCAGCTGAGACTCAAGGGCTAGAGAAATGAGTTTCACTGTAATGAGTTTTACTACCCTTTCACTGTAAGGAGCTGCAAAGTCACACTGCTGAGGGGCATGGGACACAGATGGGAGAAGTGGACCATCTCTAGAATCAATATGCCACAGTCTCTCCTCTGCCATTTGCAAAACACACTGGCCCTTCCCAAGACCCCCAAAGTTTTTATCTCATTATGGCACCAAGTTCAAAATCCATTATCTTATGATCTGCCTCAGGTTATCCTGCAGATAAGACTTCTCAGTCATGGCTTGTCAGGTGTAGCTTCCCTTGATACAGAGACTTTGAATTTAAAAGATACGAATTCCTCCCCCGCACCCTTAAAACACAGTAGTGAGACAGGAAGTGAATAGACCCTAGAGGCACTCCTATTTAAAACACAGAGGATGGGAACCACAAAGCAGTCACTGGCCCACAGCAATTATGAAGTCTAGCTTGTGACATGTTAGTTCCCCCACGTGAGTCAGAGAATATTTCTTGAGCAGGGCCTGATTCTGCTCCCTGAGAGGGCTATGTAGTCCGTTGTTCGCTGTGGCATTTCAGTCTTCCCCCTGGCTCTTTGCTTCACCCACTGACATTTTTTTCTTTCCCGTAGGAAATTATCTGTGTCTGTAGCTAAGTAAATTGCTCAGACTGATTCTTGCTTGTAGACAGTGAAGGTCGAGCAGTCTCTTTCCATTTTAAATTGTCTCTTTCACTTTTAGTCCAACCTTGTACTTTCACTGAAAAAATTTTCTTAAAATTTTTGTGGGTTTCCTATGAATCTTACTGGAATTCACGCCATGCTCCCAATACTTCATCCATAATTGTTTCTGAGACAAAATTTCCTGGCTGGGTGTGTCAAGCTGCTGTGGGACAATGGCCTCAAGATTCTCAGAAGTCCTTTCATCTACCTGAGAGGGTCTTCTAGGCCCTTCCTTTCAGAGATCTTACAAGCACACCCTTGATTTGATTTTCATGCTGAGGCTATTTCTTATCTGAGAATCCCTGCCTGGCTGAAGATATTAGGGATTAAAAACAGTTTAATTTTTTCTAAACCAGAAATTTTTGGGCTCTCTATATTTCTTCTAAAATATGCTTGGATAGCAAACAATTTCTTCCTTAACTTATCTCTCTCTGGCAGTATCTTATCATACACAATTGGAAGCATCTAATGGATGCTTTCAACATTATGTGTAGGATTTTCTTAGCTAAATCACAATTTGTTAAGTATTTTATGTCTTTTTAGTTATTGCAGGCATTTCCTTCTGTATAACATAGATTGTTCTTTTCCAGCTTCTAGTAACAATTTCCTCCCTACCCTTTAAACATACACTGAAAGATGGTTCACCATTTGTCCAGCTTTCACTAGCAACCTGCTCACTGCCTTCCCAGCTCCTGTCTGCTGTCTTGTTCAAGGCCAACACCACATGTGTTAGGTCTTTGTAATGTCAGTGCCCCTTTTTCAGATACGAATTGCTGTGGCAGTTATCTAGTGCTGTGCCACTTCACATTTTTTATGGGTCCAAACAAGAACCATTTATTTGCTCACTCTTCTGTGGTTCAGTAATTTTTATCTCTGTCCCACCTGGTGTTGGCCAGGTTCAGTGATATGCTTGCACTCTGTCGTCAGTTTGTCTGGGAGCTGGCTGCTGGAGAGGGCCTCAGACACACAGCTTTCAGCTGGCCAGGGCTCTCTGCTGGGGGGCCTCTGTTCCTTTCTGTGTGGCCTCTCCAGCAGAAAGCCTGGGCTTCCTACATGGTAGTGGCAGCATTCAAAAGAGCAAGCCTTACTGTGCAAGCGCTTAACAAATCTCTAACTTTCTCTACATTTGCTGAGGTCCCATTGGCCAAAGAAAGTCATGTGACCATGCTCAAAGTCAATGTGAGAGTGAAACTAAGTAAGAGAATGGATTCTGGGAGGCATGATCCATGGAAGGGCCATTAATATAATAGTGTGTCACGCTTGTGGCCTTCAGTGATCTGCTCCTGCTGGCTTCCAGACTCGGCTTGAGGTGAAGGATTCTAATGCTTTACTCTTAGCATGGTCTTGCACTCCTCTTCTTCCAGGCTTCCAGGGGGTTGTAGTTACTGCCGTGTGCCTCCTTGCAGTGGGGTCATGTGACCCGTGGGTCATGTGGGTTGTGAGTAAAGAGCTCGTGTTATTTCTAGGCAGGAATTTAATTGCTGATGTGAATACCTCTAGTCTCTCATTCTTCTCACACTTCATGAACCCTGAAGTCTCCACTGAGAGTGTGGTAGTTTCTGATGGCCTTGGGAGGCAACTGAGGGACGGCTACATGAAGGACAGTGTAGCTATGCCCGCCCTGTCTTCACGCTTTATACCAGTGCAAAGAATTAGCAATTAACCTTTGCTGTTTTTTCTTAAACCTTCATCCAAGGATATATTTTAAAAAATGATTTTGGAGAGAGAGAGACAGAGAGAGAGAGAGAGAGACAGAGAGAGAGAGAGAGAGATTAATCAGTTGCCTCCTGCACATCCCGACCCGGGGTTGAAACTTCAACCCAGGTGTGTGCCCTGACTGGGAATCAAACCAACAGCATTTTGGAGAACTGGACAACACTCCGACCAACTGGGCCACCCAGCCAAGGCAAATCTTTATTGTTTGAAACCATTGAGATTTCACTGGGCCTGTTGGTTACCACAGCATCACCTAGCTTATCCTGACGGATACAGGAGACTCAGCTCTTCCATGCTCTGCGGCCAGCTCTAGCTCCTCCCTTGGCTGTGTTTCATCATGACTTAAGCAGCAAAAAGGGGGAGATAAAGATAACAGTGTCTAATGGAGAAGATGGAGGAAAAGAGGCAGGAACAAGAGGCACTGGGCCAATGAGGAGCTCACTGTGTGCAGTTACGAAGTGCCCCCTGGGTGTCGGCTTCTGTGCCTTGCCTGGGGGTGCAGTGATGAGCAAGCCACACACTCTGGAGGGGGCCAGGGGAGGCTGACACATTAACAGTGAACCTCCCGGAGAGCCAGGAGTGCCACCAAATGCTGGGACTGAGTTTCTCTTTCCCCCTGTAATTGGCTAATTGTCCCTGCAGGCAATTTACATAGAGAAATGCCAGGCGAGGTGTCCGGGGTGGCAGCCTCATTGGAGTAAGGAGGTGGCCAGGCTCCCAAGGTGACATTTTTGAAGGCCAGCCTTCATCTGAATTCATAAGGTCTGAGATTTGTTTAACAGTCAGTCTCATTACTTTATAATCACATATCAGATTCAATCCTTACAGATGACAATGCGGGGACAACACAAAAGTCTTCTGAGGCTGTGGTTTGTAATTTTGAGGCAGGAACTGTGGCTGAAATTGAAAGATTCTTTTGAATATTTGGTGCCAGCTCAGAGGTAGAGGCCTTGGGAGGCTGGACAGCACTTGGGACAAAGCTTTGGGACTCTGCCATGGCGAAGTCACAGTGCAGTATGAGATTAGCCTGTGAAATATTAACTTCTAACCAGTGCTGGCTCATGCATTTTAAAGGCAGGTCTGCCTTGGCATATCTGGGATGTGTCAGGCTGAGCTGTTCGGGCGCTTGGGAGGGCGGAAGAATGGTGGCACTTCCCGAGGTCACCCCCAACAGGGTGCTGCCAGCTGCCGCCCAGGGACTTAACCGTAAAGTTTCAGCCAGGTGTGGGCTGTGGGCGGGGCAGAGTTTAGCTTTATTTAGTGAGTATAAATTTTACTCTACACACAGCATAAAATGTAAGGAAAGTTCTCTTTCCACGAACTCTAACTTAATTTATTCTAGCCCACATCCTGCCAGGCCAATGGAAAATTCAATCTTAGTCACAACTGATGCTCCTTTCCCCAACTCTATGCCTTCCTTGACTTGTGAGTGATAGAATCTTAAACAGTGCAGAATGCGAGCTGGCATCCTCTGGGCTCTAGTTTGCTGAGCGTGCCCGGGTTGTGAGCCCACACAGCCCTTTGCCCAGACGGGGAGCTCTGTGCACAGGTCTAATCTCCTGAACGCGTCACAGAGTCCTTTCCCTCTGAGGCGTGGCCCCGCCTGGGGCGCGACAGGGAGTAGGAAATGGAATCCAACAGATCTCTGTCCCTCCCAGCCTTGTGCATCCTTCCCACTGTGTCCTGGGTCAGCCTGTGTCAGGCTGCCGTCCCTCTGCTGTCCCACTCCAGCCCCAGGACTACTCGCCTTCTTTCCAGACAACACTCTTCTTCTCTGTTTTGTCTCTAGGATCACACACTTTTATTATTATTATTATTTACTCCTCACCAGAGGACATATTTATTGATGAGAGAGAGAGAGAGAGAGACATCAATATGAGAGAGAAACATTGACTGGTTGCCTTCTACACTCCCCCCAGCTGGGGACTGAACCCGACCCCCAGGTATGTGCCCTGACCAGGGACAGAGTCCACAGCCTTTTGGTATATGGGACAACATTCCAACCAGCTGAGCCACCCAGCCAGGGCAAGGATCGCGCACTTTAAAAAAACCCAAAAATCTTTTAACCCTGACCTGTGGACAAAAGAAATGTTTTCTAGGACTCAGAACCCTATCTACTTCTTTGAGAAGAAAAAGAGGAGGAGATAGGGCCTTTCTTCTTTCTGATTTTTTTTACAGTGGTAAGACTAAAATGCCATATATATATTAAATAGTTATATAATTATATAATATAATGTATGATTATATATAATTATATAATATAGTTATATATATATATAACTTTTCTTCCCCCCCCCCACAGGTACTGAGCCCAGGGTGGTCTCAGAGTGCAGAACCAGAGCAAGGGCAGGGCTTGTAGACAAGACGTGGGAAACTGCGCAGGGTCTAGAGAAGTCACTGTGGCAGATGAACTCCTTCTACGAACGCAGAGGCCCCACCAGGCGCCCCATGGTGGGTACTGCTGGTTGGTGACCAGCTGGGATGGGCTTATAAAGAATCCCACTGGAGTGAGTGGGGCCAAGTATCCCGGTCCAGGAGGAAACTGCCCCCACTGATAAGAGGTGAATGGCCGCCGGCCATTCTAGTCAGTGGCGTTTTCGACAGACATTGACCAGGACCTGCCTGTGCCGGGTGATGCGCAGCGCGTGGAGGGGTGGGACGAGGTGGGGGATGCGCCATGCGGTGCATTTCAGCGGGCAGGAGGACCCCCGAGTGCAGTGTTGATCGCTGCGGATCACCCAGGCAGCACCTGCGCGGGTGACGGGGACCTGCCAGGAGAGACCCGAGGCAGCCACACAGCCTCCAGGGCAGATCCTCAGAACACCTTCGAGCACAGCTCTTCAACGCCCCTCCAAACCTTGTCGTTATTGTCCTAAAGGTGATTTTTCTGAGTCGTGTTTCTTCAACTTTTAATTTGTTGTGATAAAAACATTGCTCTCTCCCTTCCCAGTGAAGGAAATGTTACTGTGGCCATGAGGTCCGGGGCTCTTTTCTCCCGGGGCTTCTGAAACCAGCGGGTGGAGAGTGAGGGGCCCTTGTGCCCTCCCATAGCATCCTGGTCACATTCAGATGCTGATGGAGGGGCCGAGGTGGGGGACACCCTGTGTTCGCAGCACCGCCGGAGTGTGGCCCATTCTGCATGGTGGCCGGGCAGACCCTCCCTGGGTCGCTGTGGCCACGTCAGTCCTGGCTCCTCATTTCTTGGATCCGGCTTCTTAGGGTCTGGGTGTGGGTTTGGCCTTTTTCACAGGTGTCTTGTCTTTTAAACTGGATCTTGCTGCATTTTCTTTTTCCATCTGCTTCTGGGATGCCAGCCTCTTGACTATTTAACAAGAGTCCCCTCTTCCAGGGACATATCTCCTCTTTCTCCTTCTTCAGCTCATCTTTCTTTTCCTCCTCCTCCTTTTCCTCTTCTTAATTTTCCTATTTACAGGGCGGGTCTGAAGGTTCACAAAGTTCCTGACCACTGGGGAGCTCAGGTCTGGAGCCAGCCCAGAGCGGGGAAGCCAGGACTTACATCTGCCATAGATGCTAGAGGAGGCTCTATTTAACCCCACTGTCTGTTACTGTGTTTAATTAACTGGTTTACCTGATTTCTGAAAGGGTCTGGAAGTACAGAAATGTTTCAGCCTTGTAATTACCTGCCTCATTCAATGTTCTATTTATATGTCATTTTCTTTTTTTGGTTAGTTTATTTCAGAGAAATCAAACCCAGCTTCCTGATGCCAGCCTCAGAGCTGCTTCTCCACCCCTTGGGTGGCCAGGCTGAAGCAGGCAGGGTCCCCCCCGCTCCGGCGGCCACGGCAGACGTGCAAGGTCAGAAACACTCCTGTGGGGGCGCATCTGAAAGTAAGACACCGGGGTTTCTTGGGAAGTCTTAGAAATTTCAGGGGCCAGTCACAGAGGAGCGGCTGAAAGGTTGGGCTCGATGGGTCTGGTGAAGCTGGCCTCTTGCTTCCGTTCCTGGTCTGTTCACATCCGTGCCCTGAAGTCAGGACTGGTTCCGACACGCCTTTGTCCAGCTCAGTATCACAGGCAGGCGCTGGCTGTTTACAGTGGGAAACTGTCACAGAGTGAGGGGTTTTGATGCTTTTGACCAAGTGCACAGGCAGACACTCCAGGAGCATCCTCGTCAGAGGGGAGCAGTCCCGGGTGGTTAGGACTGGAGTGACCTGTGACCTGTCCCTTCCTGATCTGTGACCTCCACAGTGTAAGTCCCATTCATTTTTCTCACTGGCTGACTTGGATGCCTCTGTGGGCGCCAGCACCGAAGGCTAGAGGGTGTGTGGCCATCAATACGTGTCGCGACCTGTCACACAGTGGGCACTTCGTAAATGTTCAAGCTTCTGGGAACGTACTTTCTACAACAAAGCAGCACGTTTCTGGCTCCTTCTGTCGTTCCCACTGACCTTGGGGACCTAGACTCCAGAACTGAGACTGGCCCAGCAACTCCCCAAATAGAAACAAAAACAGTTGTAAAGGTAAGTGTTTGACACGTGCGTTAGGTTGCCGGCTCTTTTCAGATGGTCTGACGGGTGAGCAGGGGCCCTGCCTCCCCTCCAACAAGGGCGATGCCGACCCAGAGATGCAGTGAGTGGTAGCAGCAGGAAACAAGCAGACCCACAACTGACTCGAACATTTATTTCTGGTTAAAAAACGACTGTCTTGAAATTCTCTTACATGGATCACATCCCCTCTCCTTAGGTCACCCACATTCCTGTGTTGTTCTGGTCACTGTTTCAATGACGCGTTAACGCAGAGGCTCGACCACGACCACTCTCCCAGCTCCAGCCCCAGTGCCGGGAGGGCGGCCCCTCAGGAGGCTGGGCTCCCCTGGTGGGCGGCTCCAGCAGCAAGGAGCTGGCTGAGACTCTTGACTCAAACAAGGTGATTAATTATGAATCTCAACTGCTCTATCTCCATCTCTCCCTGTCCCCAGTAATTAAGAGCTGACAAGACAGCTGTTTTCAATGGGATTTTTCACCGGGGAAATTCAAAGGTCTTTAGAAAAATCATTTGAAGATCCAGCTTAACACCCTGCCAGCAAAGCATAATAAATCCACTGGATTCTGGAATGTAAAATCACTTGAGAAAGTATTAGAAAGGAACAAGTGTGTTACCGTGGTGAGAACACGGGGCTTCGAGGCAGAAGACATCTCATTTCGAGTCCTGGCTCTTCCGAGCACTGGTCCCGTCGTGTGGAGCAAGTCACATAAGCTCTTGGATTCTTTATTTCCTTAGCTGTAAAAGGCAGATAATAAAATACCCAGTAGCATTTAATGGAGGTAATTAATAGCTACAACATCTTGAGCCCCCCCCCTGCTGTGATATGTTACATTTTGTTATCTGTCATCTTACTTTAATCTACAAACGATTTAAGCAAAATCTCTCTTTCAAACACACACACATACACACACACACAGAGTTCAAGAAGAGAACATAAATAGGTCAGAGTAAAAGCAGGAAAACACCAGGGGCAGGGGTAAGACAGCTGCCCAGACTGCATTTGGAAGCGTCTGTCGATCTGTGTCTTATTGCCCTGTGCCTGTGCCCTGTCCCTCCGGCCACCCCTGCTTCCCCCGCCCCCTCTGTCCAGTCACTGTCCCCATAAGCAGAAACACAGAAACCATCGAGGCCCAGACCAGTTCTGGCATCGCAAACATGCTATATTGACATATAAATGAGATCATCCTTTGAGAGAAAAGGGTTGCTGGGAATCAAAAGTGGAAGTCCTGAAGGACGGATGCAGGGCACAGAGTTTCTGGGGCGATCACACAGGCAGCCCCATTGTCCGACCCTGCGGGACTCCTACAAGGCAGAGCTTCCTCTGGCTGCTGGGCAGAAGCTGGCGGAGCTGTGGAGGTGAGGCCGCCGTTCAGAGCAGCAGCTGAGGGGCGCAGTACGTGATGATGAGGAAGCAGCAGAAGTAACAGTTCGTCCAGGGATGCCATCCGGACAATGAGTGACCAGGGCTGGGGCAGTCCTGCCCCTCCCTGCTTGTCAGGGACGGGAAGTTTGTGCCTTCCTCCCAGTCCCTGGGTTGGAGCCCAAACCCTCCATGTGAGGGTATCTGGAGGCGGGGCCTTACATGGGAGGCGATCAGGTTTAGAGGGGGTCATGGGGGTAGAGCCCCCGTTGGAGCACTAGTGTCTCTATGAGGGGAAGCAGAAGGACTGGGCAAAGATGAGAGGACACAGCAAGACGGTGGCCGTCTACGAGCCAGGAAGAGGCCCTCAGCAAGAACGGGGTCTGACAGCGCCTTGATCTGGGACTCCCAGACTCTCGCACGGTGAGAAATAAATGTCTGTTGTTTAAGCCCCTCATCTGCGATCTTTGTGAAAGCAGCTGAGCTGACTGAGCCACTGCCCCAGCACCTGGGACAGGGGCGGCCCCAGTGGGAAAGGTAAAGGAGCGAGCACACCGGGTGGCGGGCTGGACAGCTCGGAATCGACTGAAGGCAAATTTCCGCTAGTAGGCAGAATTGAGGCTCGAGATAGAAAATGAGCTGAGTTATGGAAACTTAAGAAAATTCCATATTTGAATACCTGCTTTGTGGCCTGAGAAAGGAATTCTTGTCCTTCGTGAGGTGTTGGCACCTGATTTCTGATACTGATCTGTACTGGGATTAGCTAAGGCATCTGCTGTTTGAACACTGTGCCTCCTGGAGTTTACTGGCCCTCTGTCAACTACGTTAGAGGGTGGGGAACTTCAGGGCTCCATCACTCTGAGCTGCTGGAGCTCACGGGACTGTGCCCTCTCTGCTGTGGCATGCTGACATGAGAGGTAGGGGGCCCTACGTGGAGAGGTCCCCCCAGCCTGCACCCAGGCCTCTTCTTCTCTTGGGTCAATATTCCCATTGGCCTGGGGCTGGGGAAGGGGAGGGAGAGTAGACTGCAAGACTCCGAGTCTGGATACCCACCAGCTTGCTGGTCTCTGTGTCTCACCACACATCGCCATCCATCAGCCTATGGAAATGCCAGCTGGTCAGCCCAGGATAGGCTGGCCCTTTATCGGTTACTTCCAAACGGACTACTTACAGCAGCGGCTTTATGCCGTGGCTCCTTCAGGGTATAGCATATGATACCGACATGCCGGCATTTTGAGACTTAAAAGATGTCTCCTCTCGGCTCTAAGTCTCAGTAGCCAATTCTGCAGCTCAGAAGCTGAGCCTCAGCACTTTCTGTTTGTTTGTTTTCCTGCTGTAACAGTGTTTCCTCGAGGTAACGGATGGATGCTTCTAGTTCAGTTTGAATGGAGAATAGCTAGAGTCGTCCAAAATATTATTTGGCTACAGATGCCTGTCATATGTCCTCAGTGATGTCTGGAATAAGACATAAAGTTGGGTTTTTGTCTTCTGTGGCCCACGTTTCAGGATTAATCATGTTCAAAGATATTTTTAAAAAGTTGCTTAGGAATAGCATGTCTTTTTCTGACTTGAGATCCACAGGAACCTACCGGGGATCTGCGCAGAAATGCACGGTGATGAAGTTCCCAGCACTCAGGGAATCCCGACAGTGGGCACAGCACCCCGTTCTGCGCGGCGGCACTGCCGGCGACGTCTTCCACGTGAGCCACTGACATGACTAAGTGGATTCCACCCCGATCACCACATAACACCTTAAACCAACATCACTCAGGGTCTTGCCTCTGATGATCTTATTTGACCCAACAGTAACGTTATGAACACATGGAGCATTTTCTCTCAAAATGCAGTCTGTTTAACATCTGCACCAGTATCCCATGAGATGCTTTAAAAATGCAGATTTCTGGGTCCCACCTCTGACCAACTGAATGGGATTCTCTGAGGGGAAGGCCCAGGACTCTGCATTTTCAACACATCTCCTTGGTGACCGTTACATACACTCGATGGTCTGGGACAGGGGTTCTTCACCTTTTGTTGTGCCATAGACACCTGTAGGTGGGGGAAGCCTGTTAGCAGAATTCCGTGTTTAAATGCAGGGAATCAAATATTCAAGATTACACAGAAACTGATTAGATTGACAAACGATGATTGAAATAGTCAACGAAAATAAATTTCTGATAAGTAAATGCCTGAGCTTTGTCAGTAATGCATTTACAAGAAGGTCTTGTAGCAGGTCTAATAACCATAGGGTTCTGGAGAAATGATGAGTATGAATGATATTTTGAGATAATTGGAGCCCCTCTAACATCACATGATATAAAAGTCTGTGATTCCTGTTGGTGACAACGCCAGAGCTTCTGGTATTCCTGGGCATGTGCTTTGTTGCCTGTATTCATAATTAAAGGAAGTGAGTAAAGAACTAAAGATACATTTTTTCTCTTTACATTCCCAGACCCCTCCTCACCCATAAACCGCAGGTCACGGACGCCTGTTTAGTGGGGTGGATGCAGTGCATGGGCTTCGGGACATCTGCATGAACAGATGTGGGTGTGCGCACTCAGGCACATGCATAATTTTGCAACTCTGCCTGACGCAGACTGATCAGAGACTGTTTAAACTTACAGTCCTGGTAAGAATGAGCACGGCTCGCCAGCGTTGGCGTTAAAGGCAGAAGCATGTGTGTGGGCACCCTGCCAGGCCGAGGATAGGGGCAGGGTTTACTAAGGAAGCTGAAGGGGTCTGTTTGGGGCTGGCTCCCTGGACTGTGTCCTTTCACACGTCCTCTGGGAGCACGTCTGATCTATTCCAGGACACGGGCGTGTGGGTGGGAGAGGACCAGCTCTGCACACGGAGCAGCACAGCGACCACGGCAGCCTGGAGTGATTTCCACGTGGGCGTTACCCTTTCACCCGCTGAGACCATAAAACCCCAATAAAGACGCAGCGCTTTCTGAGGTGTGTCTGGCTACATGTGCTTGGAGAAGATGTTCCATAAAGAACATGTCTGTGGTCAAAGCAGTCTGAGAGATTCTGCCTCCGAAATGTCTCCTCTTAGCAGTGCCCAGCATGTTGGCCCTGCTGGGAGGTTCATAGGTGTGGAAACTCTTTCAATTTGGTTCATGGTGCATCAGAATCTCCTGGATGTCTTAAAGAAATACTGTTAAAGTACTCGTCACTCCCAGACAGTGATTAAACTGCTCTACGGTATGGCATTAAAAAGAATTTCCTTGGGTTGAGAGGCGCTGGTGAACTCATCATTTTTAAAAGGTTATTTCTCCATAGACCTTGAATTAATTTCCTGGGGCTGCTGCAACCAAGCACCACAAACTGGAGGCTTAAAACAACAGAAATGTGTTCGCTTACAGGTCCGGAGGCCAGAGGTTCGAGGTCCGGGTGTCACAGGG